>NC_062542.1:4859851-5207351 GCF_022655615.1 Tachysurus fulvidraco
TTGACAAAGTTGTTGCTCACCTGTAAGTCTGATTTGTCTTGTTTTGTTATCAGCATGTAACATATACATGGCTCTTTTTATACGAAACTCCAGGTTCTCTACCAGCATCAGTGTGGAATCTGTGTTTTGATGCATCTAGGAATCGGTCTACAAAGAAACGTGTGACATAACGGACAAACGTGAACACTTATTTGTTTGAACGAACAAATGTTTGTTGTCATTTTATATGTGTATTAAAAAAACATTTCTTGATTAAAATGTGCTCTAAATATTTCTTGAGTCTCCACAATATCACCACTAGGTGGTATATTAAAAATTGACATTGAAACTATGACTTAAATAAGACCAGGGTATCGTTACAAAAAAAAAAGAATTACTGACTGGAAGTGTTGGATATGATATGTATATAATTAATATTATATAAATCTTACAAATTTTAATTAAATTTTTAAAATTTATTAAATTAATTTATTTATTTTTACGTGTTTTTTTTTTCCCAAAAAAAACCAAATTTTTTTTGTAGATAAAAATATTGTCATGAACTTGATGTTAAACATACACTGATGTTATGTTTTTTTTATGCCTGTTAAAAAGCAATTTTATGGTTATAAAGGCATGTAAGGTTGAGTCGTTATTGAAGCAAAGAAATACAAATGCGATTTTTTTTTAATACTTACACGTTTGCCATTAATGCCTCTGGAAAAGCTGATTCTGAAAACTGTGCCATACTGTTAGTTCTAACTGTGTCCCGAATGCAAATATGTCTTATTTAATTGTATAAGAAATCACACACATGCTTTGGGACAGAGTACATAAGAAGAAAAACATATAATGTTATTACTAATTAATTAAGAGCTAGCGTAAAAATATCACTCATGTGCTAGCTACTGTAAATGTCAACTTTTATTTCCTTACAAAGTCTTTTGAATGTTACATTACACACCTGGTCTCTAAACCCTGGTACAGTGCATTTTAATGTTCAAACGTTTGTTAACGATGACTGCCGTAGTCTTTCTCTGTGATGGTTCAGATAGCTGTAGTGCATAAGATCACCTCAATTGAGACAAAAGCGAAACTGACAGAGCGATAAATAACCCCATAATTGAGATGTCTAGAGGCGTTTCTTCTCTCTTGACTTTGCCGTAAAACATCGGGCAGCTGTTTAATTGCAACTGCTAAAGGAAGGGTGGAAGAAAAAAAGACGAATCAAAGGCCTTATTGTTGGAGGTTTGATCACATTCCCTGGTGGTTTAAAATTGACAGAAAGGTTTTAAACAAAACAAACACTATCATGTTTGTCTTCTCAACCGTTGCCCAGGTATGACGCCCCGGGCAGTGAAACGTCAATCTACCTGCCAATGGAGATGCACAGAAATGACAGCTTAGCTAACCTGTGGATGTGGCCAAGGATCCAAGACTAGGTGTTTGGCACACAAGGTTTGTTAAATAGGATTAAGTAAAAGACAGAAGGAGTGAGTGAAGGGGTTTGTCTGGCAAAGGGAGTGTGACTACTTATTGCCATCTGAGTGGACAGTGCTTAGGTCTGCAGCACAAACTTCAGAGCTGAGTCCGGACTCCCAGTCTGCATCTTCTGGCCTGCTTCCAAACTCAAAATCTGTAAGTGTGGTGTAATATACACGACATCAGAGTGCCGACAGATGGGTAGTAACCTCAGAGGAGCCACAACATCATAATCACAGCTGGATATGTCATTATGGCCGGCCACAGTGACCACACAAACCGGGGCAGTCAGTTTTACAGCTGGGTGGGAAATGAAGGCTGTGGAAAATTGAGATGAGACGAGGACTGATTCAAGCAAGTGAAGAATTTACAAGAAAAAGAAAATAAGGTTTTATTAAAACTTCATTTTTCAATTTATTTTTCACTATATTATCTAGTGAGAATTCTGCCAAAAGCATACAATAGTTTAGCCAAAGCTAAAATCTAATTGTTCTCCTAAATCCCAAATATAGTCAATCAACCAAGTTAGGTTTGGTGTTAGATTTTCTTAGTTTGATGTCTCAAACAGCTATGTGGTTTATGTCCCTGTTAGACATGTTTACTGGTACAAATAATCAGCAGGAAACATTAAAAACAGTGCAAAATCACAGTCTTCCCTGCTTGATGTCAGAATTAAGGATTTGATGGGTTTAAGGTTTAATGGATAAGTCGGAAGTTAGAAGTGATTTGGACCATAATATTGTTCGGGAAATATCTGCATTTTATTCAGACCTTACATATACTGAATCTGTGAGCCAAATGTTTTTAAGGCAGCCGTGTGAGTATTTACATCTGAAGTTTTACACAGTACTAAATAGGTATTACATATATCTTACACCCTGTAAAAGTTCAAATTTTCTAATCTGATTGCTTTAGAAGGTGTTGATTGTTATTGATATGTTTTATATATGTATATATATATATACATATATAAAACCTATCATCATTGATATAGTAAAACTTTCTGTAATGAGATGTGCATTTACAATTTATGGAAAGAATCTCCAGTGTAACTCAATTTATCACAGTTAGTAAGCGTCTTTCTCAGTAACTTGACAAGCTACTTGTTTTGTCTTTTAAATTTGAGAGAAAAAAACGAGACGCTGGTGAGAGAAAGTTTGTTTATTGCTGTTGTCAGAAGTGATAACAAGAACTAACTTGTCTCACAGACTTTCCACAACATCATACATAACAATGTATAGTTAAAGGCATGTTTGCTTCATCAATAAACCAAAAGCTATAATCAGAAACAAATAGCTGTCAATTAACATAAATAAACCTTTTTTTTATTGGATAATAAACAACTTTGAGATAGTAACGGTATCACACTAGCCTATCGTTGATTATTTTCCTATAAAAACGAATCCCCATATTGTTTTTCAATGTATTTGTTAGATTTAGTATACAATTTGAGAAGAAAATAAGTTTTAAAGAAGAAAATAGGTTTGATATTAACTCTGTATGTATCCTCAATCTTATGCTTTGGCTAAAACTTACACAGAATGACACAGGAAACTGTTTCTTTCACAGAGTGGAAGATTTCACTGTTTTATTTATTTTTTAAAGGTTATATTAGTTTAACTTCATGATTACTCATGAATCTTGTTAGTTAATACAGTTCTGTAGTCTTTATGCACATTAGCTTAAATGCTAGTCATTCAAATGCTACATCTAGTAGGAATCTTGCCTCAGGTCTACTTCAGTATGTGATACTTTTTAATTTCTTGTTAAAATCCAAACAATATATATAAAATATATATATAAAAAATATATATAAAATAAATATAATTTGGTATTTGTTGAAAAGGAAGATTTATACATTTTTGGTTATTTTAGCCTTTATTACAAGGCAAAACATCCGGGTACTATTTTTTTGTTTCTCATTTTCCGTTACTTTTAAAATTAAAAAATTAAACGTTTTTTTGGCTTCTGAACAGAAACACCTGCGTAAGTAATAAAAAAATTAAATTAATCCAAATATATATATATATATATATTTATATACGTATTTTTTAAGATTTCATTGATAAAGTGCTTAAAAAACCGTTAAAACACGAAATCTTATATCAGATTAAAACGCGCGTGAGACGCCACGAGAGGGGTTCTGTGTGCCCTCGCGCTTGCTCTTGCTTTAGCCAATAGGAAGCCGGTGTTGGTTCGGCTATGTTGTGGGCGGGGTGTCGGGCTGCTTAGATCAGAAGGCGCGTTTTAAATACCGCCTTATATGTTGTACACGTGCACTACTTTGAGCCTTAATCCCTTGTCCGCGTGCTCCCTATGTAGTGCACTTGGATTGTAAATTAACCGTTATTTAACATTTAACCGTTCAGTTTCAAACTCCACCGGATTGCAGTGGAGTTTTATCGCGCATTACGAGCGACACAGGCGCTCAGGACAGAAGTGTGTGTGTTTGTTGATGTAGCTTTTGCTAAAATTTATATGTCAAACATTAAATAACAGAATTAAAATGTCCTCAAGATTCATATACGTCTTTGGATAAACTTTGGAGTTTTTAATGAATGGATGGAGAGCATTTTATTTCAACATAAAATGGGTAAACTTCAGTCCAAACACGGTGAGTTCATTCAGCCTGTTTGTATTTATTTATTGTTTAATATAATGTTAATAAATAACACCCCAGTAACGATTTTACCATCTCTTACAACAGCCTGCAAAAGGAGAGAAAATCCTGAAGGTGAGTTTAATGCATATAACCATATTATACAGGAGGGTGCGTTTAATTATGTGGTAGCCTAGTGGTTAATGTGCTGGAATACTAGTTAGAAGGTTGTGAGTTTGAGTCCCACTCTGGGCCCCTGAGCAAGGCCCTTAAAATCCTTTTTTGCTCAGTTTTATAAAAATGAGATAAAATGTAATTCGCTCTGGATATAAGGGCATCTGCTAAATGCTGGAAATGTCAATATTTCGTTCTTATATAATAATAATTTGATAATAACTCGTTTTTAGGGGACAGTTTTGTAGTGAGTGGGTTTCTTTCGAAAAGAGGAGGAGAAAGTGAGAGGGCCGAGCACAAAACGCGACACATTCAGGTAAAGTAAGCATGTTTCTGTTCACACTAAGATATTTCAGCTGAAATTAGGAAATTTCTGTTCACACTGTGAGGATTTTAGTTTAATTGAAATATTTTAGCTCATATTGTTTTTTTCTGTTCACACTGGGATACTTCAGTTCAGGCTGATGCTGAAGCATAACTATTGATGTTAGGATGTTTCTGTTCGCACAGATATTTCAGCTCAATTTAGAAAAACTCTGTTCACATTGTGAGATATTTTATCTCATATTGGGTTTTTTTCTGTTCACACTGGGATACTTCAGTTCAGGTTCATGCTGAAGCATAACTACTGATGTTAGGATGTTTCTGTTCACACTGGGATACGTCAGTTCAGGTTCATGCTGAAGCATAACTACTGTTGTTAGGATGTTTCTGTTCACACTGGGATACGTCAGTTCAGGCTGATGCTGAAGCATAACTATTGATGTTAGGATGTTTCTGTTCACACTCAGATATTTCAGCTCAATTTAGAAAAACTGTTCACATTGTGAGATATTTTATCTCATATTGGGTTTTTTTGTGTTCACACTGGGATACTTCAGTTCAGGTTGATGCTGAAGCATAACTATTGATGTTAGGATGTTTCTGTTCATACTCAGATATTTCAACTCAAATTGGGATATTTCTGTTTTTCTGTTCACACTTGGAAATTTTATTCATATTAGGAAATCTCTGTTCATACTGGGTGAGTTGTGCCTAAATTGATACATATTGGGATTTATAGTTACTCTTGGATTTTGTTTGTTCATTTTAAGATATTTCTCCCTTTATTGGGATTTTTATGTTCACACTGAAATACTTACACATAGTGACGCATCTCTATGGATATATAATTACACAAATTAATAATGAATAATAATAATAATAATAATAATGAGGAACACTATATTACTTAGAATCCGTTCTACACTGAGATATTTCTGCCCAAAATAGAATTTTTCAGTTTTTCTGTTTACACTTGGACATTTCTTTTCACATTTTTTTGCCCATGATTGACCTTGTATTGGGGTATTTCAGTTCGCATTGAGATACTTCTGTTCATATTGAGGTATTTTTTGCGATGAGATACTTTGGATTGTATTGGTAGGTTACAGTTTTTAAGCATCTCTGCTGACATCGGGATATTTTTGGTATGTGATAGGAATAAGTAGACCTTTGTTAATCAGAAGTTAATTATTTTTCTTATAAAAGCATGAACTGAAGTGTTTTATTCCTTTTATGTCACATCGATCTGCCAGCAGTTAAAACCTTTAATTGGGGGGGTTTCAGGCTTGCCTATTTTTTTTTTTCATTTTGAATAGGCACTGAACTAGTAGAAAGGAAAGTTTTAAAAAAAACAAAACAGAGACAGAAGACAGGTATAATGGCCTGTGTTCACTTTTACACATCAGATCACCAGGAGGGCCATCACACTGACAAGATCAGAGCATGTATGTGTGTTCGCAGAGAAGTGCGAAGGCATGTTTAAGCTGTCAGTCTAGTGAAGGTTTTGTTCTTTGTCACATTTGGCAGCAGAAGCACGTGTTTCTGTACATGCAATATTTTACTCTATTGGTTTTGACAGCCTGGAACTAGGCTTGTGTGTGTGTGTGCGTGTGTGTGTGGGGCAGCCACAGGCAGGATTACGTCATCGCTTGTCCCCTCTGTTTAGTCCAGGTTTGTGGAGTTTGACAGCATTGCATCACTTCTTTGAGTGTTATTTTAAAGGGCATGAGGGAGGTTCAGAGGTGGGCAGTTACAGATGAAATCACACTCGTTATGCACAACCGCAGTACATTAGTGAGATGTTAACTCGACATCATGACTGACTTCTTAGGAAAATTCTGAGTGGGTGTGTCTAGCGTTTGATTTACAGCATCTGACTCTGTGTGCGTTTGTGTGATTGTAACAGAGAGCTTCATTCATACGGCGTTAAGTTTCTCAGTGGTAGGTAAACCTTGTTGGTTAGGTAAAAGCTGCATAGATTCTACACAGTGGTTAATAGAACACAGAATTTCACAGCATTTTGATAAATCTCTGATCAGAATAGAAAAAAAAGCTATGCCAGGAATTGGCTCTTTTAATAATGTGTACAATCCCAGATTGTAACAAAATTGTTCAAAATTGTTAAAGATCATATATTCTGACCTTCACAGTCACCAGATTTCAGCTCAAGACCTATGAGAGGTTTTTTTAGCCATGAGTTAGACTCTCTGCCATCATTAAAATGTATCAGTACTTTTACAGAGACTTGGAGAATCGATGCCCGGGCATGATAAAGCTGTCCCGGCGGCTTATCTTACTAAACCAATTTATCTTGTTTTATGTTCATTTGTCACTAGATAAGGGGGGCACGGTGGCTTAGTGGTTAGCACGTTTGCCTCACACCTCCAGGGTTCGGGGGTTTGATTCCCACCATGTGGACTTTGCATGTTCTCCCCGTGCCTCGGGGGTTTCCTCCGGGTACTCTGGTTTCCTTCCCTGGTCCAAAGACATACATGGTAGGTTGATTGGTATCTCTGGAAAAATTGTCCGTAGTGTGTGAGTGAATGTGAGTGTGTGTGCCCTGTGATGGGTTGGCACTCCGTCCAGGGTGTATCCTGCCTTGATGCCCGATGACGACTGAGATTGGCACAGGCTCCCGGTGACCCGAGAAGTTCAGATAAGCGGTAGAAAACGAACGAACGAATGTTACTAGATAATGCATCTTTTCACCAATATACCAATATTCATTACCCTCAAAGCAGAAAAGCAGCCAGAATCAACTTTTTGTTACACCTCATGTTCACTCTGGTTTATGGTGAAGGGGGGATAACATTCCTCTGCCATCTGGCTGTGACTTCAAAGTTTCACGTCATTGAAGGGCTCCAACAGCCGCCGTGAGATCCTGGCCCACAAATCTGGGGGGATGCAGGGGTGGGAGAGAGAGAGAGAGAATGAAGGGAGGAGAGGCATATAGAGAAATAGAGAGGCAGATGGGGGACAGAGCCAGAGAGAACGGGGGACAGAAAAAGACACAGAGCGAGGGGAGGGGGAAGCCCAGAAAGAGAGGGATAGAGACAGACAGAGAGAGAGGAAGGAGGACAGACATATAGGCAGACAGACATGGAGAAACAGAGAGTGAAAGACGGGCAGAATGGGTTAGAAAAAGATAGAAGGAGACAAGAGAGAGAGACTGAAATGGGAAGAAAGAGAGTGACAGAAAGAGAAATGGAAGGAGGAAGCAAGAGAGTGAATGTGAGAGAAATAGTTATTCAGGAAAAAAAAGAGAAATGCAGAAAAGAAGTTAGACGTCAGCAGCTCTTTCGGGTGGGCATGCGGAGACATTAGAAGTTAGAAAGGAGCGACAGATACAAAAGTGAACTGTGTAGACAGGTGTGTAACCCCATTGATCTTTTATTCACAATTAAAGCTTTCATGCAAGTGGTCCAGATGAAACCAGAAGAGTTCTTCAGGGTAGATTGTTTAATATCTATGAATTCTTCAGTACTTCCAGTGGAAATAATAGGAACAGTGTCTCAACCTGCCAACAGCTCCTGTGAACTCAACTTTTGTTATCTACAGCTCGATAAGAGAGACAGACAGACAGACAGACACACACACACACACACACACACACACACACACACACACACACACACACACACACACACACACACACAGAGTATTATTTCTATTAAGAAGAAGACAGTCATATACCTGAGGATTTAAGGGATTAAAACAGCGCACATGGCCAAACCAGTTTTTCCAATTAGTTCTTCTTAAAGAGATGTTCGTTGAGATTTGTGGCTCTGTTACAGAAGGTCTCTTCCTCCTCCCAAACCAATTAGCAGGAGGTGAAACACAAGGCTACACGCGGACAGGAATTTACAGGCCGGGCTACTGCTGACTGATCAAAGATGCACCTCGGAAAAACACACAGTGTTTTCCTTTCTTTCTCTCTTTTAAAGAAGGAGAGGTGGGTGAGAGTGATTCAGCGAATAACTTGGCTTCATTTCAGAGCAAAGGAGAGGTTTTGACAGATCATTACAGGTGTTTGCGTCTGGCTCATATATAAACACCTGGCGTGAGGTAACAACAGAGAGAGACAGCGAGAGAGAGAGAGAGACAGCGAGAGAGAGAGAGACATGCAGACAGCGAGAGAGAGAGAGACATACAGACAGCGAGAGAGCGAGAGAGAGACATACAGACAGTGAGAGAGAGAGACATTAGTGCACTGTGTGAGGCGTTTTTCTAAGAGTGACAGCTTCACACACACACACACACACACACACACACACACACACACACACACACACACACACACACACACACACACACACACACACACACACAGCCTCACTACAAAAGCTCTTCTATCCTTTTCAGCTGGACCAGTCAAACTTCTGTTGAAAAATTTTGACAACAAACTTTGTTATTTAGAACTGTGTTTGTGAGCAAAGATATATATCGTGATTCATCCTGTGTATCGTAGAAATGCCTTCAGGAACCGTGATACGGTATTTCTGTTATATTGTCCAACCCTAAAGCGCATTCCTAACAATAATAATAATACATTGCAGTATATCATATAACTGATTATCAGAACATGCCTTTTTGTCGCATGCCTCCATTCTCATCTTGCCTCCTGTGAGAAAACATGACCGATGCTCCTCTTGGCCAACAACCACGTACAGCCTTTGACTCTGCTTAAAAAAAGCACATCCATATTTAGGAGTCTGGCGAGTTTGAGGATTTTCTATTTTATCTTTTTTTTTTTTTTTTTTACCCTCTCTCATTTTTCCTCGCTGTTTTTTTCTGGATGCGGCTGTAGAAGTAGGCGAGCTACGAGCCTTCATGTCTGAATGAAAAGCATGTGGCTGGAGTCCAGAACAGCGGGGCCTTTCAGAGCGGCCTCTGCTCACAGCCAGCTCTGGTTTGGACAGCAGAAGTATCTGAGGGGAGAAGAAGTGTGTAGGGTGGGCTTGTTTTTCTGAGGCCTTTGAAGGGCGTGTAGGAGCTCCATTTAAAGAGCACTGGGATTCTGTGAAAGGATTCTGCTGTATGTTTGACTTGGGGAAATACTTGATGCCACACTTGCGTCTTTCCATCTTTTTCCTATGATGTTTTTATTTTTTATTTTTTGTGGTAAAATCACCCTGGAAAGTTTTAAATATCTCACATATAACTGTTTGTACAATCATGATATCACATAATGTCGGCTGCGTTATTTGTGCCAAATGCACTACATGATGAAGATGTGTGGCATCCAGTGTCCTTAGTGCGGTCCTGCTCGGGTTACTGTCTGCGTGGAGTTTCTCATGTTCTTCTTATGTCCACATGAGTTTCCTCTGGGTTCTCTGGTTTCCTTCTACATCATAACCGTGCCAGTAGCTGGATTGGCTACTTCATATGTCTCCCAGGTGAACGAGTGTGCCTGATGGAATGAAATGGACCAGGGTCAAACCCAGAGTGTAGTCTCATGTTGCACTCAGTGTTCTCGGGATAGCCTTCGGATCCACTCACACTCTGAATATGACTGAATAAACGAATTGAATTGATTGATTTGAATTTGAATTGAATTGATCTGAATTGATTTGCCTTAAGTAGTAATTATACCGAAGTAAAGTAGTAATTACGACGATGCATGATCTTCACACCAAAGGATCAGATTTATAGCCGTCTCGAAAACGTTTCGGAGGGCATTTAGACCTGGTCATTTTTTACGATCGGATAGCTATCGGATCACAGAAAACGCACGAAGTGACCAGGTGTAAAAAGCCCCTAAGAAAACTCTTCTACATCAGAATATGAAAGTTTTATTTATTTATTTTTTTTACCACCGTGACACATTACCTGGAATTATTTTTACAAGCCCTTTTAATGGCTCAGTGTTTCCAAATGTACTCACACGACTGATTCAGACTAGAGTGAAATCCCACAAGTACGCTGGTAGTAATTCCGTTACCCCACCTCCACCTCGAAAACTAATCCAGTCTGAATAGGGTTCGAGGACGACACACACATACCTGCACTTACCTTTTGTGTACGTATAAAGCCTTCAGGTTGCTACTGTTTTCAAATATAAAGAGTTCACACACTTAGTGTTTATGAAACACAACAGTACTCATAACCAACATGAATAAAGAGCATTCAGTGACATCCTTCTTATCAACAAATAAAACGATAAAGCATTATTCTGAATGGTGCGAATCCTGGCTGCGATTTAACTCGCACTCATTAAATCGCTTATGATGCTGATGAAATTTCGCTGTTTGGTTTAGTTTTAATAGTTACGTTTTTTTTTTTTGTTTGTTTGCTAAAACCTGTTAAACTCCCTGGTTCACTCCTTACATTCGTCACACGATGGAGCGGATTTCGAACCACAAGTTCATGTCGATTCGGTAAACCGATGTTCAGGTGGATTAATAAAGTTCAGGAGAAAGTTTAGGGGTGTATAATATCAACATCATGATAAGTTGTAAGAACACACTTTCCTGAGACACGGCCGATATCTTCACATCATACGTATGTGCTAAAAAAAAAGAATTACAGGCAGATTAGAAGCAAGTGATTTGATATTAGAATTTTTTAGCGTATTTAAAAGGCTGTCTGTTACAGATCTGCTGAAAGCACGAGAGAGAGATATGAATGAAAACTCCTCGCAATAATAATGGCTCTACCTTTTAAACAGCTCCGTGTTTGAGATACAGAGACATCCAAAGCAAACAGCGGCTCCGCACAGCGGCTTTAACCTCAGCACACGGAAGACAAAGTGCGTGTGTGTGTGTGTGTGTGTGTGTGTGTGTGTGTGTGTGTGTGTGTGTGTGTGTGTGTGTGTGTTCTTGAAAGAAAGATATTTATGTGTACTGTATAAAGAAAAGAACAAGGAGGAAAAGTGTGTTTATGGATACCTGCTAATGGATAAGTGCTCTGACTCCTTACAGTCAGAGTGTGCGGTTGGTTATTTTCTGAATATTTAAATTTTTTTTTTTAATATTTACTTAGCGCAGCGAGCTTTGAAGGTGTTTGCTTACTTTGCTTCAAGTCCTCGTCTTAGCTTTTTTTTCTCCCCCTCTGGGAGGATCAACGTCATCATTTCACACACACACACACACACACACACACACACACACACACACACACACACACACACACACACACACACACACACAGACACACACTCCCTGCTGACAGAGAATAAAAAGGTTTGATATTGCTAACAGTTGAAAAAACAATTAGCAACCGTGTTGTTTGTCTAATGACGTCAGATTCCCGCTGCCCATAATTCATTTGTGCTAGCGAGTAGCCGGAGAGTTAACTTTGATCTTGTCAGCTATGGATTTAAAAAAAAAAAAGGTTCGAAACTATTTAAACTCTCCGAGTCTGCTGGATCCGATCCTGCGCTTAGAATCTCGGCCAAACGAAACACACACAGACTCCAGGCTTATTACATTCAAGTGCGTAAGGTACGATTCCATTTCAACCCCCACCACCGTTACACTCTTTTCCAAGTGGACTTCCCATCAAAGGTTCTTTTCTCTTACAGTCGCCTTTGTCTTTTGTGGCATTCAAGAAAGTCTCTATGAAATACCTCACCGAGATGTCTGCCATGATTAAAAAGCCACAATTATCGGAAAATAATTTGACCTTTCTCTCGGCAGGAAACTCGCCACTACAAAGCACTCACACCGGAGACTCCTTCCATAAATGCTAATCAAACACGACCATATCGGCTCTTATGTTATCGCTATGGAGTGTATCATCTATTCAAAATGCATGAATATGAACTGTTGATTCAAAGATTTCTAATCCAGAGGTCTGGAAATGATTTTGCTAAAGAAGTTTCAGTAAACAAGATATCAATTAATAGAAATAAACGAATTATACAGAGATTCCGATTCAGAACAACAAGGACGAGTCGGTAGGCCGGACGTTTGCCGTGGCGTAAATTCCGATCGATTTTAGTTTGATGTTGTTTTGGCTCATGGCTGTGTGTTGATTTTGGTCACCTAGACTTTCTGAGATCTCTGATTACACGAGCTTGGGGGAGCAGGCTGAGGCTAAAGACTGAAAATAAACGTCTCGAGATCCGTTTGATGTAGGAAAAACACACATCCTTTCTTTGCTCAGGTGCCGGGTAAATACGAGGCAGATGCGAATTTAAGCCCCTTAAAATACTGTTTGAATATCTAGGGGGCCTAATTCACCCTGGATTTTATTTATTTATTTTTTTTTTTAAAAAAAAATCTTACCGGACGAGATCTCTTACTCATTGTTAGTTTTTTGCTTAGGGAATAATACATATTCAAAGTGCATTCACAGTTTTGTGTGCGTGAGCGAACGCCTCAAAGCCTCAAAGCTTTTCCCCGACGAAACCCAATACTCTGTCGGCTTTCCAGCAAAGCCGCGTGCCCTCCAGAGCGGAGCTGCAGACACCCTAAACCCGACTTCCTGTTAAAACAAACCCTGGAACCAAAATGGGGGCAGGATTAGACAGGTTGGGTTTTTTTTATGCAAAGCTACATTTTTTTGTGTTCCAGTAAACGGAAATATCAAGATAGATCAATTTTTCGACAGATAAACGCATCACTAAGAAATGATTTTATATCTATCTATATAGATCTATCTATATAGATCTATCTATATCTATCTATATGTATAAGGCATATATAAATAACGTCACCTGGCTTCATGTGGAGACGTCCAAAGTCGAGAGATAACGACTCGTTCAACGACGTTCCACAACAACACTAAAAAGAACAAAATATGTAGTCTTTAGTTAGTTATATGTGTTCGCATTGTCAAACTGGTTTGGTGCGAGAGGAATAAAACATAAAGGACATATTCATACTTATGCCACGTTAATGCTAAATATTTTATTCTATACACAGTGGTGAGGGTAAAGAATGACTGTTTTTCTAGCTGATCAAATTCATAACTCTCACAACAGTTACTCCGACTGATTTCTTCAACACGATCTTGTCATCAATCTCGACGGCCTTGACGGAACATAAAATAACAACACAACGGCCTTCGTTCCTTTCTGGGATCTTTTTGAATCAGAATGTTTATTTTGCCGCAAAAAAATAAATAAATCCAAGCACATTGTTTTTGTACCCAGCATCACATATAACATGCAATGTTTTCGAAGTCTAATAGTTTTGGTTGAAACATCCTTTCTCGAACCACTGTTTATTTTGTCAGCGTCACAGCACAAGAAAAACCCAAAGTACAAGTTTCCAAACCGCTGCTCGGAGAAGAGCCTCCCTGTCTCGGGCCTCCTTTACACTTACACACACACACACACACACACACACACACACACACACACACACACACCACATGTGTAGGTATAGCCATTATTCTGCTCGTAAAGCTTCTCACACACATCTGAGAGTGGTTAGCTGTTGAAACACATGCTGCTTCAAAGCACTGAGGAAAAGGAGAGACTGGTTTTCCTCCAACATCCAACATTCCACACAGATTGGGAATGGCTGCAAAAAGGCTGCATAAAAAAAAAATTATATTATATATATATATATATATATATATATATATATATATATATATATATATATATATTCCAACCCGCTCTCACCAACACAAACACACCCCCTTACACTCTTCATAATGAACAAAGGTGTGATCTTTTGCCTGTATCATTAACGTTGTATAAGGGTTTATTTTTGTAGCCGCGCTCATCGGCCGCAGCCCCCAAAGTACAGGTCACCGTATAGGTACATTTATTAGCTGTAGGTCATCTGGTGAGTTTCCATAGGAAGCTATTTGGGTGGAGGACTTTCCTCAGCACCATAGTGTAGCCGATGTAGTTATGCAGCCAAAAAAGCTTTGTCTGCTGCTCGAAGAGTCACATAAATAAAGCGTGTTGTATTCCGTAATGCGTGTCCTATACAGACCTTTGAAACGAAATGACTAAATAGCTTTGTGTGATGCATCTTAGCTTGCTTTGTTCATGCTCACCGTCATAGCTCATGGGACCAAAAAACATATTCAGTAGATTTAAAATGTTCATTCTTTCATTCATTCAGTTATTCATTTACTCATCTTTAGTAACTGCCTGGTCAGAGATTTCAGTACCATGCTCACAGTGCTGGCATTTCTACCTCTGTTTTTTCTCCCAGTATTTCAGGGGCATATATATAAAATAAATAACACCTTCTGGTTTAGCCCATTCCTACGTCTACACATATTCAGAGCACGGAACAGATCACGGCATTGCGTTACACTCCTACCGGCCATTTTTTGCGCTTGAAGAAATCCCTGTTTCATATTTATGTAATGTCTCTCTCACAACGTACGGGTCTGACACAAAATCCCGCTTTAAAGCGGAAAGAGGCCGTACGGAGGGGAGGCGAAGAAGGCAGCTGAAACGAAACACTGTTCTGTGTCACCTCGTTGTCACCTGGCAACTCTTGTTTCTTTCACCCGCTTCCTCCTGTACTTCAAACGCAGACGGCCGTCTGACTTTTTCCTCCACACTCCAACGTACTTCAAATAAACAGACGTTTTTGCTGAGCACACAAAGTCTACGTGCGATCCGGGCAGATATTTAATACACCCCGACATGCTGGAGAACACGAAGATCTGGGGTTTCTGGACAGGACGGGGCAAGGGGAGATGTAGAGTATCTGACTGGGATTTTGCACGTGAAACCTGTGATTTGTAATCAAGACGACTTTGCCGAGGTCCGAAATGAAGCAGAAAAATAAAGCTCACACTCATCCGACCGGTTTCTGATCTACTGATGTAATGATACTGTGACAGGAAAAGCTTGAGCAAACTTCAGGAATACTGTCTAAAATATTTTAGCCTTTAAAAAGATTCTGAGATTGTTGATTGGTGTTACAGGTGAGTTACAAAGCCTGGGGTTGTTATTAGGAACTTTAGTTACTTTATAAGACGTGTTGTAAATTCGATGATACGTTTCCTTCTGTGTTCAAGAACTGTGAAACGATTTGCACTGGTACAGCACATCAGACCAGCCTTTTTCTCCCCGACGACGAGGCAAAGCGACAGACGTTTCTGTACTGCTCCATGTCTGCGATTTACATCCTAACGTCCCTGTCGTGTTGATACAGGCCTGACTGATGGTATCAGGCCCAAGAATGTCACAGTATCAGCACATCTCTGTGTCTTTACCCCTATCCTCACACCACATACTCACACGGGGCGAGATCTAATTGTCTCCTTCTGTTTCACCAAAATCATTATCTCTGGTTCTTGAGCTCGAATTAGATCGGATCTACACAGCAACCATGAATTTCTGCACTAAAAAGCCGTATCGTGTTCGAAGTGCTTTCTGATTTATGTTGTTTAACGATTGTTGCTCGCCTAATAACGACGTATTTGATGTCATTTATTTCTTTGTTAGGTTTCAATCATTCTCTGTGAGTTAGAGATCAATATTTGGGACAGTCTATAAATGTATTTATTTATATGTCCATATATAAAACCTTTGTTTATACATTTTTTTTTATGTATTTCATTTTATTTTATTATTTATTTTTATTTAAAAAGCAGCACATTGTTTACAGTTGACTAAAGACCGCGTTTTTTCTATTAACGTTTTACTTACATCATTCTGATCGGGTCACGAACGGAGTGTTTCGCTTCATCTTTACTTTTAATTGCTAAATGTTTTATAACATGCCGTACATTGGTGCACCGCAACCCTCAGAAATTTCACTCTCCTAACATGTCATCTGCCTAAATTTGCATTCCGAGCCGAAAAAAGAAAACATATGAAAACGAGGCAGTTCGTCAAGCGACTTCTCTTTCGTAGCTCTCGGAAACAAAGACCTGTGTTGTAGAGTCGTAGTCATTTCTAAATGGAATTTCAGGATAATTCTGTAAACCTTAGTTAAAAGTTGTTAAACGAGCAATCAAAATCGGCACAGATCGAAATATGGAACATGAGCCGTGTAAACGAACGCTCGAATGTTTGTAGGATTTCGTTGTAGCAAATGAACTCATCTGTTTTTTTATTTATTTATTTAATCCTAACAGGATTAAAGTCACAGCGAGGTCAGATGTCTGAAAGATTTTCAGTAGCTTCCTAACTGTTTGAAGTATATTTCAAAGGTATTCCAAGGATCACGCAGATTAGTAACACGGAGAGCTCGACTCGTTTCTGTCGTAATCGTTCAGCTGTATGCGAACTCCTTGTTCTCACTCCGTTTGCCAGGTGTGAATAGATGTGCACCGTTGACTCTGCGGTTCACACACTCCGCGCTTTACTCTAGTTCGGACTCTTAACTTCACTCGCACCGTGCGCACAGGCAGACCGAGGGGGGGGGGGGATCTTTGATCTCGGGCTTCACGCCATGGATGAATGACACTACAGAATTTCACACAGCATTTACAAAACCTGTTTCTCGGGTCAGTGCTGGGATGTTTGCAAAGTGGAAGAGCAAACACACACCGTTCAGAGACACCGCCTCACTGATTTTTGGAAAACGCAGGCAGGTTTTCCTCCGACAGTGAAGAATTAATAGTATTTGTGTTGTATTGTATCGTATACAAAAGGGTCTTATGCAATATTGCTTTTCTTTTTTAAACCAACTGTGAACTCGGTGCCTTTAGAAACGATGAAAATAAACCCAGAGGTAGAAATGGCAGCTCTATCAGCATGTCGTGACTCATAAGAGATGATAACTGGTCACTATTAGAGATGTGGTAAATATTTTGTTTAATATTATTTTGTTTTAGTGACTACAAACCAACCAGTAGCTTAAGTTAAACCACCCGATGGATGTATTTAAAGTCCCTTAATTAACGGATCTGTTCCTCCCAGTACCTCCCTTTAATTGGCTCTACATCTATATGAGAAAAAGCATTCAAATCTCAGTCCGGGTTGTTGCACAGAGCCAGGTCTCAGACGCTTCTTTTTACTCCACTCCAGATACGAACATGACGAGTGTGTTTAGCACAGACGTGCTTGGCGTCTGCTAGTGAGACGGCTCGTTTCCCACGCGCCTCTATGTCCAGCCTACGAGCTTCTCTCTTGACCCGGTGATGACCACTGACCCCATGGGAGGAACATCACAGCTCTCACTCTCTTCACGTTATGGACTTGTTACCTGACCCAGAACTGCTGATGTCAGGAGGTGTGATGTATCTCATAGATTAAGCAAGTGATGGTTTGATGGTTATAATATCTGTTTGTATAAAATATCTGTCTTAAAGTTCATCCCTACAAAGATCCTATTCATCCCACGTATGGCTATTTATCTCCAATCTTTAATATGCACTGTATACTGGGCAGGAATACATCCCGGAGAAGATGCAGGTTCACGACAGGGCTCTGACACACATTCATACCTATGATATGTTCTTGAGAAGTGGGAGGATCGTGAAAAACCCCCAAAAGAAAACCACACAGACACAGAGAGAGCAAAGAAAGTAACTCAAACTCAGGATCAAACCAGGGACCCAAGAGCTGTACCCTTTGTACCACTGTGGCACCAGCTCTAGAACAGGCGTATAATTTCTAACAAGACGTTTTTCCATAGGCGAGTGTTCAGCGTACCATTTTGCATAAGTAACAAGCACGTCAACCTCTTGTCCTTAACCACCAGATCCAAAAAAGAGAGAGACATTATATTTGACACGAATATTTTTCACGGACCATGTTGGTTTTTGACCCCGAGACGTGGCAAGCAGGCTGGTTTGCAAAAGAAACGCAAAAAGGTATAATGTTTGCTAAAATGTTTGAGGTCCTCTGTTTTAATATACTGTAAAGAATATGATAATCACGATGAGAAATGTAAGCAACATAATGCCATGCTATTTCTGTGAATATCACAGAGTAAAAGGTATTGTAGTCGTGCTGACTGCCTCCGATAAACACACAGAGCCCTGAGACGTAAACATAGATCCAAAGCGCTGCATTTCCACTTCTGTTGTTTCTGATGATAGAAAATCACCAGCGTTTTGGCTTTGAGCGAGTCGGAAAAAAACGCTTGGCAAATTCGATACGAGTTTAGAGAGATCTTAACTGTGGAATCTATTTATACAAGAAGTATGAAGGATAACGGATGTAAGATGCCATAGACAAAAAAGTACAGGCGAAACTCAGCGTGATCTAACGTATGAAAAATACAACTGAAAGATTGTAGAGGGTGAATTGCCTTCTGCGCTTTAGCCAGACAGCGAAGAACCGGTTTTCAGAAAGGACGCCCGAGGACTTTGGAATAAATGTAAGATTTGATACGAACATGACAACTAAAGTCAGTGGTCGTGAGCTGATGATCTGTGGAGTCTTTGACTTCTTCAGCACTCAAGGTTTAAAGACGGTCCTTTAAAACGGTTTGCAGAGTTGCTCATGCTTCGGAGAACAGTATGGTTCATTTATTTTTGGAGTGCGCAGGGAAAAGGGGCTAAAGGGCTCTTAAAGGGGCCCCAAACATCTGGGAGAGATTTTCATTCAGGCAGAAGTTGGAGCTGCACTCACTCACTCACTCACTCACTCACTCTCGATACGACGCAGACGGGAACTAAAACATATAAGTTCTCATCTGCGAAGATTTGTCTTCTCCTCACCCGATTATTACACAAGCTCTCAGGCTAGGATACCGTCAAGTACGCAGCAGCAATTTGATATATGAACAAAGCTGGCAACGACACGTGTATGTGTGTGTGTGTGTGTGTGTGTGTGTGTGTGTGTGTGTGTCCAGCCGTGAACAGATGACGCCCTGATTTAGGGCTTAGTAGAACTTCAAAAGGCAAGACCGAGTCTCCGTCTCCTCTGCGACCCCCGCTCTCGGCGCAGCTGTTGTTTCAGTGTGACCAAAGAGCTGCTTTATGTGCTGCCAAGACAAAGTTCTGCCTCACTTTTGAACCCGGGGTGAAAAAACAATGCTGTGTGTGCGAACAACACTGTGGCCTTTTGTTTTTAGCTATTCGACTAAATTTTTAGAATATAATTGAGTGTAGGGACTGACCATACATTACAGCTAAAAAAACATTACAGTTAAAAATTTACAGTGAAAGTCTGTAAGATTCTGCCAAGGTGAAACGATGATGTTCTTAAATTAAAAAAAAAAAAAGGAATTGTTGATAAATTGCTGTAGTATAAGAGGAATAAAGTGCCAACAGAACATTGGTGATTTTCATCCAACAAAAGCATGCGATTTGATAGAATTTAATTAGAGATTTGATATAAACAAACAAACAAAAACAAACATTTATTTTTTTATTTGTCTATTTTTAAGTTAGGTTTTTCGATTCGATTTAATACTAACCTATCGCAACACTACAGTACCGCCGGTGTATTACGGTATTTGTTCGAAATCCAAAAAACATAATACAAATGATGTAAGATACGTAATACATATGAGTCTGTCAATCACGATAAGATATCTTTGTCATATCACCCAATACTTTCAGTAATACAACAAATCAGTAATAATCTGTCGACCAATACGTCTGTCTCGCGCTGTAGCCTATAGACGGTTCACTGCATATAAATGTCAAACTGTATATAAATTTCATTCATTTCCATTCCACACTGCTGCTAATATTGTGGTTCAATTCGTTCAATTGGATACATGTGATAAAGGGTGAAAGTCTGCGGGTTAATAAATGATTCAGCTGCAGGTTTACTTAAATTTGGTGCAAGGCTGTAATCGTCTTTTTCATGTTTTAGTTTTTTTTTCCTCTTCGTCTGGCAAACCACACCCCACTCCTTGTCTTCAACTCGAACACATCTGGTTTTGAGCCGGAGCCGAGTTTCCTGTGTAACCGAGACGGCTTTGCTGCCTCTCTCGTTACAGGTCACCGGATCACGGGATTTCTTTGTGTTTTCTTTTCATCATTCTGGCGTCCCTGTGACTTTCCAGCTCTCGCTCGACGTCCTTCGTCAAGACGTTCTTCGTCCTGTTCGGTCGATGAGTTGTAACTACGATCGGCGTCGATTATCGGTTCCATTTCAGCATCATTTTAAATCGATGAATTATGAAGTCCATCCTTGCTACTTAACCGCTCGAAAAAGCGGTACGGTTGTGCACTCGTTCACACATGGAATGACGTGAACTTTCCTCATCCTGGTGAAAGTAATAAAAATGATCAACAAACATCCTGCAAACTTCCTGCTGTGTTTCAATACGTGTAGATATGAAAATCATGTTCACGGTGAGTCATTAAAGGGAAAGTAGGGAGAATGTGTGTGTGTGTGTGTGAGTGTGTGTGTGTGTGTGTGTGTGTGTGTGTGTGTGTGTGTGTGTGTGTGTGTGTGAGTGTGTGTGAGTGTGTGTGAGTGTGTGTGAGTGTGTGTGTGTGTGTGACTCGGAGATATGAGGTGCTTTACCGGTGCTGTTAAGGATCTCAACCACAAGAAGCCTGGAAAACAACAACAAAAGACACGAAGGGCTGAAAATAGTGTAGTAATGAATGGGAAAAATCATCAGAATATTGTAGTATACTGTACGTAAGGTCACGCTGTTATAGTTATAGGAAATCAGTCGGTGACAGGACGGTGTGACGGATCCCAGCGTAGAGTAGAGTGACGTTCACCATCATGAAGTTTGATGGTTTTATTATTTTTTTTTTTTACACTGCATCAACTCCATAACTCCAAAAAAAGTTTTAAGACAACGAATCAAACTGTTTATAACCATTTAGTGTTGTGGAACGACTCTGAAGCAAATAGGTTCCCTGTGTTATTTCTGCTTATAGCAGCTATAAACAGTCGTTCCCTCACAAGCCTCTCGTTTATTCCCCCCCTTCGAAGACAAAATGCAGCTTTTCCTGTTTAGTCTGTTGCTCAGTCCATCCCATTCTGTACGAATTACGTATAATATGTTGTCTTCTCATCTAAAAGTATACACGGATGATACATTTTAATTTTTTTTCTTTTTTATTTCTTTCCACTTTGAGTTGGTTTAGAGAACATATCTGTATCATTAATATCTATTTTGCTCTTATTCCTCTTTTTTTGTCTTGTCTTTGGTGTACGTTATACTGCAAATACGGTGAAGAAACGAACGGTGCCGACCACGCATACATAAACTCCAGCCGTGTTTCATTCCGGGTCGATTTATTTTTCCATAACAGCAGCTCTGAGAGCGAGGCAGGTTTATATAGAAATGGACAGAAAATAATTTCTTTAGTAACAGCCAACCAGATTAAAAACAATCGTCGTTGAACAAAAAAAAAGCTTTCTGTGAAGACATGTTTGTTTAATAATTCCGGAAGGATTTTTCAACAATTGAAAAAAAATATTTTAGCATTTAAAATACGTTTGCCTCGTATCACGTTTTCCTGGGGGTTTGATGAGTGGTGGCTGAGATGGTTAAGACTCTGGGTTACTGACCAGAAGGTCACGGTTTGAAACCTGAAGCACCACCAAGCTGCCACTGTTGAGCCCTTGATCAAGGAACTTAACCTTCTCTGCTTCAGAGGTGCTGTATCGTGGCCAACCCTGTGCTCTGACCCCAACTTCCTAAGCAAAGACAGATTTTTATTTGTACGTGACAAATCTTCTTCTTCTACCTCCTCAGAGTTTGCTTGGCTTTCTCTGGGGTTTCCTCTGGGTACTCCGGTTTCCACCCTCAATCCAAAGACATGCATTGACTCTCTAAATCTTCCGAAGTGTGTGAATGTATATGCGATCGTGCCCCGTGTTAAGATAAAAACCTCCAAGGTGTCCCCAGTCTTATGCCCCGAGTCCCAATAAGACTCCAGGGTCCCTGCAACCCTGTGTAGGATTAGCAGGAGAGAAAGTGGATGGATGGATGGATGGATGGATGAGATTAACCATCAGACTATTGATCATTTTCCTATAAAGTCGCACTCCATCATGTTTTAACTGTGGGAGAGAGTGTGGGAAAGGAGTGTGTGTTTGCGTTTGGACTCCAGATGGCTTCTCTAACATCCATCATTTCTTGTAAACACGCAGTGTCGCACATGTTGGGATGTTTGCTGCATGCCGTGTTGTGAACGCTGCTCGTTCGGTTGCTGGGACTGTAAGTTAAACCAGAAGCTTTTACGCTTATTAGATGCAGCTCTGGAATTAGGGTTCGTTTTTTTTCTCCGCTCTTAATTAAACATATGGACAGCACATCGTCGATCGGTGTCGAAGTGCCGTGTGTGTGTGATGTGTGTGTATAAAAAGAAAAACCAGAATCGGTTCTGTGGCGTACAAAATGATACCGCAGCGCTGTTAAATTCTCAAATCTGATTGGTTAGAAGGCGTTGATTCATTTATCCTAACAGCGGCTCTGACAGTAGGTCAGGTTTTTAGTAATGCACCCGTTAGTGAACACGTCTTCCTTTCAGTGGTATATAGACGATATTCAGGGACTTGGATGGGGATTTAAAAACACGTACAACCTTTGATAGAGGTTTTCTTACCGTTTGTAGAAGGAGACTCACAGACCTGACTAAAAACCATGTGAAAACGTAATCGTCAGCACATTGCTGTGGTACAAGAGGAACAAAACACTTAGATCTTTCTAGATCTCTCACTCCCTCTCGGTTGTCTTTTGCTCCGCATTAACGCTTTTGTTTCTCTTCCTTTTCTATCAGCTCCAACATTTTTTCTCCTTTTTTTTAAGCATTTCCCCTTACTTACCTCCTACTTCTGTTTCTGCTAAGAGATCCATGACAGTATCATGTCCATAAATATACAAACAAGATCCATAAATCCATTCGACATAGTCTCACACAACCATGGTGATTCTGGGCACTTCCAAAATATGTTTTATTATTATTATTATTATTTTAAAGAAATCCTTCTTTTAGTTCTCCCCTTTCTTTTTCTTGAACTCTTTTACTTGCCTTGCTGCAAAATTTGATCCTTTGTCTTGCTTTCGATCCCAAATATCCTGTCTTCCTCACTCACTACCCCCCCCTTTCCATGACCTTAGACCCCTGATCTCTGATCTCTGCCAGCTCCCCTGTAGAGAAGTTCCTCAGACCCCTCAGACGTTTCCCCCCTCAACATTCAATTTACTGTTCATATTCATAGTGATCAGTGTTTTATAAAGTTTCCCAGGAAGGGATTGACGTGTCTGTGTGTTTAGTTTTATAGATCACTAAGCGTCCGTCTCCTTCCTCACACAATCGCACATTCGGTCAAGATTTCGTCGCGTCTTCTGTAAACATGCAAATGTGTGAGTTGTTTGGACTTACAGCAGTCGGATTTTTTCTTTCTTTCTTTCATGCCAGGATCCGTGAGAGTGTGTGTGTGTGTGTGTGTGTGAGTGTGTGTGGTTTTGCATTTTTGTGGTGCGTCTTTTCCTGATGAGCTACATGACAGACGATGTCCGTTTCTCTGCTTTCTGCCATCTTTCCCAGTAGAGCTCTTACTTCCATCTCGCCGTGGAAGAATTTTCCGCTGATTCTACAGCCATATACACAGTTCTTCTGCAACACACACACACACACACATACACACACACACATAAAATAAATATGGAAATATGTGTCTTTGTGATCAATTCTTCTGACTGAAAACATTAATCATTAATCATCGAATAGACTCACAAATGATGTACCAAACACTACAGAGCGTTTCACAATTCTTTACCTACAGGTTCTAGTACATCATTTATCATCTGATATTAAAAGTACACCGCACCCTGCACACGTCCAGCAAATCGATAGTTAAATGACTTTCATTTCAATTCGAATTGCTTAATTAAAACGATTCTTTCCAGACGCTTTATCGACTGAAAACGTTTGTGCTCCGTAGTTCCGTTTTGCATGGATTCCACGGGGCTGCTGTAAATGTCCCTTTTTTGTTCTCGAAAGCTTTTCTGTGCACCACGGTTGCAAAGCGTGGTTATTCGTGTGACTGCAGCCTTTCCTGTCAGGTTGAACCAGTCCAGCAACCAGTCAGCAGTTTCCCAAATATTCACAACAACGTCATGTTCACAGTCACCGAGGTCACTTGTTTTCACAATATTGAACCGGCTGTTCAACTGTTCCTAATAAAGTGGCCGGTAGATCCATAACGAGCGATCCAGCAGAGACAGTGGTGAGGGAATTCTTCCTGACATTACGTTTACACCATCAAGCCTTTCAGTGACATTTGAATTGAGATTTTTTTTTTTCTCTCTCTCCCAAGTTTATACAAATGACAAATCCAGACGACTGACTCGAACGTTTCCACGTACCGGTGTACGGTTCCTTCAGCTTCCCACTCACAACTTTATTTCCCACCTACACTCGGTTACCATTGTGACCCAAGAAAGAAAGCTTATAACTGTGGATTTGTCTCATCTTGTTGTACGTGAACTCTCATTAGTGATGTAAAAAGACATCATGGAGAAAAAATGACAGAAAAGATATGACACAAGGATACAGAGATAGGGCTATATTCATGTAGATATGAGCTGAGGTAATTGGAATATGGTATTTTTTCTGCACTTATGTCCATCACACACACACACACACACACACACACACACACACACACACACACACACACACACACACACACACACACACAGATGTGCAGTGTGTCATCTCACTAACATATTTCTCTTTTTTTAGGACTTAGACAGCTGTGAGTTTAAAGATGGACTGTTTGGAGAACACCGCTGCCCCCTAGAGGGTATGTACACATGTACAAACTTCACATCAGTCACTTCGTCCCCCAATTAAGCACACTTTGATAAAATAACAAGGTTTGATATTTGTATGTGTGTGTGTGTGTGTGTGTGTGTGTGTGTGTGTGTGTGTGTGTGTTTTAGCAATAAGGTGAATGTATTCATTTGAAATAAAATTTTCTGCACCCTGTTAACATCTAATTGTTTAGAACATTTTAATTGGTGTCAATTGTTGACAGTGTGCATGTGATTTGATTTGGCCTGTTTGTGCGTGTGTGTGTGTGTGTGTGTGTGTGTGTGCGCGCGTAGTGGTTCTGCCTCCTGAGAAGGCGGAGGGCTGCGAGAGCTCTATGCAGTTTGCCAACGGTGAGGACGGAGAGAGCAATAAAGCAAGGAAGCGCATAAGTCTGAATGTAAGAACATCCAGACACACACACACACACACACACACAGAATTGCTGAAAAAATTGCACATGATAATCAGGCAGCTTCCTAATAATATATTTCACTTCAAAGTATAAACTCAGTGACAGAGATATAATTTCTCTGCCATGTGTTAAACTATACAAACCCTTTTTCTCTGTCAGGGAGCTCTTTCTTTCTGTCTGGTCCTTTCCCCCTTTCTCTTCTAAATGTTTGTATCCTCCATAATAAAATGGTGACTGAGAGCTCTCCAGAAATGTGTTCCTGTTTATGATTCGCAAAACCTGGGGTTGCAAACGTGTCAAAACATTTAACCCACGTTCTCATATGAGCGCCTCCTGCATGTCCGTGTGCGTGTGTGTAACAGGAGCTGGAGTGCGACGTGTCCGTGGAAGATGATAACAGACAGGAGTGGGTCTTCACCCTGTATGACTTTGACAACAGCGGCAAAGTGACCAAAGAGGTGAGACACCAGGTTTTTTTTTTTTTTGGGGTTTTTTTTTACATTTACGAACTTCTCTGCAGTTCTGATAACTGGTTTTATTTACATGCCAAAGCTCAAGAATAATCAAATCGGATTTGCAGGAAGTGTTCAATAATTTCCAGCTGTATGACAAATCACAGGTTTATAGTGTTCATTTCAATACAGTTCCTGTATTATGCAGCTTACTGCTACGTATTTGAATCCTTATTTATTTGTTTGTTTGTTTGTTTGTTAGCAGTTTGTATTTTTATCCGAAGCACATAGCTGTTGAGGGACAAAGTGTTTTATTATTTGTTTTACATATTAACATTAGCGTGTGTAATGCTTCAGGACATGTCGAGTCTGATGCACACTATCTACGACGTCGTGGACGCCTCGGTTAACCAGTCGTGCCACAGCAAGAGCAAAACGCTGCGTGTGAAGCTGACAGTTACACCTGAGCCCAGCCCTCGGCGGAGAGAACACAACACACACACCGGGACAGGTACACAGCAGCTGTTAACATTAAACATCAAGAACCGAAATGTACTACTGCTTTATCGACCGACTCAAGAGTGTAACCAGTGGTTCTCAGTGTTTATACAACACACACACACACACACACACTTTTTCCTACTCTGGCTTTGCGTTTCAGGATTTTAGAGACAGTGTAATGAGCGTTTACTTTTTTCTCCTCCCGTCTCAGATAGGGACTGGAGCTGTAGCCGTGTGGAAGCCACACAGCAGGAAGAGGTCCGCGGGGGAGACAAGCGCCACTCGACACACGTGAGGTCAGACGCCACCGAAGATCTGGGTTGTCTTTAAGCATCTAGGGCTTATGGAATCTGAACTGGTGGACTACAGGCAGAAGGTGGAACCAGTTCAGATTTTCACTGGACCCTTTTTTCACCCTTAAGTTTATATCAAAATGAAGCAGCATCGTGGATTATCCAATCACATGCATTTATGTAAAGTATATAACCGAAGGCAGATCATCATACCAGAGACTGGCTAAAGGGATAGAAACATCAGGTCACAGAGTTTTCACAGACTGTTCCGATTTGACGACTGACGGCACAAATTTCAGAACAACGAAAGCAGAATGTTTAAAGATGACCAGACAAAGAAGTGCATTTATTCGCCCCGTGTCAAATTCAAAACACATGCAGCACTAGTCACAGCGAAGCACTGCAGGCAAACACAAGGCATCCATTTAAAATGGTGTTATTTATAGGCATCATCTAATCAATAAAATGCAGCTGGTCTTCGTATTCATTCTTAGTAGTTGTTTATCTGGCTCTTTTTAAAGAAGTGAATTTTATGTCACTGGACCTTTCCAAATTTTCCAAGTGTGGCTTTGGACATAGATGAGTCGGTGTGTTTGACTTGTGCCGTTTTGATGACGTAGAACCATAACACAACGTGTCGCATTTTCCTTTAATGCCTTTTCAGAAATGAACAGATATTTGCTTTGGATGCAATCTGAACTGACATGATCGTAGACAGGTCTTTGGCGGTGTCATAATCAAAGCAGTGTCCATTCTATGTGGTTCTTTGAATCTAGAGAGTATAATCACATAGATACACACAGTAAATGAAAGTTGTGGGTTTTTTTTCAGGGACTCGCTGGAGAGGAATCATTACTGCGTTGATGAGAACACAGAGAGGAGGAATCACTACTTGGACCTTGCCGGCATTGAGAACTACACCTCTAGATTTGAAAGTGAGTAAGAGGAGATGATAGGTGTGTCTCAGTGGAAAGATACTTGTGATTTCATTCACCGAGGCACTAACGCTCATGTCAAACTGCTGTATGATGATCCTGATGATCCTTTAGCACCATCTTGTGGATACAGGCACTATTGGATCTTTTACCTGATTACTAATAGCAGTATTATTGCTATAGTACACTAAACCAACATTAGATTATAAAAAGGGATCTGTTTTACCAACCAAAAATAAAGGGTGAATTATATATACATTGGATATAAAATTGTCAAACAAATTATACATGTTTTGTTTTAAGCATTAAACTGATACTCTTAAACTGATGCAGAGAAAAATCAATGCTCTCTCCCTCTCTCTCTCTCTCTCTTTCTCTCTCTCTCAGCCATAGTGCCCCCTACAGTGCATCAAGATAATATAACCCGTCCGTCTCAGTCTCAGAGCCGCTCTCGCTCCCATGAGCCGGACTTGCACTGTCAGCAGCGCCGTTCACAGCTCTTCAGCGATCACTGCGCTTCTCGTGCCGTCCACCCCACCAGACCCCATAAAGGGGCATCTAAAGGGGGCGGGACTACACCGACAAGGGCCAGCAAGTGTTATGGGCATCACGGTGGGCAGGATGTGTATCACCTACCCCAGCAGAGCCAGCCTCAGCCACACACACACTCTCAGCACCCCCTGCAACACAGCCACAGCAAGAGGCTGAGATCCAGAACGCAGAGTAAACACACACCACAATCACCCGATCGGGAACACACACACGCCGCAGGTTTCGTGGTACCCACGGTGCAACGGCACGAGCATCATCACCACCACGAGCATCACCATCATCATCACTATCATCACTACCATCAGACATGATCGTGCACACACACATATACACACATGTAGTATGTTCTACTCATGTCAAAACCACAGACATATCAAGGCTCCTAAAAACTGAATGGAAATCAGATGTTTCAAGCTGGACATGTTGCTCCTTGCTCACGTTTGCACACATTCCTGACACTCTGAGTGCGTTTTGCCATATTACATACTCCAGGTCTCCTTTTATCCAATCTCAGGTTAAAGCTGCTGCTGTTTAAGCTTTTCAGAGAAACAGCTACTTCTCTCAGATACCTGCTGTGGACTGAGGGATCTTCCTCTTACCAGGGTACACATCACCACTGCCAGTTAATGCAATGCAAAAAATATATACCTGTACGTTATGAAAATGTATAACTATAAACTTTTATTGTTTAATTATACAGACAGCATATGCATATTTATCATGATCAATATGTATGCATATATATTTTATCTTGTTTTCATACATATTTTAATAAAATACTTCATACGCACATCTGTTTCAATCTCTGGTTTTATGAACTTTCATGAACTCACAAGTCTCGTGGCCTTTTTCAGCGACCGAATCGAAATCTTATCGGACATCTTTGGGATGTGGTAGAATAGGAGATTCACAGCATTGAAGTGCACCTTAAAAATCAACATGAACCGAGAAACTGAATAAAAAATGTTTTGTGGAGTCCATGACAGTTTCCAGAGCCCTACCCAGGGAGGCCATATGGTAAGAATATAGTAGCAGTTATAATGTAGTATATTCTTCTTATTAAAGTGCTCAGTGAGTGTGATTTCTTCTGGTTTGGTCCCCTATACAACATACTAGTACACAAAGCTGTATGAAAGTACACATATGCATTTGGTTCTCTGGTGTATTAAATGCTGCAGAACCCGGACACTGAATTGAATCTGTTTATGTGAGTCGTGAAGAGTCGGTACAAAGAGCCGAATCTTTGAGTGACGCGTCTTTAAACCGTTTACGGTGCAGTTTTTTTTTTTTTTTTTTTTTTTTGGAGAACAGGATGTTCGATGAAAATGTGTTTTAGAACAAGACAAGGTGGTTTAGCTTTAACCTAAAATCAGCGTGTTTAGCTGATAGTGAAACTGAATCGCCTCCTCTCCTTCTGTCGGAATAATGAAAGTAAAATCCTGATTCTTCCGTCTTGAAGCAGCACAAAGACGAAGGTACGGTTTCTTGTGTTTGTAATTCTATTGAATACATATATACGCTATAAAACAGGCATAAAATGATTCAATCCGTGAGAAAGGTGTTTTGTACAAATGAGCTTAAGGCCTAGTGTTTAAGGTGTTGGTCCACCAATCAGAAGGTTGTGAGTTTGAATCCCAGGTCCACAAAGCTGCCACTGTTGGGCCCCTGAGCAAAGCCCTTAACCCTCAATTGCTCAGGTGTGTATTAAAAAACAACAACAACGTAACAATGTAAGTCGCTCTGGATATAAGTGCATCTGCCAAATGCTGTAGATGTAAATATAAAACCATATAGAAGTGTTGACATTTTGTCTGCATTCAGCTTCCCCATCTCCGTATACGTGCATGTTAAAACGGGTGTCTCAAAGGTACCAGGATCTACTATTTCCGACAGATTTTGTTTTTAGTCAGTGTTGTGCTAGTTACTAAGAAATAGTAACTAGCTACAGTTACTAGTTACTTCAATTACTTTGTTGATTACTTACACCAAAAAGTAACGCATTACTGTTAAATGTAACTTTTTAGTTACTATTTTAAAGAACGTTCTTTAATTTAATGTTTCCATTAATGCCCTTTTATGCGTTATGGTTTATACAAACACAAAACTGACTTAAACAGAAAGTAATTTTTAAACACTATTTTATTTAAGTCAGACCAATACAAACTGAATATATCACAAGGATTTCTGAAATAAATAACAAAACAAGCTGAATAATATTTTCAGAATCAAGCTGTTGTGTTGAGCCCTTAAAAATGTTCCTTTCACAGCACAAGTATGAAAACTATCAACAATGTACAACAGAACACAAAACATTTTGAAATATATCAATGAAAGCAATCTGAATTATTCAGAATCAGTTTGGAGAAACTCAGCACCAAAAAAAAAACTGCTATTGTTGTTATTGTTACTATATATGCTTAACTAAAGTGAAATAATCAGCATATTTCCTCGTATTGCTCTCGACTCGCCGTTACTGCCGCACGTACATGAATTAACGGAAACACGCCCACAGTGCGGCGTGTCCGTGTTTACAGGTTGGCATCCACCAATCCTACAATGCGTCGCTGATGTAAACAGGTTGGTCTGTAGGCTACACTTCAGCCAAACTGAACTAATTTAAAAAGTAACGGACAAACGCACCATATGGTAACGGTATCGGAGTTACTTTATTTAATTAGAGCAGGGGTGTCAAACTTTGGCCCGCGGTGTAATTATATTTGGCCCGCGAGATCATATCAGATGTGCATTACAGCTGACTAGCCGCATGCTCCGCTAATACTACAAATCCCAGAATGCCTTGCCACTGTATTGACATGTAGTCACGAACAGCAAGCGCCCCTCATTCTCTGTTGACAGTCGTTAACAACCACAAAAATGGCCAAACGAAAGATGGACAATGAGCTTTCAAGACAGGAGGGAGGCAGATTATCTGTTCACGAATATAAAGGACAGACCTGTTTGTCTTTTGTGCTAACAAAGCAGTAAGAAGACACTATGAAAGGAAACATTATGAGAAGTAAGGACCTGGACGTAAGGCAGAAGCTCCAGAAGGCGGAGGAGATGAAAAAAAGTCTGGTTTCCCGGCAGACTATGTTCATGAAAGCAAAGTGAAGCTGCTGTAAAGACTGTGAAGCTTTATTGTGGCAGCAGAGATGGCAAAATCTGCCCGACCTTTTAATGAGAGAGTTTGTCAAAAAGTGTGTGGTCAAAGTTTGCGAAATGAACACCACTGATGTGTCTTTTATTTCAAATTGAATTTCTTATGTGTTTGTAATATCCTGTGTCAGCTCTGCAGTCTCTCTGGAAACCACTCTGGTGGCACCGGACTATCTCACGCAAGACGAAGCTCCGGATTTACAACTCGGCAGTACTCTCCATCCTGCTATATGGCTCGGAGGCTTGGCCCTTAAACAAGACACTGGCTGCAAGATTAGATGGCTTTGATAGCAGGGCTCTCAGAACCATCGAGAACCAGCAGGTTTCCAATCAAATGCTTAGAGCTTGCACGTGCCACACAACGTCGCACCCGCTGGCTTGGCCATGTCCTCCGCCTCCCTTCTGACCATCGGACGAGAGCTATTCTCCAGTTTGATCCGAGGGCTGCAGGCTGGAGACGACCACGAGGTAAACCCCGCACCCGATGGCTTGACGTCCTTGTGGGCGACCTTCAACAACAAGGAATTGCTATAGAGGATGCAGAGCAGCTGGCATAAGACCGTCAGTGCTGGAAACAACTAGTTCATCTGGTCGGCTCAACGCACAGGGATGGGACACCCCCCTACTCATCGCAGGAGCCAAATTGATTGATTGATTGATTGATTGATTGATTGATTGTTTGTAATATCAAGCTCTGGTTGTTCCAAATCCTGTATTTAAGCAAAACTAAAGTTTGTTTCCAAATGAAAAAGGTCCAACATTACATATCAGTTGCAGTTAATTTTTCAATAAATATTCAGTTTGGCCCGTGACTTTATCTCAGTTTTATATTTTGGCCCAATGTGAATTTGAGTTTGACACCCCTGCATTAGAGTATTAGTTACTGTCAAAAATAACTGCGTTAAAGTAACGGGTTACTGCCCAACACTGGTTTTAGTGTGGTGCCATGAACGCTTGCTGCCAATTTCTTTCCTAAGGGAGGACGAGTTATCAATTTTACAGAGGTATAAATTAAATTAACTGTAAATATGTTGAATGGTGAATTAAATATGAATATTTAATATATAAGGAGTAATGAATATATAGATTTTGTTTATGGTGACAGGGTGCCTCTCTAGTAGTACTATATACTACTACATACTATATATTAATAGTAGTACTAATAGTACTAAACAATCTAGTTCTCTCATGACGTTACGTTTTATTTTATTTTTGTTAATTAGAATTTGTTATTTATTTTGGTATTGCAGAACAAGAACACTCGCAAAGATATATACTGTATATACAGACGATTACAGATGTACAAATGGTCACAATTTAAATTATGAGACAGGAAACAAACAGAAAAAAAAAACCCATTGGAAATGAAAATGACCAGGGGAATAATTTAAAATGACTTGAGACAAAGATGTATATTTTATATAAAAGTTGGCACATCGGGACGCAAAGTAGTTCATAGTTTTTGTGTAATTGACTATGTGTAGTGAATATGTGTATGATGTGTAATGAGGGTCACATACAAATGATGTAATATTGACAGACAGGCCTGTGCATGAGTATACAAGCACGGATCTGTTTGACTTGTCCATAAGAGATGACAGACACACAGGAGATGATGTTTACGTAGTAATAAATCAGTAATAAATATATGTGCTCTGATCGTCCTGTCTCAAATTCGAGCTATCAGACAAAGCGACAGAATAATAAATTTTTTTTTTGCGTTTATCGCATATATATTCAATATCAGTATTCCTGATGACGTTTGGTAGCAAGCGTAACCCAAGTCTTTTCTTAAACTTTCCTAAGAGCCTCACAGCCTCTCTGTAACTTTAAATGGGCTTAATAGATAGTCAACGTCTCAATTTTTGTGTAACTTTTGCAGTAACAGACCATGAAAAGGCAGGATTCCAACCACAGAGGGCGAGAGGAAGATGATTTTATGAAAAAGCCCAAGAAATCAGCAGAATCAATAGTCATGATGGTAAGAAATGTCTTTTAATGCCAGAAATGGAATATGAGCTATAGACACACTGTGGTAATCAAATCCAAGTGTTTTAAATGCAACTTTATAAATAAGCAGCTTAAAAATTGTACTTTGATTTACTTGATCAACTTGATCTTTGTTTCTAATTATTTAGGCAGAAAGCACAGATTCACCTCCTCCCGGTACCGTGCCCTCGGACCAGATTATCGATTTCAATGGAGAGAAAAATCAGAGTACAGAAAGGTTGTCAATTCTGATATCTATGAGAAATATCCATGAAAAATAATGCTGCTTGCAAATCAACATTGAACAAATATTACCAATGATGTTATTTAAAGTATTGATTTGCAAGCATCATTATTGCTTTGAATAGGTTTGAACACTTGCCATAATTCATAGACGGACAATCCTTTTATTTATTTATGAAAGATTGACTATTGTTTGTTGGCTGATAAATATAACTTGGCAATTGTGTAGATAATAAAATGACTTTTAAAAGGTATTCACTCATTCAATTAGAATTTATTTGTATAGCGCTGTTAACAAAGGACGTTGTCTCAAAGCAGCTTTACAGAACATAAGAAAAGTACAGAAAGTTTAATATTAAACAAAGGTTCAAGAGTAATATTAGACTTATTTAAATGTGTATGTATCTATCCCTAATGAACAAGCCTGAGGTGACTGTGGTGAGGAAAAACTCCCTTAGATGGAAGAGGAAGAAACCTTGAGAGGAACCAGACTCAAAAGTGAACCTCATCCTCATTTGGGTGACACTGGAGGGTGTGATTATAAACTGCTATAAACACCAGAGAGTGCTATTATGAATAATATCCTTTCTACAGTCAGATACTGTCTGATAATTGTGTATTGATGAGGAGATTGTTGTCCTCAAAGACCACATGTAGTTGGCATCTCGTCTTTGAATGTCCGAATCCTCATGAAGTGGAATCCAACCTGAACTGGTACAATCTCTGGATGCCTCGGGAGGGGCAGAAAAAGAGAAGCAAATTTGGGACTGATATAAATGTTAAATATTATGAAATAGACTAGTTTGATCATTAATATAGTATTTCTGTTTATCTTTGTAGACTTAGGGTTGAAATAAAGGGACCAGAGGCACCACCAAAGCTACCTGGGTACCAAGATGAGAAAGTGTGCATGCAACACTGTGCACCCCTTGAAGTTTACTGCAAGACAGATCACACACTGCTCTGTAAACACTGCGCCACAATGCAACACCAAGGCCACAACAAGTGCTACACAGTAGGAGCTAAGGTATGACAAAGGTTTGTAAGTTTCTTCTAAACACTCTGTAATACTGAGTTGTCCTTCCTAACATCTTTATCATTCTCTTTTCCTTCCCTGTGACGTTACAGGTCTTCCAAGAGCTAGACACAATGTTTCTTCTTGAGCAAACACTAGAAGATGTAGACAAAAACAAGCTTATATGTTATCTATCTCAAAATTACTCAGAATGCTTTGAGGCTCCTCTGGTGCCTTGTGATGTCCAGGATGTGTCTAAACTTATTCTGGAAAGATTTGGCTCTGAGGTGGCGCTTAAGATCGCTCTAAAAATCATGTTAGAGAAAGGTAGGAGCAACAGATGGTTGATGGAGATCTCTCTCTCTCTCTCTCTGCATCTCTTTGTATCTCTCTCTCTCTCTACATCTCTCTCTCTGCATCTCTCTGCATATCTCTCTCTCTCTCTCTCTCTCTCTCTCTCTCTCTCTCTCTCTGCATCTCTTTGTATCTCTCTCTCTCTCTACATCTCTCTCTCTGCATCTCTCTCTGCATCTCTCTCTACATGCATCTCTCTCTCTCTCTGCATCTCTCTCTGCATCTCTCTCTACATGCATCTCTCTCTCTCTGCATCTCTCTCTCTCTCTCTCTCTCTCTCTCTCTCTCTCTCTCTGCATCTCTCTCTCTCTGTCAGTGAAAATTATATTATATTAAAACTGCTCTTTGTGGAATGTGAGAATGTGAATCTGTGGTGCTTTGTTTTTCCACAGGGCGGCATTTGGAGACCATTCAGGATCATCTAAAATATAAACTTCAGCGTCATCTTAAATCTAAATTTGAACGCATAAACGAAGGAAATTCTCAGCAAGGGAATCCTATCCTTCTAAACGATATCTACACTGAGCTACTCATTACAGAAGGAGGAGATGAAGGCATTAATAAAGAACATGAGGTCAGATTGATTGAAGAAGCATGCAAGAACGGAGACACGCAGGAGACCGTGATACAATGCAACGACATCTTTAAACCTTTACATGGACAGAAAAAACGCATCCGCACCGTGTTAACAAAGGGCATTGCTGGGATCGGGAAAACAGTTTCTGTGCACAAATTCATCTTGGACTGGACAGAAGGAAAAGAGAATCAGGATATTCACTTCATTTTCCCGCTTCCTTTCCGTGATCTGAATTTAAAGAGAGATAACAAATATAGTGTGATTCAACTTCTTTCTCAGTATTTTCCAGACCTTAAAGAATTTAAATCTATTAGTAGTGAGAAAACAAAAGCCATGTTCATCTTTGACGGACTGGACGAGTGCCGACTTCCTCTTGATTTCATGAACAACGAAATGTGCTGTGACGTAACAAAAGAAATCTCTGTGGATGTGATGCTAACAAACCTCATCCGAGGAAATCTACTTCCCTCCGCACTTCTGTGGATAACCTCCCGGCCAGCAGCAGCCTGTCAGGTCCCTCCTGAGTGCACTGACCGGGTTACAGAGGTTCGAGGATTTAACGACTCAGAGAAAGTGAGATACTTCAGGAAGAGGTTCGGTGGCACGAGTCTTGCTGACAAAATCGTTGCACACGTTAAGTCTTCAAGGAGCCTCCACATCATGTGCCATATACCAGTCTTCTGCTGGATATCAGCTACGGTTCTGGAAAAAATGTTGGGTAAAGCAGACATGGAAGTGCCTAAAACTCTAACTCAGATGTACACTCACTTCCTCCTGATTCAGACACATTTAAAGAACAAGAAGTACCATGGAGTGATCAAGGAAGACATGGACCTGACAGAATCGGACAAGGAGATGATTCTTAGACTGGCAAAGCTAGCGTTTCTGCAGTTGGAGAAAAGAAATCTGATTTTCTATCAAGAAGATCTAGTTGAATGTGGCATTAATGTTGCCGAAGCATCTGAGTACTCTGCAATTTGCACAGAAATCTTTAAAGAAGAGTTCGGATTGTACCGAGAGAAGGTCTTCTGCTTCGTCCACCTGAGTATTCAGGAGCATCTAGCGGCGGTGTATGTGCTGGTCGAATTTGTAAACAACAATACGAACATCCTCAGAAAAGATGCAGAGAATCAGAGAACGACAAAGATATCAGATTTACACAAGAGTGCTATAGACCGAGCGATGCAGAGTGAGAACGGACACTTTGACCTTTTCCTGCGCTTTCTTCTCGGTCTCTCAACGGATTCTAATCAGGTTCTCTTGAAAGCGCTGCTGCCAAAAAGTTGTTCTGAGAGCTTGGAAGAAACAGCTGAGTACATTAAAGAGAGGATCAGAAAAGAGTCATCAGCAGAAAGAACAATCAACTTATTTCACTGTCTGAATGAACTGAATTACAACTCATTGGTGGAAGAAATTCGTAGTTTCTTGAGCTCAGGCATTCAGAGACCGAGAGCTCGGTCTCAGGCATTCAGAGACCGAGCTTAAACCTGACCAGTGCTCAGCTCTAGCCTATGTGCTGCTAACATCTGAAGAAGTGATTCATGAATTTGATGTAAAAATGTGCAATACATCTCTTGAGGGATATCAGAGACTGTTGCCGGTCGTCAGGAACCTAAGAACAGCAATGTAAGTTTTTTCTTAAAAATATTTTATGACATTATTAAAGACTAAAAATGATTAAAGTTAAAAATGATCTTAGTAACAATATCAACACACTTTTCTTATATGTTCATGTACAACATATTTCTTAAACATGCTTGTAGATTAATAACAATAATAAAAATGGATGTCCTTCTATGTTATTTGTTAATTTTCAAAGACTAAAATTCATCCTCTTGGCAAAAAAAACAAACAAACAAAAAAAAACCTAAATGTTTTTGAAAATATTAGTTAATAGTAATGATTGTAATTCTTCATGCATTGTGTATTTATTTAATATCATTTCTGAATATGTAAAAGAAATAGTGCACACATTATGTATTGTTATGTACAATTATTTTTTAGTATGATTGTTATTAATAATACTTCCGTTAATACTTCTCAGCCTTGCTGGTATCAACCTCACAGACGAATCCTGTGAGACTCTGGCTTCGATCCTCCAGTCGGCTAACTCGCACCTGACTGAACTGGATCTCAGTTTCAACAATTTGGGAGACTTAGGAGTCAAGCTTCTTTGTACTGGCCTCTCACATCCACACAGCAAACTTGAGAAACTAAATTTCAGCTACAACAAGCTTGAATTAATCGGCGTGAAGCAGCTTTGCGATTGTCTGACAAATTCCCAATGCAAACTGCAGACACTTGGGTTTGTATTACAACGTATTGCTGCAAAATAATATAACATTCACAGAAGTTGTCCGAACATATGTGGACACCTGACCGTCACACTCCTATATGTGGGCCTTCTCTAAATTGTTACCTCAACAGTTTGAAGCACACAATTACTACAAGTAAGGAATCGTTGTACTGTATACTGTAGCACTGCCAGCACTGACCTCAATACTTTTGGGATAAATTGGATTATAGACTACTTACCCAGCATCAGTGCCTTGTCGATGAATATTTTCACACACAAATTCCAAAATCTAGTAAAAAGCCTTTCTAGTAGAGTAGAAACTGTTATAGTAGCAGTAAGGGGTCTATCTCCTTATGAATGGCCATGGTTTTGAAATGGGATTTTTTAACAAGCACATACAGGAGTGATGGTCAGGAGTTCACATAAGTCCAATCAAGTAGGGTGGACCAACAAATTTAGTTTAACCATAATATATAAACAACTTCTCTTAAATGTGTTCATTTACATTTTACATTACATTTACGGTATTTAGCAGGACACCCTTATGACTGAGGTCCCATGTGCCCTAGCACTTACAATACACTCACTGATTGATTTAAAGCCTGTAGAGATTAAACAGAACAATTTCAACAGATAGACACAAAGACTATGAGAACCCAAACAGTATCGATAGCAAAAAAGCAACTGAGAAGACACCAGATGTTGAAACTTGAAGGACTCCATCAGCTGAATACCACATCCGGTTTTACTCTTATCAGGCATGAATAGGAATCTGAGGCTACAGTCAACAGTGTCTCACAGAAATTGTTATCTGAAGATGAGCCTGTGTATTTAATATAGGTTTGTTACATACAGACTCATTCAAAATTATTGGAACAACAAGGCCAGTTGTTTATATTTACCGTTTCTTCCTTGAGTCTCCACTTTGAGAAGGTGAAATGCTGCTTGATTTGGTTAAGGTCTAGTGAATGACTTGGCCAGTCTTATACCTTCCCCTGATCTAGTCCTTTGTTGTGTTGGTAGTGTGTTTCGGATCATTGTCGTACTGCATGATGAAGGCCTTCTCAACTGAATTTTTCTATAAATTTGAGGACAGCATGAATCTGTTGCTACCGTCAGCAGCGTTACATAATCAATAAAGATTAGTGAGCTTGTTCTAAAAGTAGCCATCCAAGCCCAAGCCATGACATTACCACCCTTAATGCTTGAAGCTTTAACTTTCATATTTTGGATTATAAGCAGAATGTTTCTTTATCCACCAAACTGCATTTCCATCAGTTTGGTAGATGCTAATTATGGTTGCTGAACTTTTGTGGATCATCTTTATGCTTCTTTGCAAATTCCAGTCTGGCATTCAGATTCAGATTTGAGTAAATTCAAATTGACGGCCAGCTTGTAACCTTTACCAAGCCAGTCCAGGCCCATTCGGCTGCATCTTTGACATATATTTCTAAAATTTGATGGCATTTCGATAATAGCCCCCACCCCCTCCAAACAATAATATAGTGCATTATTATTTATTAATAACACAGTGCTTTTATTTCATTGTACTAAGGATTTTGTTTTACGAGACTATGAAAATGTTCCTGTTTGCAGACTAGCTGGAACCAACTTCTCAGAACAGTCTTGTGAATTAATGGCCTCAGTTTTCCAGTCTGTGAACTCGCACCTCAGAGAGCTTGAGCTTGGCTGCAACATTTTGAGAGACACCGGAGTGAAGCTTCTCACTGTTGGACTAAATAGTGTACAGTGCAAAATTGAGAAACTTGGGTAAGCTCGAAAGCAATTTCGTTTTCTTTCTTTCTTTCTTTCTTTCTTTCTTTCTTTCTTTCTTTCTTTCTTTCTTTCTTTCTTTCTTTCTTTCTTTCTTTCACATTTTTATTTATTTCTAACTATTAATGTTCCATCATACACGAACAGACTAGGTTTTAATTTAAGAAAGAAAAATTCTTAAAAATGAGTATTTTTTTGTTATTTACAATGTTGTTTGAGTGCAAATAAAATAAAATACAATTATTCAAATAAAATCTATTTTATTATATTAAAGTTTCTCAATATCCAATTTAACCTTTGTAACATTTTGTACAGATTGTGAATTTGGTGAATTCTATGTGAATAATATGCTAAAAGAAAACTTCATATATTTAACCATTACATTACATTGCAACAGAATACAAGTGTATGAACATGAGAGAGGGAAGTAGAACAGTGAGGTTACAGGGTTCTGAGCTCAAGAAGGTGCAGGAGTTTAATTATTTGGTGCCAACCGTCCAGTGAAGGGGAGTGTGGAAAAGCGGTGAAGAGGCGAGTACAGCGGGGTTGGCGTGGGTGGACAAAATGTGTCAGGAGTGTTGTGTGACAGAAGGTTGTGAGCAAGAATCAAAGGTAAGGTGTACAAGACAGAAGTGAGACCAGCTCTGCTGTGCTGTATGGGATTAAGACTGTAGCAGTGAGGAGAAGACATGAGGCAGAGATGGAGGTAGCAGAGATGAGGATGTTGAGGTTCTCTTTAGGAGTGACGAGGATGGACAGGATTAGGAACGAGCACATCAGAGGGACAGCTCAGGTTGGCTGTTTTGGGGACAAGGTCAGAGAGACTGGATTGAGATTGTTTGGACATGTACAGAGGAGGGAGATGGTTATACTGGCAGAAGGATGTTGGAGATAAAGCTGTCAAGAAGAAGGACAAAGAGGATATATATATATATATATATATATATATATATATATATATATATATATATATATATATATATATATGTGCTGAAAGAGGACATGAAGTTAATTGGTGTGATAGTAGAGGATGGTGAGGATAGAGTTAGGTGGAAATAGATGATTTGATGTGGCTACCCCTAACGGGAAAAGCCGAAAGTAGAAGAAGACATTACATCACGAGACATAGCAAGAGGTACATAGATAAACAGACACGTACATTAAAATGGTTTTGTTTCTCAACAGATTGGACAGATGTAGCCTTACACATGAAACGTGTGAAGCCTTGAAAGCTGTTCTGCAGTCACCCAACTCACACCTTAGAGAGTTGAATCTGAGCTACAATAAACTGGGAATCTCAGCAGTGCAACAGCTCTGTGAAGGGCTAACAAGTCCAAACTGCAAACTGGAAGTACTGGATCTCAGCTACAACAATCTTAGCCATTCTGGAGTAAAGATTCTCTGTGCTGGACTGAAGAATCCAGACTGTAAAATCAAGAGTATAAGGTTTTATTCACAGTTAAACTATTTGAAATTGTTAAAGTAAAAAATAAGAATTATAAAATAAGATTAAAAAATTGTCAGATAGATTGGGCTGTAACTTAATTCTTAATAGGCCATGTTCTGTTATCACTTATCTTTGTGCTCAAATGCACAGCGGATGTGTAAAGAAAGGAATCTAATCATTGTCATTTAAACAACTCTTGTTATTTTCCCCCATTTGCAGAGTTGCGGATGTTGGCATTTTGGATGAGGCATGTGAAACGCTGGCTTTGGCCCTGCAGTCAGAAAATCCTCATCTGAAAGAGCTTGATCTCAGCAACAACTGGATAGGAGATAAAGGAGTAAAACTGCTCTGTGGAGGACTCATCAGTCCAAACAGCAAGGTAGAAAAACTGAGGTAAATACTGTCTTGCATTGTGAGCATTTATGTATATATTGGACACTTAAAGTATCTTTTCAAAATAAAAACCATTCAAACTACTTTTCTAAAGGAACTTCAAGGTAATCAAAAGCTCAGAACAACAGAAATACACATGCATACGGTTAGGCTTAAGAATCCAAAACAAGACTAAATATACACATAAATGATGTGAAGAAGTTGTAAGAAATATTACCAAAGTTTATTATTGAGTAACATGTCTCCTCTGCTGTAGTCTACGCTGGTGTAACCTCACAGACAGGTCTTGTGAGAATCTGGCTACAGTCCTGAGTACGTCAACTTACTTGACAGATTTGGAGCTTAGAGACAATGACCTGCATGATTCAGGTGTGAAGCAGCTTTGCACTGGTCTAAAGCATCCACACTGCACACTGCAGAGACTGGGGTAAGTTAAAGACAGACAGCTAAGTGATACAACACTGATAACATTCTTTGCATTCCCTGATTGTACTGGATTTTTGTAATTTTGTAAAACAAACGTCTTTAAATTTTAGATCTTCCATAATCACTATTTCATTTAGCTTTTGCTACAACTAAAAAATAACACTAGATCTAAGAACATGTTAATTAGGAAACAAGGGTACAAGAAATAAAGACTGTGAATATCAGAAATGTCAGAAATCAGAGCTACAGAATCAGTCACATGACCTGTCACATGATTAGGACCATCCTGTCTCAAGAATCTACAGTTAAAGGTGGGGTGCACGATATTTGAAAGCCAATGTTGACATTTGAAATCACCAAAACAAACACGCCCCTAACCCAAATGGGTGTCACCCCTGTTTTGATAGCTCCGCCCCACACATACATACACAACTCAGGCGACTATTATGGCAGAACCTGCTCCAGCATTTTTCAAACATTGTGCACTATATAGAGTTTATAGTGTTAAAACCAATAAAATAGAATTCGAACAATACTTGCCCTCTGTCAAGAGAATGATATACATGATGTACAGAGGTTTTATAAAACATCATTGAAATTTTGTCCACATTTTTTCATGTAATAAAACCAGTCATTTGCAAATGCTCAGCATTTAGCTCAGCTTTCTTTCTGTAACTTCAGTCTTTCAGGGTGTTGTGTTACAGAGGAAGGCTGTTCTATCCTAGCCTTATCTTTAAGCTCTCATCATTCACAATTAAGAGAGCTAGACCTCAGCTACAATCACCCAGGAGAGGCAGGAGTGAGACAACTCATTGCTGTTCAGAATGATCCACGCTGCAAACTACAGAAATTTAGGTGAGTAGAAAAAAAGGATGGAAAATATTCTAGGAATTTTACAGGGTGTTTAAAACCTGTACACTCTATTATGACAACTGGTTTCTGTCTAAAGCAACCTTAGACACAGGGTAAAATGGCAGATTTGGTCCTAAAGCAACCTTAGACAAAGGGTAAAATGGCAGATTTGGTCCTAAAGCAACCTTAGACACAGGGTAAAATGGCAGATTTGGTCCTAAAGCAGCCTTAGACACAGGGTAAAATGGCAGATTTGGTCCTAAAGCAACCTTAGACACGGGGGTAAAATGGCACATTTAAATCCAAATTTAGATCATTCAGTCCATTTTTTTTTATAATTTCTATTTGCCCACATGATGTAATGTTAAAATTAAACATTTCTAAAGATCACATTGCCATTATTTGATGGTTGAATGAAATTTAATTGCAGTTTAGATGTAGAAAATGTAAACAGGCTGTAAACAGGCTGTATATTAAAAAACAATGACTGGGTAAGAAGGACATTAGTCAAAGAAACAACCAAAATAAGAGTAGTAATTCAGATGGAGCTAGAAAGGTCCACAGATTTGATGGGAGAAGCAGGTAATTGGGTTCCGAGCTTTAAAAATAGGTTTGAACAGAACGGGTAAAATAATTAGTCACTTCCTGTTGTTACAGCATGGACCACAGTGATGAATGCAGAACCAAACAAGGAATGAAGAAATGTAAGTGTATTGTCTGTATAGACAACACACACGCTGTATATGTATTTGTAATTAAAATGAAAATGTGATTGGTTAACTGATATATAAATATTTGTTCCATTGGAGCATTATTTAGAGCATTGGAGCACTATTCAGTCAATTGGGCGAGCCAAAGCTCATAAGATCAGCATAAGGATACAATAGATAATATTTCTGTAATATATATAAATATATATACATAAATTACATAGCAAAAAATATTATTTTCTCTTAACTTCATTTTTGGGCCACTCTTTCCGCAGATGCCTGCGAGATCAACCTAGACCCAAACACCGCACACAGAACCCTGATATTGACCGGAAACAAAATGGTGACAATGACAAAAGACACACAGCCTTATCCAGATCATCCAGACCGCTTTGAGTACTATGCTGAAGTGTTGTGCAAAGAAACACTGATCGGTGCTCGTTTCTACTGGGAAGTCGAGTGGACTGGAGATGTAGTTTACATAGGGGTCGCTTACACAGGGATCAACCGAAAAGGCCGCAGCACCGACTGCAAACTGGGGATGAATAACAAATCCTGGATCCTGTCCTGTTCTAACGACTACGGCTATTATGTTAGTTATAATAACATAGAGACTGTAGTACCTGCCCCACCAAATCCATCCAAAAGAATGGGTATCTATCTAGACTGGAATGCCGGCACACTCTCTTATTTTATTATCTCGGCTGGCAGGCTGTATCACACATATACGTTTCACACAACATTCACTGAACCCCTTTATCCAGCCATCAGGGTCTATAACTACAGTGACACAGTCTCATTGTGTAAGCTAATATAAAATAAAAGCATGCATGCATGAAAAATTATAAGCATGCCATAAATTTAGTCCTGTGTTAAGGAATAATAATTGGCCTCTCTTATCCTTTATTATTATTTAGCTAAAACCTCATTATCATTATTATCATTATTTAGCTAAAACCTCATAGTCATTCAACACTTATATTATAAGATAATAATAATAAGTACCCCTTATCATTCAGTAGTATGAAGAACTCCATGGAAGATTGGCAACCGTTTTAAAGACCCCATTTGTAATCATTCTCACTATAGAATGCTGAGGACTTGGATTAGACCTTATACCACATCCCAACTTGAACCGAGTGCTCCAGAATTCTTGCTTTTATTGAGATAGAATTATGGGGTCTGACAGATCTCTCAGCTTGATTGTATTGGGGCCTGTAGAATAAATAAGCTGATTATATTATTATTATTTATTTACCTTTATTTTTCCAGGAAGTCTCATTGAGATTAAAATCTCTTTTACAAGAGAGACCTGGCCAAGGTAGCAGCCATACAGTTTGACAACATATTAAAATACAACAAGTACAAAAATAAAAAGAAATATTAAAACATAGGATCCTCTCAACAAAAACAATCACATGCATTCATTACCACTTTCTTTATGATGCCTTTAAATTCACCGATAGACACCAATTTCTCTAGTTTAAAATCTTTTTGCAAATTATTCCATGCCAAAGGTCCAAAATAGGAAAATGCAGTTTTCCCCAGTTCGGTAAAAACTCTAGGTACATTTAAAAGCAAACACTTTGAAGAGCAACTGGTAATTGCCTGAACAAGTGAATCTAACTCAAATTTAAAGTGGGGCTGAAATCTGGTCTTTTGCTGGCAACAACCATAACAGTAAGGTAGAAAAAAAAGTGAATTTTATGTCCTGTGTTTAAAATTAAACAACTGTGTTTTATTATTCTGCATTATATAGCTGAAATTCACTTGCGCCTATACCTTCATAATAAATGTAGATCAATTTTCGTTACAGACAATATACCTTTACACACAAGAAGATAATATGACTGAAAATATGTGTTCGTTGACAATTATTTGATCATAAAAGATTGAATGGATCCAACCCTGACAATGAGTAAAATTTGCTTAGTAATTAAATTTCAGAGGGAACAAATAAGAAGCTCCCCCTCCGTAGTAATTATGATGATGATGTAATACAGTTTAACATTACTTTCCAAGTTATGCTTATATTTCAAAATGATCATTTGTTTGAATTCAAAACAGTTGTGAAAGTCTGTATTTGTACTTTTGATTATTAAAGCATAATTGATCAGTTTGAATGCTTTTTCTAATATTGTGCATCTTTTACAGAAAACAGTCCTATGTGTTTATTATTTTAATTAAAATTAATTATGTTCTTAATAAGGAGGGCTCGGTGGCTTGGTGGATAGCACGTTCGCCTCACACCTCCAGGGTTGGGGGTTCGATTCCCGCCTCCACATTGTGTGTGTGGAATTTGCATGTTCTCCCCGTGCCTTGGGGTTTCCTCCAGGTACTCCGGTTTCCTCCCCTGGTCCAAAGACATTTGGCATCTGGTTGATTGGCATCTCTAAGTTGTCCGTAGTGTGTGAGTGTGTGAATGAATGAGAGTGTGTGTGTGTGCCCTGCGATGGGTTGGCACTCCGTCCAGGGTGTATCCTGCCTTGATGCCCAATGATGCCTGATATACTGTAGGTACAGGCTCCCCGAGACCCGAGGATAGTTCAGATAAACGGTAGAAAATGAATGAATGAATGTTCTTAATACCAAGAACACGAGGAATGGACTTGCACCTTTAAAAAAACAACAACCAAAAAACAGAAGGCAACCTTGCAAGAGGTTACAAGGTAACCAGGTAACAGGTAACAAGTACAGAATGCACAGCCATGTGCTCTAGATGTTTTTGCATTTACATTATTTATATTTATGGAATTTAGCAGAAACACTTATCCAGAGTGATGCACATTTATCTCTTATACATCTGAGCAGTTACCGGCCCTGCTCAAGGGCACCAACAATGGCAGCTTGGTGACACTGTATCAGACAACAACACAATCCCAAAGCCAAAGTATGGAAACAATTCTGAACCAAATGCAATAAAATTTCATCAAAGTACATTTGTCTAACCTCAAAGTACAATGGACAACATGATGAAAGACAAGCTTAATACGTGACGGAGGAGGAGCAAGAAGCTGAACCGACGCATCCGAATCAGAGAACCAAAAATACTATTACACTCTTCCTGTAATATATTTAATAATTATGTTAGCTTAGACATTAATTTTCTATTCATAAAACATTGACATAAAAAGTACCAAGAGAAAATAGAAAAGGTCACACACAAGTAACCCTATTTAATGATACATTTATTAAAAATGTTTACATGAAACAAAGATACAGATGATCAGACCAACTCTTCAGCAACTCTGTATCCACCCTTCAAGTGGCATTAATAAATAAATAAAGTTAATAATAATAATAATAATGAAAGTGACGTGAAAGTGACGTGACATACGGCTAAGTACGGTGACCCATACTCAGAATTCATTCTCTGCATTTGACCCATCCAAAGTGCACACACAGAGCGGTGAACACACACACACACACACACCGTGAACACACACCCGGAGCAGGGGGCAGCCATTTATGCTGCGGCGCCCGGGGAGCAGTTGATGGGGTTCGGTGCCTTAGACACCTCAGTCGTGGCCGGCCCGAGACTCGAGCCCACAACCTTAGGATTACGAGTTAGACTCTCTAACCATTAGGCCACGACTTGCCCAATAATAATAGTAATAATAATAAAATAATAATAATAATAGTACAGACACCTTAATACACAGAAAACACAAATATAGACTTTAATATGCTTTAAAATGCTCCATGGAGTAAGTGGTCACTTTTATTTGATAATCTTTAATAATGTTTAAGATAATTCTCTTAAGCTACAGATGTAATTGAACTTCTGAGAACTTTGTGTCAGTCACTATATTGGTTTCTAAGCCAGTATGTCAAGCATAGTCAAGTTTTAGTGACTCTTTAGAAGTTATTTATTGTCATTATTTGCCTAGTGAGATAACACTCTGATGGCTGACTAAGAATCTCTTCCCTTAAACAAGACTAAATTCAAAGCACATGTTCAATAATGATCAGTTATCGTGCAGACTTGCATGCTCTTGTTTTATACTATCTCACACAATGTGACCGTGTCATTGTAGTTATAAACACTGATGGCTGGATAAAGGGGTTCAGTGAATGTTGTGTGAAATGTATACATGTGATATAGACTTCCAGCCGAGATAATAAAATAAGAGAGTGTGCCAGCATTCCAGTCTAGATAGATTCCCATTCGTTTGGACGGATTAGGTGGAGAAGGTAAGACGGTCTCCTTGCTGTTATAACTAACATAATAGCCATAATCGTTAGAACAGAACAGAATCCAAGATTTGTTATTCATTGCCAGTTTGCAGTCTATACCGCGACCTTTTCTGTTGATCCCTTTGTAAGTGACTCCGATGTAAACTACATCTCCAGTCCACTCGACTTCCCAGTAGCAGCGAGCACCAATCAGGGTTTCTTTGCACAAAACCTGACAATAGTATTCAAACCGATCTGGATGGTCTGGGTGTGACTGCTCGCCTTTTGCTTTTGTGACTACTTTGTTTCCTGTCAGTGACAGGGTTCTGTGTGCGGTGTTTGGGTCCAGGGTGATCTCACGGGCATCTGTTGAAAAGGTAACCCAGAACAAATGGATAGAAATGACTGATAAGACAAGGTGTTATATTATTTATGTATGGCAGACAGAAGATGCGTTTATGTGGAAATTTTGCTGTAACAAGAACTTATGAAATGCATGACTAGTTACGAAACAGGAGATGTTGAAAGACAGCTGTTGTGGTAACAAATGGATTGAATATTTGTTCATCAAATATTTAATATATTGCATACTTACATTTATTTAGTCCTGGTTTGATTCTGCAAGCCTCACAATGGTCTAAACTGTAAAAGGAACAAAACCCATCAAGAGATGTGGACTTGATGGAACCATTTTGCAGTTAAGGCCATTCACAGAATGTAAAGATAGCAAGGTCTATGCTGTTCAAAAGACAACTAAACTGAATGTCGTCTTGTAGGTTTAATTATGAAAAGGTCTAGGTTCTGATTAATTGATTTCAGATGGGTTTGCAGTGTATGGAAAAAAAAAAAAAAAGAAATGTCACCTGCATTGACCCAGGAGTTGGTCTTTGACTTCCTTACTGAAGAACCTATAAACACTGTGGAAAGGTTTGCCTTTGCTCTACTTACCAAAGATTTTCAAGTTTGCAGAGTGGATCATCACAAATAGCAGAGAGCTGTCTCAGTCCTGCCTCTGCTAAGTGATTGTAGCTGAGGTCCAGCTCTTTTAGCTGTGACTGATCTGAGCTTAAAGCTGAGGCTAGGACAGAGCCACCTTCCTCTGTAACACAACACCCTGAAAGACTGCAGACAAACGATACAAAGACACAACGAATAATCAATGTGTTTATTATTATTTTTTTGCTTCATTCGTGTAAATAAGCAAAGCATTCAGAACTTTACAGTGTTGCCTCGACCACCAGCAAGTCTAGACTTTTTAGACATTTAACTGAGATTATGACCTTGATTATATCGATTCAGATTATGTACTTGTCACAGTGATAATTTCCTGTAATCAATCATACAAACATGCAGTCACGTGTTCATAAAATATCATGCTAAAGATCATTTGAGAGCATCAATATGCTGAACAGGAAGAAAAGCTATTTAAGAAATGACTTTTTTTCTAAAATTTCACCTTACTTTGAGCAAGACCCTGTTTGATATCAGATCATCGACATAAAAACTGGATGTGCAAATTTTTCCCCTCTCCACTTTAGCCTTTCAATTACGTTGGTAGAGGCTAATCTTGAGCCTACTTTTGTGGATCATCACGGTATTTTTTGTGAATTCAAATCTAGATCTTACTTGATAGGGGGTTGCATCTTGAGGTATGGCCTCTATATTTCTCCTCTCAAAGTCTTATTTTGAATGGTGAAATGTGAAACCTTCACATTTCACCCGTAAAGGTTGCTTGATTGTTGTTGGGTTTTTTTTTCGGTTTGTTTTCACAAATTTGACAATGTTTATCACATCAATTGCTGTTGTATTTCTTGGCCATCCGGTTTGCCTGGTTGTTACTGTATTTGTGCACCAGTTGTGCACCAGTATTTTTTCTTTTTTAGGACATTTCAGTTTGTTGTACTACAGTAGCTATGCTCAGTACTTGATTATCCCCTCTATGGTGTTCATGTTGGTTTAACTTTAACCCCCCCCCCCCAAATAAATAAATAACTAAATAAATAAATTAAAAAAAACAAATGTAGCAAAACAAAACACAAAAAAACAAGAACTGACTTTGCTGTTCCAATATTTTCTGAGAGGTTTTATCAGCCACAACAATAGGAACAAGATGACAGTTTTAAGATTCCAATTCAGTAACTGAGAAATTCATAAAATGCAGAAAATCGCAATCAGGGAATGCAAAGAATGTTATCAGTGTTGTATCACTTAGCTGTCTGTCTTTAACTTACCCCAGTCTCTGCAGTGTGCAGTGTGGATGCTTCAGTCCAGTGCAAAGCTGCTTCACACCTGAATCATGCAGGTCATTGTCTCTAAGCTCCAAATCTGTCAAGCAAGTTGACGTACTCAGGACTGTAGCCAGATTCTCACAAGACCTGTCTGTGAGGTTACACCAGCGCAGACTACAGCAGAGGAGACATGTGATGAAACTATGTATAAAAACTAAATAATAGACTCACCAATCTAATAACATCGTGTTCATGCCAAGTATAAAAGTACATAAACACTCTTATTCCCATTCATACAACATTTACCTCAGTTTTTCTAGTTTGCTCTTTGGACTGATAAGTCCATCACAGATCAGTTTTACTCCTGAATCTCCTATGCAATTGTTGCTTAGATCAAGCTCTCTCAGATTTGCTGACTTTAAAGCCAAGGCCAATGTTTCACTTGCGTCCATTGAAATACCGACATCAACAAGTCTGCAATTGAGTACATAAATATAAATAATTTGTACAGTTATCACTTTTTTTTAATCATACCACATAGACACTTTGCATCTAAACACAATGTATCCTAACATAAACCCAATACTTAGAAGAAAAAAAATCTATAGAATAGTTATAGAATCAAATTCTACTTTTTTTTTTCCTGCCCATCTAATTTCATGATCTATGGTATATTAATTCAAAATGTCCATTAATATACTAAACGGTTGCATTTATTGTGATAACCATACAATTATGGGTTTTGAGTAAGCACAAGATTGAAATGTCAAACATGGTCATACCCGAGATTTAGTCCTTCCAGTTTGCAATCCGGATGCATTAATCCCTCACAGAGCTGCTGGATTCCCAAGACTCCCAATTTATTGTAGCTGAGATTTAGCTCTCTAAGGTACGAGTTGGATGACTGCAAAACAGCTTTTAATGCTTTACACGAATTGTGTGTGAGATCACATCTGTCCAAGCTGTAGTGTAACCGAAATCAGACACGCATAAACATTAATATTAATGCGTATAGCAATTGATATGTCTCACAATTTATATAAAGCTTGAGCAGAAGAGGTTAAAATCTTGGATTATATTATTGGAATTTCACCAAAAGGTGAAAAAATGCCATGATTTTCATCAGGATATGACTATAAGAAAATCAATTGTAAGTTTAATTTAGTTGATTAATAAAGTAGACCTGAAATCAGTTTACCCGAGTTTCTCAAGATGACACTGTAAACTAATCAGCCCGGCAGTCAGAAGCTTCACTCCAGAGTCTCTCATGTTATTGCAGCCAAGATCCAGCTCTTTGAGGTGTGAGTTAGCAGACTGAAAATACGAGGCCATTAATTCACAAGACTGTTCTGAGAAGTTGGTGCCAGCCAGTCTGCCAACCAAAAAAAAAAATAATTGAGTTCACATGCAATAAAATTCATGGTAAAATACTACATAGTAATATTTGGTTCGTTTAAATAGGACATTATAATTCATTTAACTTATATAGGATTTATTTAATACATTAAATAAAAGTATTTAGGCTATTTTACAACATTGTTTCTTTGCCAACCCTATTAATTGACATATGACTTATTATGCACTACTTATAAGACAAACCCGAGTGCTTGCAGTTTGCAGTTTGGACTCATCAGACAATCACATAGCAGCTTTACTCCTGCATGTTCAAGGTTGTTGTAGCTGAGATTTAGCTTTTCAAGTTTGTTGTGTGGATCTGAAAGGCCGTTACAGAGAAATTTTACTCCTAAATCTCCTAGATTATTGAAACTGAGGTCCAGTTCTCTCAGATGTGAGTTAGCTGATTGGAGGATTGAAGCCAGAGTCTCACAGGATTCATCTGTGAGGTTGATACCAGCAAGGCTGAGAAGAGTTGAAAAAAAAAAAAAAAGTTAAAATTTATAACACACTGAGAAGATTTTAACATTTAACATGATAGTGCATGGTGCATGGATATGTATTTTTGAATGAAACTATAAAAACAAACTTTTCTATGAATGGATAATCCATTTTTAAGTCTATTTTCTTATTTCATGTATGTCCAAATGACTGTAAGTACTGTAATACTGTCATTTGATTTTGAGTATGGCAAATTGGGTCCACAAATCTATCCACAAGGTGCCATCCATTGTTAGGTAATGGGACAAAATGGGAGCCACATAGCAAATATGTTGACTTGTTCTTATTCATCAGTACTATAGTTATTTAGCATTTACAGTAGGACATTGTGTGAACCATTGTTGGAACACTTACTATCACATAGCATACAAAGGATGTGTAATAGGGGCTCTAGTGTTCATGATTGTTATGGAACTTTTTTTATTTGTATACTTTTAGTCTATTCTATTGGCAGATCATTCTTCTTTTATAGAGATAAATGCTTAAAATTATATAGAAGCTATATATCTATAGCTCAAAACAGAAAAATGTGTAGAAATAGGATTAATAGTCTTAATTTTTTTTATTATCTTATGATAGAAAATAATAGGTCATTTGAACTATATTTAAAATATTATAACTTGCTAAGATGTGCAAGTTTTTTGTATGCACTTGATTTCATCTGCTTATAAAAAAATGCATCTCCGTGCTTCTTTTCTGAGCAAAGAATTTTTGTGTGTGATGTAGGAATAGATATGACTGTAGTGTATTTCATTTCCTTATTAATATGTGAAACTGCTGCTTTTTCTGGTTTCTGGTTGTCCTGTGACTGCTGGCCTCTCTCTTACCTCCCTTACTATTAGTCTTAAGGCACGGTGTGAAATATTCACGGTACACCTTTCAAGTTGTTATGGTTTAATGAACTTTCCACCTGCATGTTACCAAATCAGCTGTCCTGACACGAAGGTTTATGGTCTTTGCTGCTGGGCTGTAACTTCCATTATACAGTAATGTTGTACCTTATTCAAAACATGTTTTTGAGATCATGAATGTTGAGATCGCTAATTACTACTTGTAGTGCCATGTAAATTGCACGGCATGGGTTGTACTACAGATAACTGTATACCAACTGGACCCTAATACTGTCACACTCCTCAAATGTTCCAATGACAGTTTGATTTGATTATTATAACTTGAGTGGAAACTTACATTGCTTTTCTTGAGATCCTGACGACCGGCAACAGTCTCTGATATCCCTCAAGAGATGTATTGCACATTTTTACATCGAATTCATGAATCACTTCTTCAGATGTTAGCAGCACATAGGCTAGAGCTGAGCACTGGTCAGGTTTAAGCTCGGTCTCTGAATGCCTGCCTGAGCTCAAGAAACTACGAATTTCTTCCACCAATGAGTTGTAATTCAGTTCATTCAGACAGTGAAATAAGTTGATTGTTCTTTCTGCTGATGACTCTTTTCTGATCCTCTCTTTAATGTACTCAGCTGTTTCTTCCAAGCTCTCAGAACAACTTTTTGGCAGCAGCGCTTTCAAGAGAACCTGATTAGAATCCGTTGAGAGACCGAGAAGAAAGCGCAGGAAAAGGTCAAAGTGTCCGTTCTCACTCTGCATCGCTCGGTCTATAGCACTCTTGTGTAAATCTGATATCTTTGTCGTTCTCTGATTCTCTGCATCTTTTCTGAGGATGTTCGTATTGTTGTTTACAAATTCGACCAGCACATACACCGCCGCTAGATGCTCCTGAATACTCAGGTGGACGAAGCAGAAGACCTTCTCTCGGTACAATCCGAACTCTTCTTTAAAGATTTCTGTGCAAATTGCAGAGTACTCAGATGCTTCTGCAACATTAATGCCACATTCAACTAGATCTTCTTGATAGAAAATCAGATTTCTTTTCTCCAACTGCAGAAACGCTAGCTTAGCCAGTCTAAGAATCATCTCCTTGTCCGATTCTGTCAGGTCCATGTCTTCCTTGATCACTCCATGGTACTTCTTGTTCTTTAAATGTGTCTGAATCAGGAGGAAGTGAGTGTACATCTGAGTTAGAGTTTTAGGCACTTCCATGTCTGCTTTACCCAACATTTTTTCCAGAACCGTAGCTGATATCCAGCAGAAGACTGGTATATGGCACATGATGTGGAGGCTCCTTGAAGACTTAACGTGTGCAACGATTTTGTCAGCAAGACTCGTGTCACCGAACCTCTTCCTGAAGTATCTCACTTTCTCTGAGTCGTTAAATCCTCGAACCTCTGTAACCCGGTCAGTGCACTCAGGAGGGACCTGACAGGCTGCTGCTGGCCGGGAGGTTATCCACAGAAGTGCGGAGGGAAGTAGATTTCCTCGGATGAGGTTTGTTAGCATCACATCCACAGAGATTTCTTTTGTTACGTCACAGCACATTTCGTTGTTCATGAAATCAAGAGGAAGTCGGCACTCGTCCAGTCCGTCAAAGATGAACAGAGTTTTTAGTTCTTCACAACTAACAGGTATAAATTCTTTAAGTTCTGGAAAATACTGAGAAAGAAGTTGAATCACACTATATTTGTTATCTCTCTTTAAATTCAGATCACGGAAAGGAAGCGGGAAAATGAAGTGAATATCCTGATTCTCTTTTCCTTCTGTCCAGTCCAAGATGAATTTGTGCACAGAAACTGTTTTCCCGATCCCAGCAATGCCCTTTGTTAACACGGTGCGGATGCGTTTTTTCTGTCCATGTAAAGGTTTAAAGATGTCGTTGCATTGTATCACGGTCTCCTGCGTGTCTCCGTTCTTGCATGCTTCTTCAATCAATCTGACCTCATGTTCTTTATTAATGCCTTCATCTCCTCCTTCTGTAATGAGTAGCTCAGTGTAGATATCGTTTAGAAGGATAGGATTCCCTTGCTGAGAATTTCCTTCGTTTATGCGCTCAAATTTAGATTTAAGATGACGCTGGAGTTTATATTTTAGATGATCCTGAATGGTCTTAAGATTTCTCTCTATTGAAAATAAAATTAAATTCGTTTTTAAATTATTGACACTTTGCCAACTCTGAATTTGCATTATATTTGAAAATTTACCTTCAGAATAAATCTAGAAAATACATTTTCCATGATAGGTGCACTTTTGTACATTTATGTCTGCTAGTGCAGAAAGGTTTATCAATAATCTTCCACAATTATCCATGGAATATTTTGCAACACCCTAAATGTTGTAGCTCCACTTAGATGAAAAATAACTAAAGACCAAAAACTAGCTCCCTGGAACAATGATCATACACGCTCCTTAAAACAGACCACTAGGAAATTAAAAGGTATATGACATCAAACTAAATTGGTAGTATTCCAATATAATGTATAGCATGGTAGGAAAGTCTCCTAAGCAACAGAAACATTTCTTTGTGCTGCAAAATCAACATACTTCTCCATCGTGATCGAAAATAATACTAATAATTTTACGAATAATTCATACCGTAGCAAAATTAACTAGGAGTAAATACAATTCAGAAAAACGGACGCCATCGATATTCAGCAGTAGTGCCTTGTTCCAAAAACCCTGTTGATGACCATTTTCTAGCAAATACGTTGTATGGTGTACGATCACCACCTTACTGGATGTTATGGTATGGTTTCAGCATGTATTTGCACTATCTACTCTATTACATTTATAAATTTAGTCCCTTTGTCACTGGAAATGCCTGAATGCACAGATTTTTCTGATAGAAAGAGTTTAAATACAATCACAGAAAAAAAAAATCCATCTTACCGTTCTCTAACAAGACCTTTATTGCTATCTTCAGAGCCACCTCAGAGCCAAATCTCTCCAGAATAACTTTAGATACTTCATGGATATCACAAATTACCTGAGGAGTCTCAAAGCATTCTGGGTAATTCTGGCATAGATAACTCATAAACTTGTTTTTGTCCACTTTGTTGAGTGTTTGTTCAAGTAAAGACACTGTGTCCAGCTCTTGGGAGAACTGTAATGAGATCCTCATTGTAATGAGGTCAGGAAAAGAGGAGGATAAAGATTACATGATTATGAGTATTTTGTAAGTTGAGCACTGGGTTTAGGTGAAAAAACAAAACAAAACAGATCTCACCTACGTTATTTGAGAATATAGCATTTGTGTTAGATAAACTATCTTACCTTAGCACCTGTTGTGTAGCATTTGTTTTTTAGCAACATTTCTCCACTCATTTTTTCATCCTGGTTGATTTCCTCAAAGACATGGCTAAGAGACGGTGAGACTAGTCTCTTTATCTCAACGCTAAGAATTACACAAGAACACAAAGACCTTATTAACCTGCCTCATTTAAGTCATAATCAGTTAATAATCATTTTTTTTTAAAAATTGAAGTTAATATTGTCACATTTTACTTTCATCATTTTCACTGATCCATGTTTGGCAAGAACACTTTCTAGAATCACAATTTTGTTTGTCAAGAAATCCAAACTCATTATTATATCTTTTACACAGATTGTATAAAATGGAAAAAAAAAAGAAACAGGAATGCTTTTTTCAGCAGAAATAAAAGCTGCTGACCGTTTTTTGCTGATCTGTCTCTTTCGGCTGAAGACATATGCACAATCCATGGATGCATTGCTCTTCATTGACACACAGCTAGGACCAGGCAAGTCTTGCCTTTCTACCTATATAACCATAAATGTTCATAGACACAGTGTTTTTCCTCCAGCAAATAAAATCTAATGACTCCTATTTGAAATCAATATTATTTTTAAACTGAAACCATAAAAATATTGTTTTTACGTTCACTATGGACTAAGGGCATCATTTAAAGTGTCACCCACTAAGATATTAAATGAATAAATTCTAAAATCGGTCCATAAGCCCCTATGATTCACTAAATAGGAGTGATAGAATAGCACTACATTATTGCTCAACACTAATTCCAATTCCAATAACTGATTCCAATATCCTTCACTAATATCCTCCTATTGTTGTGGCCTTGGTGTGGTGACACAATTTACAGATCGGAGTCTAATCTGTCTTACCATAAACTTCAAGAGATGCACAGAAAGCTTATACAGGTTTTACATTTAGTGTGTTTGTAGAGATATATAAGTATAAAGTATAACACTGGTAGACACGGGCAAGAATAAAAAAAGGTTACACAATTTATTGTGCTCAGCTGCGCAGCAGAACCCAATAATCTGCATATAGCATGAGAGATGAAGGGCGCTGATCGTTGATTACATCAAGGTTTTATAGACAAAACTCAAGTAAAGAAGATATGTAAAATCACTGCATTGATCAAGCTAATCTGGACCGGGCCAAGGTCTGCTAGAAGGCCTACTAGAAGATTTACTGGACGTTGTTTATGCCTAATTCCCGACAACTTGTCTCCGGTCCCTACTGCCCTTGTCATAATCTTAAGAAAACAAATGTCAGTCTCTGGTCACTACAGATACAAGGTAAAAGCATAGAAGGACAAGACCTTATAAACATCTTTAGATGAGAAATTTCCACCCCAGTGCCTGGTCAGCTTGGGTGGTGTGTAACTTGCTCTTATTGACTGTTATTTTGAGTGAGAAATAAAAGTTTTCCTACTTACTTTTTCATCCCAGTTGATTTCCACTGTTCTGCCACTCTCCCCCGAGACATAGTTAGCTGACGATGAGCAGGGTCTCTCAGTCTCAATCCTAAGTATACAGAACAAACTGAGACCTAATCAACTAACTGTAAAAACCTTTTAGAATTTGTTTTCTGATTTAAAAAAAAAATGCAGATGGACAGATGTGTATTTGCAGACCGTTTTCTACTGCTCTTGTCTCCTTGGCTGAAGACATAGGCACAATCCATGGATGCATTGCTCTTCATTGATAGACAGCTGGGAGCCGGAGAAGCTGGTCTTTGTGCCTAAAAAATGATCAACAATAAGCACAGATTACAGACTAATAATGTATTTAATAACATGCTGGCACTTCCTGCATTAATCACTACCTGAACTTCTAGGTGTGGAAACATTATTTCCTATATTATTCACACAGTGACCCCAATAATTAAAATATAAAAATAACAATCAATTGTTGCAATCAATGCTTCATTAAATACTTTTTTCCAAACTTGCCTTTTCATCTTGGTTGAACTCCACTGAATTGTCACTTTTCATAGCGATATAACTAGCTGATGATGGGTTTGGACTCACCATCTCAACTCTAAGAGAATGGAACATACAGAAAGACCATATTAACTAAAACATCATTTTGCTTTATAATAACAAACAGGTGACATTTTCAGACGTATAAAATATTTTCCTCTGATTTTCTATTTCAGCATATTTTGTGCACTACATGGTATCAGACCCTTATACAAAATGTATATAAAAAAAAAAACATGACAAATCAAGACTGACCAAAACTGGACAGTTGACTGGAAGATTGGAATAACATCAATAATTTTTCTTTACAGCTGTCTAGTTTTGTAGCCCATTCACCTCAAGGTTCAAAGTTTTGTGTATGTTGCAATGCTTCCTGGCAACTCTAACTGATGTAGCCATTGTCCTCTGATCACCATTATCCAACTAAGCATGAAGTGCCATAATATACATGCCTTTACATGCATGGTTACCAGTAAAGGTCGTTGCCTATCTGTATCACTCTTTACATTGTTCTGTTGAGATAAAACTCTACAATTCTTAAAAAAATAAATAAAACAGAATACAAGATATAATGTATTATATTGTATCGCTATTACTATTTTTGATCAAAGTCAAAGAATTTCAATATTTTATTACAATTTCTATTTTATTCAACAGAGATTTTTGAATTTTAGACCGTTTTCCCCTGCTCGTTTCTCCCTGGCTGAAGACATAGGCACAATCCATGGATGCATTGCTCTTCAGTGATAGACAGCTGGGAGAAGGAGAGCCTGGTCTTTCTGCCTAGTTAACCAAAAACAAAATCCAAGAATTATCTTAGAACAAATACGCTTTTGCCAATTAGTCATGTCCAAATAATGCTACCTGGCCTGAAGATCTTCATATTTGGTTAATTGTCATTTCCCAGACACTAGCTACTGCTGAGCAGGTTAAAATCTCAAAAAGAGTCACATAAAGCAAGCTAGTGCAACTAACTCATTTAAACAGAACAGTTAAATGCATTCTAAAGAAAGCACTAACTACCTTTCTCCGTGTACATGAGCTTACAGATACCTGCAACTGGAGTAACCCCATCCCTTTTTATCCATACTATGCAATAAAGAATTAATTACCAGGCTTTTTGGTTTAGAACCTCTAATCATAGACTGGGGAATGTAAAAGCAAAGTTCTCACCATCTTAACTGCAACTTCAGATGAAAGTCTTCTGGGCTGCTTTGCAAATCCATCTTCCTTTTCCCCTCTTTGGTTAAAATTTTGCCTTTTCATGATCTAATGTACATGTAAGACGAATCATTCAATTCGATCAAGAAATCAAATAACACATCAAAATTTTTTTTATCTTATTCTATTTCATTTTATGTTATTATATTTTATATTTATATTATAAATCCACCCTTGATCCGTTCAGAGATAAAAAGACCCATATGCAAGGATAACATAAAAGGGGTTTATTAAGGGAAAAAATAACAAAGGGCTTGAAACATTAGGAACAGAAACAACAGAACACAGGAAAAGGAACAATAATACAACAAACAAGAGACAAGGACTCAGCAAAAAACTGACACAAGACAACAGGTATAAATGACAATGATTGAACAATGATTGAAACAAGGGTGAAAGGAACAGGTGTGCAAGAATGTCCCCCTAGTGTCCAGGTAGGGAATAGTCCCAGTCATTCCTGACACTATCCTATTTTACTTTATATATATTTTAAAAGTGTTTCATTTTTGCTTTGTCTTCCCCTTATTATTCTCACCTTAAATACAATATATTAAAAAAGAGACAACAGGAACACCAACAGGAACAGGTTCACCAACAGGTACACCAGCAGGTACAGGTACACCAACAGGTACAGGTACACCAACAGGAACACCAACAGGTACAGGTACACCAACAGGAACACCAACAGGTACAGGTACACCAACAGGAACACCAACAGGTAAAGGTACACCAACAGGTACAGGTACACCAACAGGAACACCAACAGGTACAGGTACACCAACAGGAACACCAACAGGTACAGGTACACCAACAGGAACACCAACAGGTACAGGTACACCAACAGGAACACCAACAGGTACAGGTACACCAACAGGAACACCAACAGGTAAAGGTACACCAACAGGTACAGGTACACCAACAGGAACACCAACAGGTACAGGTACACCAACAGATACTGGTACTACAGGTGAATGTGTACATCAAGAGAATCACAGACGATGGGGTTCAAACTGTTGCCATCTGGTCGACGCTACAGAGCCCTGAGCACCAACACGACCAGACATAGGAACAGTTTCTTCCCAGTGGTGTAGTCTAGATTTTTGTAGTGAGTATACTGTGACACCCCCCCCCCACCCCCAGCCTCATACGCATCCATCCTAGAGCGACAACCCATAGGCACCACCACACTCACTAATGCATAAAATATGCATCTACATGTAATTTAGAGCATTATTAAAGACTGCTTATGTGTTATCAACATTCAAATTTATTATAAGCAACAAAAGACAGTCAGCTGATAAAACCTGTGCCCCAGGTCCCATATTCATATAACATTTAAGGCTAAATGTACCTCTTAAAGGTATAGTTCACCCAAAAATGAAAATTATGTTATTTCTTCACCCTCAATTTGTTCCAAAACTGTACGAGTTTCTTTCTTCTGTTTAACACAAAACATGATATTTTGAAAAATGACACAATTTTCATTTTTGGGTGAACTATATCTTTAAGAGCTACATTTATCCTTAAATGTTATATGAATATGGGACCTGGAGCACAGGTTTTATCAGCTGTCAATTTTCAATGTACATTTAAGAGTGAACAATAAACATTTGTTCAGTTTTATCACCAACACTGGAACAGAATGAACTGGTAGTTTACAAAGCTTTCCAAATACATTTGTACTCGGGCTGTGGATGAAATGTCACCCGAAGCTGCTGTAGCTTTAGGCGCAAGCTTCGGAAAACACACAAAGAGTGCAGTTTAAGTCTGCTTTTGTTTCATATCTTCTTTTACATTCGTTAGTTAATTTCACATTTGCGCCAAAAAACACCGCCACGCAACTAATTTTCCTCCTTGGTAGGTGACGCCAGATGAGATCACAGGCCACGGAAGCCCCAATGGTCCAAAAACGTTATGACACGAAATGATTCGCAATCGCAACCAAAGTCTGTGTTCGCATCACAGTGCGGGGTGAATTTATGAATGAAAGTTCTGTCACAAAACGATATTGTTACGTATCCTCACGCTTTTTAAGTGGATATACGGAAATCCTTGGCCTATCAATGCCATTCTGTTTACACTGTGGAGCTCCTGTACTAGAACAAATTCCTCGTATGTGAAAAGATACTTGGCAATAAAGAACTTTCTGATTCTGATTCTGATACTTTACGTATAATTTGAACACCTGAATTCATTATAGAACGAGTCAATGTGATTTCTGTTTCCTTTATACCTTTAACCAACCTTTACATATTTAACATCAATATAAAAAAGCACACACGAGGCTGCTGGATGACATGATGCCGACTGTTTGTTATTCTGTGGGTAAATTTATGTACAGAGAGAAAACGGATCAAAACGAATGATTATTTCACTTAAAGATTATTCTACGTATGTAACATAATGTGGTATCTTACAGTTTATTGTAGGATCTCCAAAAGCTTCATTGTCCAGCCATTTACTTTCGTTATTACTGCAGTGAAAAGGTTTAAATATCGGTGTGTTTTTTTTTTTTTTTTTTTTTTTTTGCGTCTCCTTGTTGGTTGCCCCCGGCTTCCTTTTTACCTTGGTTGCCAGATTGTGACTCAAAAAGTCACGTGTTTACCCTCATGGAAATAGATAGTCATTCGTATATAGCTGTTGTAGAACACAGTGAAATGAGACAACGTCTCTCCAGGACCATAAGACATGAGCTACATAAAACGAAGACAAAGATAAGGACTTAGTAAGTTAGTCCTAGCAGGGCTCCCAAGTTTTGAAGACAGGTAACAGTGGCATATTTTAAATAGTTCCCCCCATGACATAAAACATTCCAAAACTTAATATTTAAATTAATATTACATATTAAATTATACAGTGTAGTGCTGGTGGTTAGTAGCCTTATTTTTCCTAGATTTAATTACACAGAATTTATGATAAATTCATTATTTTATAAAATGTCATAAAGCCGGGGCCCCCTGGCATCATCTCAGGGCCCCCAATTTGAGAACCACTGGCCTAGACTACTTGTTCTGAGCAGGTGTTGTCAGAGAACAGGCTGTAAAACTGTTGGCTAAGTTACAGACACTCATGAAAAACTGATGCTGATTATCTGGGAAACTTTCTCTAACAGCCGTCAAAATGTCATTGTGCCAAACAAGCTGTGAATTTGTTGTAACATTAAAACAGGAGATCATGACTTGCACAAAGTGATGCTCCAGTGGTTTTCTCTGTGGGTGAACGAATAGGATGGTGAACAATTCCAGGATATGCTTTTTTTCATTGGTTATTGCGTTAAATCTTACCCATATACAATAGTGCTATTTTCTGATTGGCTATTGTTGATTGGCTGATAAGTGTCAGGCTCAACTAAGAACTCCAGGGTAGACGCACTTGATACCTGCCCGGATCCATAGAGACAGCGGTGCGGACAGATACATTTTGGGCGCTGTGGCATATTAAATATACGATAAATAGTCAAAAAGTTTTTCTGCGTGACAAAAGACCGAAATTAGTAAAACAAAAAAGACAGAAAACACAGAAAGACATGGCAGGACAAAAGACAGAAAAGACAGTGCAGGACAAAAGACAAAAAAAGAAAGACAGTGCAGGACAAAAGAAAAGAAGACAGAAAGACAGTGCAGGACAAAAGAAAAGAAGACAGTGCAGAATAAAAAGACAAAAAAGACAGAAAGACAGTGCAGACAAAAGAAAAGAAGACAGTGCAGGACAAAAGACAGAAAAGACAGAAATACTGGAATGAACACATTAGTATTATAGCAGCTGTTACATGAGATATTGTAAAGTATTGTGCAAAACAGCAAAAGACTGAAATGTAAGACAGCAGGTGTGCAAAACAGTGTGCAAAACAGCATGTAAACCTTGCTAGTAGATAATTCACTAAGTACTATACTATTTACAAACATCTTACCTTTTTCATTTGTTAATAAAATAATTGCTAATTCATTACTAAGTAATAAAACTAATGAAAATAATGAAACTATTGAACTCAGTGTGAAGTTTGAGAGTACTTTTGCTGTGTGCCATGGTTGGCATTAGATGATGAACAAATTATGGACATGAAGGTGTGCAAATAGTCTGCAGTAATATTTAAAGCGATAACTGAATGATGTTAACAAGCTCAAAGTGTGTAAAGAAAACATTTCCCACACCTTTACACAGCTTCCACCACTCTGTTTTGAGAACATGCCCACCACTGCCTCAACATTCTGACCTGCAATTTTGTTGGAAAGGGACGAAAGATTTGACAATTATCCTATTTCAAGTTACATCTGTGACGCATGTGTACAGGTTTTGGGCTGAAATGATATCAGCTAAAATGAATATCAAATCTAGGAGACATCAGTCTGTGTAATTGCTGTAAATTTGTGTTTCTGCATGAATCTACAGAAAATGCCAGTTATAATTAAGTAAAAAAAAACAAAAAAAAACAAAATGTATTAAAATGCGTAAAAATAAGCAATATTTCCTAAGGACTAATATATTTCCTAAAATATATAAGAAATTGTTTAAGCAATTGCATTAGTATTACAAACTAGGGGAAACTAACGGAACGTTTTTTGTGCTAGGTTGTTGAAGGCCGGAATCTTTTCGGTGCTGAACCCGTGTCAAGAACAAGACGTTTCATTAAGAAACATCAACGTTTATTCGGTAAAGTATTAAATGTAATGACATTTAAATGTTTGATATTTTTAATAAACATACATTTTAGTTTTTTTAAGGACATGTATGTCGCGAGAAAAGGTGTCATTTTGATATACCGTGTGAGCCTTTAGCTTTTATCCGTGTAGCTTGTAAGACCTCTAGCGTATGTGTGTGGGCTGTGTTCCAAATGTCCCCCATTTCCCCTTAATAAGTGAACTACTTGGGGTATAAACATCAGCATTTGATCCCTATCTAGGGCCCTATATAGTCTGTAAGTGACCTTATTTGGACTCGGCCATGGTTGTAGCTGTTTAAGCTAACAACACAACGTGAACTTACGTATTTACCTTTTGTCTTTGTTAAATTAAAGACGTTATTGTGAAATAAAAATGAAAAAACATTGCTCATAATGACGACTCATGTTGTTTTATTTTTGTCTCTCTCTCTCTGTTGACAGGTCTAAAGGGTGTTTATTTTATAGTTTCTTCTTAAAACAATGACGCTTTTTCATTTTGGGAATTGTTTTGCCCTGGCGTATTTTCCTTACTTCATAACCTACAAATGCAGTGGATTGTAAGTGTGTGTTCTCTATTCTGTAAAAATGTCTGAGTGTTTTGTGTTTGTTTAGATGTTGGCTCAGGGTGAAATGACTAGCTGTGGTGCTGCAGTGTCTTAATCCTCTTATAGGAGCTTCCAATAATCTTCCCAAGGAGCTTTCAAAGTGTCACCTAGTGTTAACGTTACATTATCTTGTAGTAGGAGAGAATCAATGATACGTCCATTGCTTTTATCTTGTTTTTTGGTTTTTTACATGATATATACAGGTTTCCCAGAAGATAAAGTATTAACAATTTACACTGATCATCCTGTTCACAATTTTACACTCACGTGACACGTCAAGTTTACATTTACATTTATGGCATTTAGCAGACACCCTTATCCAGAGTGACTTACAACTGAGGGTTAAGGGCCTTGCTCAGGGTGCAGTGGCAGTTTGGTGGACCTGGGGTTCGAACCCATGATGGTAGATGGTAGACAAAATACATTACCATAGTACAAGAAGTCACTCGAGTCTGGTAACGTTCAGATTACGGCTTAAAATTCTTTACTCAAGTGCAAAAGACCTTCCGATCAGTAGCCCAACACCTTAACCACTGAGCTACCACATACCACAAGTTTACATTCGCGTGACACGTCAAGTTTACACTCGCTTAATGTTTACACCTTTGTAACTGTTTACAAAAGTCCTTCAGTCATCATCTTCAAACACAGGGTCCTTCTGTTTAAAAGAAGATGCTGCAATACTTAAGGTTTTTTTCTTAAAATCAGCAGGCAGTTTAACAGCTTATGACAAATAATGGACTAATTTACAAATAATGGATTACCCTAAAACAAAAATAGTCTTTGATCATCAAGGTAACACACAGCATTAAGCATATTAAGCTCAGGTTTAATCAGGGCAGTACGTAATCAAAAACGATGCAATTTTATGATCCCTGTTTCTTTTTTTAATTATTAACATCTTACAAGACGTATGTAAACACACGACCTCAACTGCATCCCGTTGTTATAAGCTGAAAGAGTGAGTTGATGAAAAGTTGTGTGTGTGATTCATTATGTGTGATAAACTTACAAACATTTAGTAGCAAAATCATTAATATTGTCTTGTTACAATTTTACAGAAAAAAAAAGATTTGTTCTTAAATTTATAATAATTTGCTCAAAAATTGGTTTCAGATCAGAATATAACGCATTCTGGAGATGTGTCCAAGCAGGGGCCACTTACCTCTTTGTACAACTATGCAAAGTGAGAAAGAATCTTGGATCTTATCAACATTATAAATGTATTTGCACCTTAAACAACAAGATTATACTTTACACCATTTTCTTTTCTGGCCTACAGATGCTTTTCCTCGCTACATTTTTTCCCACCTGGGAAGGCGGTGCTGGTGTGTATGACTTTGTCGGGGTAAGTGACTTGTTACAACAGCCAGTGGAATGGTTTCAGTTAAGAACTGATCATGTAGATTCATAACACAAAACCGGCTACTTCGAAAGTAAAACTGATTCTGATAATTTTGGGTCATATTAACTTGCAAAGTGCCTTTTAGCCAGAACAAGGTGAGCATACGTCACTATACCCATATAGCATTTTCTTCTGCATTGTGGATGTGACATGGATTTGGAGTTTTCTTTTTAGCAGACAACTGGAATCTACTGTTAATAATAGATAGCAAAAAAATGAGAGAAATGTGGACTTAAATACGATCAGATATTTCAGTGTTTATTAATGAGGTCTCACAAGCTTTTGATTTATTTACTGTTTTATGTCCTGACCTGCAGGAATTTATGAAGGCCACAGTGGACATGGCAGATCTGTTAGGGCTTCATCTCGTCATGTCCAGAAACGCTGGGAAAGGAGAGTACAAAATAATGGTGGCTGCTATGGGCTGGGCCACAGCTGAACTTGTTATGTCAAGGTACAACACATACACGATGATGGTAGATGGTAGACAAAATACATTACCATAGTACAAGAAGTCACTCGAGTCTGGTAACGTTCAGATTACGGCTTAAAATTCTTTACTCAAGTGCAAAAGACCTTCTGATCAGTAGCCCAACACCTTAACCACTGAGCTACCACATCCCGAGTTTACACTCGCGTGACACGTCGAGTTTACACTCGCGTGACACGTCGAGTTTACACTCGCGTGACACGTCGAGTTTACACTCGCGTGACACGTCGAGTTTACACTCGCGTGACACGTCGAGTTTACACTCGCGTGACACGTCGAGTTTACACTCGCGTGACACGTCGAGTTTACACTCGCGTGACACGTCGAGTTTACACTCGCGTGACACGTCGAGTTTAAGAGTACAAAATAATGGTGGCTGCTATGGGCTGGGCCACAGCTGAACTTGTTATGTCAAGGTACAACACATACACGATGATGGTAGATGGTAGACAAAATACATTACCATAGTACAAGAAGTCACTCGAGTCTGGTTAAGATTACGGCTTACAATTCTTTACTCAAGTGCAAAAGTATAAACTCCATTCTCCCTGCTGCTATAAGACTTTACAATCAAAGCTGCTCCCAGTGAACCACCGTAATTACACACTGTTATTACTGTTTCACTGCAATAATAAACAATAAGAAAGCATTTTAAACATGTGCAATAACAGAAATTTTTAAAAATGTGCAATATTACCTATGTACAATATGCCTTCAGTGTAACCACTACTCTTTTTATACATTTTTGTTTTTGTATATACTGTATATTATATTATGTCTTTATTCATTTACATATTTTTTGCTGCTGTTACAGAGAAATTTCCCCATTGTGGGACAAATAAAGGAACATCTTATCTTATCTTATCTGCTTGAATAAAGAACGGGAAAGCACAGGAGTCACAAACACACAAAAAAATCTTTGCACATGAAAACAAGAAACATGAGTAAACAGCTAAAGCTAACTAACAGCTGTATGCTTAAACCTCTGAAATCTTAGCAAACATGCAACAAGTAGCATGCTGGCATGTGTTAATACCCTACAGGATCTTCTTTTCCCATCAGTTAGACTTCATATTCATGGGTTTAATCAATTTCTTTGATTCTAAACAAATAGCTGGATTATAGAGGAAGTGATCTGATTTGGAATGCAGTATGAAGAAAGTAAAGATTTCTTTTAATCATACTGAGAAACAGTAAACAGCTTTAAGTGAAAGAAGTCGATTTTCTGTTAACGGATGAGTCAATAATTTATTTTAACCGGGAGATATTTCAAATAAAAAAAACCTTTGTTTTACTGTGGGTGTTTTTTACTGTTAGTGTGCTTAAAATATTTTAGTAGCTTATTTTTAAGTTATGTAATCTTAAATATATTTCACATTGTTTTAAGATTTAATATGTCTAGAATATTAATTTAAAGAATAGTAAAATGCTAATGTTAATGTACTTCAACAGGTGTATTCCTTTATGGGTCGGAGCTCGAGGGATCGAGTTCGATTGGAAATACATCCAAATGAGCTTCGATTCCAACATCAGTTTGGTATGAGGATGTACATTTACATTAGATTTACATTTTATCTTATTAATGTGAAGTCAAAGGCTTTCTTGGGTGATCCATTGTGTTTGGTAATGTGTAATATATGTAATTATATATTATATATATAATATAATATAATAATATATATAATATATAATTATATATTATATATACAAATATATTGTAATATATAATGTTCCTTTAAGAACCTAAAACCATACTTAGTTTGTGCTGCTCTTCCACAGGCTTATGGATATTAAAGTATTAAAACAACAGTCTCTCATTTTTGTCGTAGGTTCACTACATCGCCATGGCTGCAGTGGTGTGGATGTTCACGCGGTACGACCTGCCGAAAAGTTTCCGTTTACCGGTGACTGTGCTGCTGGGGCTCTGTGTGTACAAGGCATTTTTAATGGAGTGAGTATCTTATATTTCACATGAAATTTGAATAGTTGTACAAAAAAAAAACAAACTCTGTCCTGTCACTTTCTCAGGTGTAACTAATAGCAATTAAAGATGGGGTCTCCGTTGTTTGAAAGCCAATGTTGACATTTGAAATCACCAAAACGAACACGCCCCTAACCCAGATGGGTCCCACCCCTGTATCGATAGCTCCGCCCACACATACATACATAACCCAGGCAACTAATGGAAAGAAATGTGTCTTTATCATAGCTGAAGGGAAGAACAATACGATTGCAGATAAACAGACAAGCAAAAATGACACACAAGCATAATCATGTAAAGGACAAAGGCATATATTAGTTCTGTGTAACAAAGCAAAACCAACGTTACTCACCTATCGAGAAGGAAAAAAGCGCCTCGGCGTCTTAAGTAAAGTTGAATTTCCCGAGTCAATAACTCCTGAGATAAATGCAGTTACTACACAAAACACGGTTGTAGCTGCCTCTCTACATTACTACGATAGAAAAGAGGTGTTATTTGTGTAGTAACAGCGTTTAGCTCAGCCGTTATTGACACGGGAAACTCCAACCTGTGAATATGTGTCCAACTTCCTGCTCCTTCAGTTCTCTCCAGTGCTGGAAAGCTGATCCTATATTAACACGTCCTACTTCTTGCCTTAACGTGAGCCTTTCTTCGCTTTCTTTTGTTTTTATCCTCCATGTCAATGTTAAAACCGCTTTCTGCTAATGTCACACATGCGCACTGAACACTCTCTCCGCCCATATTGACAAGCCCCGCCCCTTTCTGCTCATTGGTTCCACGTTAGTTTTGTTTTGTTTGTCGTTCCGACTCAGTTTTATGAAGCATTTCTCAAACAACGGAGAGAATACCTTTAATAGTCATAGGTCCTTCTGTATGCATGTACAACTTTTGAATAATCCGATGGATAATCTCATGTGGTAATATATACATTTCTTTCCCTGTCCTTATAGGTTGTTTGTTCACTTGTTCCTCCTGGGCAGTTGGACGGCTCTGTTGGTGAAAGCGGTGTTAACGGGTGCCATCTCCCTCTGCTCCCTTTTTCTTTTCATCACACTCGTTCACAGCAGCTGAGGCTTTTCTTATCTCTCCACACATTCGGGTGTTTTGTTAGAAAACACGAGAGGTTCTGTCTGTTCTGTTTGACTGTCTGAGCCAGTGAGACGTTGTCAGTTGTCTGTTGTATTTTTATTTGTCTTCATAATGAATTAAAATATACAGAAATAACTGATCCTGGTTTTGTTCATTTTGTTAATATAATTACTTTGTGTTTCCTCTGGTGATATTGCAGGGGAGAGAATTCAGCCGACATCCAATCGGATGGCGGTTCATAGTTTGCACATTGTTCTAAATATTTTCGTTAGGAAGCCTAAAAAGCTGACTTAATCACATAGGAAAGAATAGCACCCAAAAATTATGATGAATTTAGGGTATTCAAATTAGATTTCATGTTCAGATGCACTGCATTACTTCTACACTATTCTGCTGCACTACAGATTAGTTTCTGTAAGAGACGTTTTTGACAGCTTTGACATTTGGACTTGTGTTTGTGTGTTTGGTGATTATATTATTATTGCTTATTTTACGTAGTAAAAAAAATACAAGATAGCAAGTTAAATGGATTAAACAGATTTGCTGTTGTTTGATTTGCTTTTCCACAGATACTGTACAGTGGCATGCGAAAGTTTGGGCACCCCGGTCAAAATTTCTGTTTATTTGAACGTTAAATAAAGACATAAAGTTAAATATGAAACACTCTTTTGCAATATTTTAAGCAATATTAGTGTATTGTTTGTTTACTACAATTTTAGAGTGAAAAAGAATGGGAACCCCAGGAGACTTAAGCTCTCAGACCAGGAGACTTAAGCTCTTTGACCAAGCTATCAGACCTTAATTTGTCTGTTATGGCTTGTTCAATGTCATGCAAATTTCCAAGCTTTATAAATACCCAGCCTCCTCTAACCTTGTCCCAACAATCAGCAGCTGTGTGTTCCTCTAAGCAGTTGTCTAGCAATCTAAAAATAAAAATGATTGATGCTCACAAAGCAGGAGATTGCTATAAGAAGAGAGCAAAGTGTTTTCAGGTACTGATTTCTTTAGTTTGGAATGTAATTAAGCCAGATGTAATTAAGTGGTTGTTTCACTCACCTGGTGGTGAGTTGGATCTGATGGCATGAGAGGAAGTTGGACAGACTTGGCAGACCCAAATGTATTGTGAGGGTCTGCTGGGAACATTTGGCAGAGTCTCCTGTCAGAGAGATCTTCAACTCCCACCTCCGGCAGAGCTTCAACCAGATCCTGAGGGAGGTTGGAGACAGTGAGTCCGAGTGGACCATGTTCTCCACTTCCACTGTCGACGCGGCTGTGGCCGTAAGGTCTCCGGGGCCTGTCGTGGCCGCAATCCCCGAACCCGGTGATGGACCCCAGATGTAAGGGATGCCGTCAAGGTGAAGCAGGAGTCCTATCGAGCTTCAGCCCGGGTGGTTGTGGAGGCAAAAACTCGGGTCTGGGAGGAGTTCGGTGAGGCCATGGAGAAGGACTATCGGTTGGCCTCGAAGAAATTCTGGCAAACCATCCGGCGCCTCAGGAGGGGGAAGCAGTGCCCTGCTCACACTGTTTACAGTGGGAGTGGGAATCTGATGACTTCGACTGGGGACATTCTCAGATGGTGGAAGGAGTACTTCGAGTTTCTCCTCAACATTTACATTTACAGCATTTCGCAGACGCCCTTATCCAGAGTGACGTACATAAGTGCTTAAATCTCTAACATTGAATACATTAATGCTGGTTCACTAGGTTACATACTTAAGATACCATGAGTTTAAAACATTTGTTCAAAGTTACAATGAAAGTTTTTTTTTTTTTAAATGCAAAAGATAAGGAAAGAAGTGCCAGTTGAAGTGTTTCCTGAATAAGTAGGTCTTCAACCGCCGCTTAAAAATAGCCAGTGACTCAGCTGTCCGGACCTCTAGGGGAAGTTCATTCCACCACCTTGGTGCCAGAACAGAGAAGAGTCTTGTAGTATACTTGCCTCTTACCCTGAGAGATGGTGGAACCAGTCGAGCAGTGCTGGTAGATCGGAGGTTGCGGGGTGCAGTGCGAGGAATGATGAGGGCTTTGAGGTAAGAAGGAGCTGGTCCATTTTTGGCTTTGTAGGCCAGCGTCAGTGTTTTGAATCGGATGCGTGCAGCTACCGGAAGCCAGTGGAGGGATCGCAGCAGCGGGGTGGTATGCGAGAACTTTGGCAGGTTGAAAACAAGCCGGGCAGCTGCATTTTGGATCATTTGCAGAGGACGGATTGCGTTCATAGGTAGACCTGCCAGCAGTGCATTGCAGTAATCCAGTCTAGAAATGACAAGAGACTAAAACAAGTACCCGAGCAGTCTGTGTGGACAAAAATGGCCGAATCCTTCTAATGTTGTAAAGAAGAAAGCGAGTCACATTAGCAACATGAGAGGAAAAGGACAGTTGATTGTCCATGGTTACCCCCAGGTTGCGAGCTGTGGCTGAAGGGAAGATCAGATCGTTGTGCAAGGATATAGCAAGATCATGAGCTGGGGATGAATCACCTGGAATGAACAGCAGTTCAGTTTTGCTAGGATTGAGCTTTAACTGATGAGCAGTCATCCATGATGAAATTTGTGCCAGACATGCTGAGATCCGGTCAGAAGCTGTGGCATCTGAGGGTGGGAAAGAGAAGATAAGTTGTGTATCATCAGCATAGCAGTGGTAAGAGAACCCATCTGATGAAATAACTTCAAGAGAGTGAGTATACAGGGAGAAAAGAAGAGGACCAAGTACTGAGCCCTGTGGGTAAGTCTGGGCGTCCCTGCTTAGACTGCTGCCCCCGCGACCCGGCCCCAGATAAGCGGTAGAAAATGGATGGATGGATGGAATGTAATTAAGAAATGGCAGTTAACAGGAACAGTGAAGGTCAAGATATGGTCTGGAAGGCCAAAAAAAAATATCAGAGACAACTGCTAGTAAGATGACTAGAAAAGCAAATCAGAACCCCAGTTTGACTGCAAAAGACCTCCAGGAAGATTTGGCAGACCATGGAGTTGTGGTATATTGTTCAACTGTTCAGTGGCACATGCACAAATATTGCCTTCATGGAAGAGTCATCAGAAGAAAAATCTCTCCTTCATCCTCAGTGTCTGATTTTTGCAAAAAAATATTTACATAAGCCTGATGCATTTTGGAAAAAAGTCATGTGGTCTGATGAGGTAAAAATAGAACTCTGGCCGTAATGAGCAAAGGTATGTTTGGAGAACAAAGTGCACAGAATTTCATGAAAAGAAACCCAATCCAACTGTTAAGCATGGGGGTGGACAGATCATGCTTTGGGGTTGTATTGCAGCCAACGGCATGGGGAACATTTCATGGGTAGAGGGAAGAATGGATTAAATTAATTTCCAACAAATTCTGGAAGCAAACATAAAACCATCTGTAAAAAAAAAAAAAAGGCTGAAGTTGAACAAGTGGATAATGATCCTAAACACGTCTCAGAATTAACAATGGACTACCACAATAGGCGCAAGCTGAAGTTTTTGCCATAACCCTCACAATCTTCTGACCTAAACATCACTGAAAATCTGTGGTCAGGAGCAGTGCTTACAAGACAGCCTAGGAATCTTACAGAACTGTGAGAACTGTAAGGAAGAATGGACGAAAAGTCCTCAAACAAAAGCTGAAAGGCTCTTGGCAGGCATTTACAAGCTACTTGCCAAAGGAGGTTCTACTAGGTACTAACTATGCAGGGTGCTCAAACTTGTGCTGTGAGCAATTTTCCTTTTCTGTTATTTTAAAAATGTAAAATATGGGGGGGGGGGGGTGTTAGTTTAAAATATAAAGGGAATGTGTCATCTGTAACTTTATGCTGTAACTTTAGGAGAGCATTTCATTGTCCACTTGCTTAAATGTTCCCAAAAACAGAAATTTCGACCAGGTTGCATAAACTTTTGCATGTCACTGTATTTCATGTTAGATGAGGAGATGAGGATTCACCTCAACTCTCAGGTGCACACATTAAAAATTCAATTACACTGTAAGAAAAGTGAGTGCGCGTGTGTGTATGTGTGTGTGTGTGTGTGTGTGTGTGTGTGTGTGTGTGTGTGTGTGTGTGTGTGTGTGTGTGTGTGTGTGTGTGTGTGTGTGCGCGTGTGCGCGTGTGTGTATGTGTGTGAGTTCCAAACCCAGGTAAAAATACCTAAATGTTGCATATGGTCATGGGACCTGCTATTGCTCAACCATTTACACACATACTCCTGCAGTATTTTTAAACAAACTTGTATGTGGGAATCTCATAGCCGAACTGAATAACATGTCTGTTCATGTTTAGAAAGCAGTGAACCACCCATGTGACATCGAGATGCCTCACTGAAAGGTTGTTATGCATACCACCAGTGACTGATCAGTCCACTGGGTTGACTGTTACCTCCGGTCAGAATGTGCAGCAACGACCTGTATTTGCTTTATCATGGACTTTTATTACCAAAGATTGCACACACAGCCGACAGTTTGAAATATTTCGAGTCGTTTCAAGTGCAGGACGATGACGTGATTGTAATTACTTATCCCAAATCTGGTATGTGATTTACTTTTTCTGCTTTTTAAAATTAATTCCTTAAAAGTAGTCTTGTTAAAACAAACAAACAAACAAATAAATAACAATGCATATTGATTGATGGAACCCACACTACACTTACAGAACTTTTTTTTAAATCCTATTTCTGAAATTCACTTTTTTTTACTAGATTATAGTTTGGGTCAGAAAAAGTTGATCAACAACATTGTATGTTAAAATATTAAATGTGTCATAAAACTGTGTTTTTGACTCCATTTTATAAGAAAGATTTTTTTTCTTGAAGTGTTTTTGTTTTATTTCTTGAAGCCTTTGTATTTTCCTCATATTCCAGCCAGCAACTGAAATGTGCTTCAAAAGTACCACTCAATCTTTTTCAGGTACAACATGGATGCAGGAAATTCTTCCCCTGCTTCTGAATGGAGGGGATTTTACACCAGTACTGACCATCCCCAACTGGGACAGAGTGCCTTGGCTTGAAGAGAGACGTGCTGCTAAAATCGCAGAAAAGCTGAGTGCTCCACGGGCCTTTGTTTCTCACATGCCTTATCATCTGATGCCTTCCTCTTTTTTCTCTTCTAAGGCTAAGGTAAAAAAAAGAGATAAATGACTGAGTGAAGGCTCAGAAAGAGTTGGCTTTTGATTTAATGTGAAAAATATCCCAATGACTTTTAGTATCTAGGTAACCATTTACATAGTAACCATTCTTTCTTGGGAAAATGCTCCAGATGTATTGCACATGGATCTCGTGTGTTCTTCCCAGTTCAGGTCGTTCCACCGGCCATTCAGTGACATTCAGATTCTTGTTTTGAAGCTGATGCATAGTTGATTGTTGAATTTGCGCTTTGTGTCAATATCATGCTGGCTATATCAATACCAGTCCCAGCTAAAGAGAAGCAGCCCAAAAGTGTGATGCTGCTATCACCACTCTTCACTCTGAGTGTGGTGTTCTTTGAGGAACAGTGATTTTGATTTTGTGCCAAACTTATGTTTTAGAACAACACCAAAAGTTTCTACTTTGACCTCACCAGACCAATTACATGCCACATGGCTTGGATGGTGATTTTTATCTTGTCTAGCCATGCTACACCAAAGCCAAGATAGAACGGGGCATAGAAGCCTTTATTATCTCCACATATACATTACAGCACAGTGGAATTCTTTTTTCTTCACATATCCCAACTGAGGAGGTTGGGGTCAGAGTGCAGGGGTAGTTATGATACAGGAGCAGGGAGGGTTGAGGGCCTTTCTCAAGGGCCCAGCAGTGGCAGCTTGGTTGTGTGGGGCCTTGAATTCCGATCCTCCGATCAACAACCCAGAGCCTTAACCAGCTGAGCCACCACTGCCCATGATATGAGAGAGTGTTTCATGTTGTCACATGCCAAGAGTGACTAATACTAATAATTTGCAGTTATCAGATATTACTGCAGCTCCTTTACAGTTTCTGTTGCAGTTTTCCCTAATTTATAGAGACATCATTTACTTGTTAATGTTACTGCGGTGTCACATTTTACATCTGTTTTGGAAATTTGTAGCCATCTCCTGATTTGGCAGTTTTTTTAACAAAGAAATGTTTTGTAAACTCTGGCTTGAATGTAAATCATTATAAAAGTATCATGCAATATTATAAAAGTGCTGGCACACTTGTACAACCAAGTAATTGTACATTTTGACTAACATTTTCATTTCTGGCTGCTATTTCAAATTAGATGTGAGAAAAACAGCCATGATTTAGCTTAGTTTTTATTAGTTTTCTTTTTTTTCCATCAGAAAAATTTGCAATTTTAACAGCAGTATGTAGACTCTATATATTTTCATATTCACTTTTATCTGTAGGTCATTCATGTTTCTCGAAACCCAAAAGATGTCCTGGTTTCCTCTTTTCATTTCCATCAAATGACCAGTTTTCTGCATGACCCAGGAACCTTGGAAGAATTTACAGACCAATTCCTAGCAGGGAACGGTGAGTGAAAAATCTGATCTGTACTCCACACAATGCTATCATGGTGATGCTATCATGGTTTCATCTGTTGAACACTGTTATGTTGTGAATTTGTCTGCTCAGTGATGTATGGAAAGTGGACAGATCATGCAAAGAGCTGGAGAAACACGGATCTGGGTGACAGAATTTTTTACATCACGTACGAGGAGATGATTCAGGTAAAGTGTTTCCATACAGATGATGCTATAGAATTAAAGGAATTTGACTGGTTTTTACTACATGCTTTATAAATGTGATCAAACATTCTGAATGGGAAAAACAGCACAGAACATCAATTAGTTGCAGCTCAGTAGCTACTGTAGCATTATGTTCCTGTTGCACATTGTGGTTGCCATGCTGAGCCCCGGGTTAGTGAGAAACCACTTTATCACTCAAGCATTGCTGTCCTTCTCCTGGGCCATTCCAGCCATGTATGGTCTGTGACTAACCTGAATTATCTGCCAATCAGGTAGTAATGGAGCTCCTCAATGGTCCACTTAATGGTGAAGGCCTCCCATTCTACTGCCACATACTTCTTCTCTGCAGGGCATTGAAGCAATGTGAAAGGAGAATGCCTAGTCCCACCTTTGAGGCATCCATCTGCAGCACAAAGGGAAGGTCAACATTTGGATTTTAGGGGACGGGGTCACTGATGAGGGCCGTTTTTAGGGCTTGGAACCCATGCTCTGTTTAACTGGTCTACTGCTCTGGTATGGTTGCCCTTTTTATGGAGTCCCTGCGCCCTTTATTCGTAAGATCTGAGAGGGGAGCTATTGAGGAAAAGTAACAGCCCACTAACTCAGAAAGAGCATGAACCTGCTATTTGGTTCTCAGTCAGGGGTATTCCCAGACATCCTCCACCTTTTTGTCCTGCGGCTTACCGGCTAGCCAGAACCTCCCCCAGATGGAGTACGTGATCAGACCAGGTGGATGAGTGGAAAGCAAAGTTATTAAAATAGGTGGCTGTGTGGGCCTGGTGACGCTTCAGGACAATGTCCATAAGACTTTGGAAGGTGGAGAATCTGGTATTGACAGTGGCCAATGGCGGTGCTAAAGGCAATCTTGGGTTGCACATCTGGTGCGAGGGTTACCTGCAAGTAGCCTGTGGTCAGGTCTAAATTGGAGATGAACCAGGCTCTGCCTAGGTTCTCCTCTAGACCGTTGATCCAAGGGAGAGGGTAACTATGAAACATCAACATCCGCTGGAAGTTATTAAATAGGTGTAAGGTGCCATCTGTCTTTGGGATAACGACTATCGAGGACTCTTCGATGATGCCATCTTGGAGCATTTGCACAAGCTTGCTTTTGAGCCTCTGGTACTCGATAGGGTTGCTGCCGGACCACCCACGGATCAATCATAAGGTGGTATGTAAATGGTCTACCTTGGTCATGGGAGAGAGAAGAATTGCGTCTTTGGTGATGTTGTGGGAGGTTACCTTTTGAACAGCAAGTGGCCTTTCGTAGGGGGACTGCCTCGGGGTAACTTTGCTACTGTATAAAAGCAAGTTTTATTATTAGTAATATACTAATCTTTTACAGCTATGGTGATCTGTTACTCTTTGACTCTGACTTTCAGGATCTGCCTGGGGTACTTGAACGCATATTATTCTTTCTTGGTAAGTGCCTGAGCAAAGACGTTCTGAACCGTGTGACTGAACACTGTGAGTTTAGGTCTATGAAGCAAAACAAAATGTCCAACTACTCACTGTTACCAGAGGCTTTAATGGACACCAAGAAGTCTACTTTTCTCAGAAAAGGTAGAGACAAATTCATAGAGACTTTTTCTGCCATTCTATTTTATTATTGTATATAATGAAAAAAGGAAGTCTCTAAAGTAGTTTCTAGGTAATGGAATGCCTAATTCTTGATTTCTGTTTGTTTTCCCCATAAGGAATTGTTGGAGATTGGAAGAATTATTTCAGCCCAGAATTGGAGTCGAAGTTCAACACAGCAATTTGTGAAGAATTAAAGGGAACTGACATCAAATTCGCCATATAATAATTGTCATAATGCTATTATACCAATGTCTGTGCTTATAATTTCAATTATAATTTGATATGATTTTTATTTTATGTTCTTTAAACAAAATAAACAAAAACAGTGCTTATTCAAATATATCCTGTCTCTCAACCCCATAGTACAAGCAAGAGAATTAAAAACATCTAGTTAACTAATAGATAAATCACCCTCACAACGCCACTTGACAAAACCCGTCATTTTTTCTAACAAAACATCTGAATATGTGGGGACAAAAGTTGCTGTGAACCAGGCTGATGAAAAGTAAGAGGGAGTAGAGGGCCACCAGTTAATGCTTATTTTACACGTTCATTCTGCTATACACAGATTTAAAACGTACTCGTCAAGCTGTTAAACCGAACAGTACCTATTCCAGTAAGCAGGTGGCACTGTTGCTAGAATATGGCCATTCATTGGAAGAGTGAGATGCTGTTGTATTTTTCTATTTTTCTTAATATTAAAAATAAAATATACAGAACTATCTGATTTTGGTTTGGTTAATTTTGTTAATGTAATTACTGTGTGTTTCCTCGGTGGTATTGCAGGGGCAAGAATTCCCTGTAGTAATGCAACAATTAATCAGATGGCAGTTCATAGTTTGTACATTGTTCTAAATATTCACGTTAATATTAACACGGGCCTTCGTTTCTCACATGCCTTATCATCTGGTGCCTTCCTCTTTCTTCTCTTCTAAGGCTAAGGTAAAAAAAGAGCTAAATGAATTAGTGAGGGCTCAGAAAGAGTTGGCTTTTGATTTAATGTGAAAAATATCCCAATGACTTTTAGTATCTAGGTAACCATTCAGATAGTAACCATTCTTTCATAGGAAAATGCTCCAGATGTAATGCACATGGATCTCGTGTGTTCTGCCCAGTTCAGGTCGTTCCACCGGCCATTCAGCGACATTCAGATTCTTCTCTTGAAGCTGATTCATAGTTGATTGTTGAATTTGCGCTTTGTGTCAATATCATGCTGGGTATTTCAATACCAGTCCCAGCTAAAGAGAAGCAGCCCAAAAGTGTGATGCTGCTATAACCACTCTTCACTCTGAGTGTGGTGTTCTTTGAGGAACAGCGATTTTGATTTTGTGCCAAACTTATGTTTTAGAATAACACCAAAAGTTTCTACTTTGACCTCACCAGACCAAAGACCACATGGCTTGGATGGTGATTTTTATCCTGTCTAGCCATGCTACACCAAAGCCCAGATAGAACGGGGCATAGAAGCCTTTATTATCGCCACATATACATTACAGCGGAATTTTTTTTTCTTCACATATCCCAACTGAGGAGGTTGGGGTCAGAGTGCAGGGGCAGCTATGATACAGTGCCCCTGGAACAGGGAGGGGTGAGGGCCTTGCTCAAGGGCCCAGCAGTGGCAGCTTGGCTGTGCGAGGCCTTGAACTCCGATCCTCCGATCAACAACCCAGAGCCTTAACCAGTTGAGAAACCACTGCCCATGATATGAGAGAGTGTTTCTGTTATGCGAGACACAGAAGCAGAAGCAGGAGTGAAAGCAAACAGAGTTTATTTGCCCAAAACACGTACTTAGTAGAACCAGAGTTATCCGGTGATGCGTGTTGGAAGCGCGGCCCACAAAGTCTTTCGAGTTACTAAATACTGGAAGTCTGTGATTAATCCGGGGGGCGGGGGGGGGGGGGGTGCTTTGGAGAAGCACAAAGCTGCACATAAACACAGGAGTGTCGAGAAATGCACAGCCGAACCGTAGACAATAACAGACGGTGAGTGAGGGCGTAAGAGGGGTATATGAATGGTTGGGTGATGAGCGTGTAAATGAGAGTCAGGTGTGTGTCATTAGTAATCCGGCGAGCAGCTCCTTGCGGTCAGGCACGCACGGGGGAAGAGTCAGGGAGCTCCCTGACAGTTTCACGTTGTCACATGCCAAGAGTGACTAATACTAATAATTTGCAGTTATCAGCTATTACTGCAGCTCCTTCAAAGTTTCTGTTGCAGTTTTCCCTAATTTATAGAGACATCCTTTACTTGTTAATGTTACTGCGGTGTCACATTTTACATTCTGTTATTATGTTTCTAGAAACCCAAAAGAAGTCCTGGTTTCCTCTTTTCATTTCCATCAAATGACCAGTTTTCTGCATGACCCAGGAACCTTGGAAGAATTTGCAAACCAATTCCTAGCAGGGAACGATGAGTGAAAAATCTTATCTGTACTCCACACAATGCTATCATGGAGACAGTTTTATCTGTTGAACACTGTTATGTTGTGAATTTGTCTGCTCAGTGATGTATGGAAAGTGGACACATCATGTAAAGAGCTGGAGAAACTCGGATCTGGGTGACAGAATTTTTTTCGTCACGTATGAGGAGATGATTCAGGTAAAGTGTTTCCATACAGATGATGCTATAGAATTAGAGGAATTTGACTGGTTTTTACTTACATGCTTTATAAGTGTGATCAAACATTCTGGATGGGAAAAACAGCACAGAACATCAATTAGTCCCTCAGTAGCTAGCACTTGGCTCACTCTTTGTCCGGGAGGGTTAGTGGAGCCAGCCTCGGCTCCGAGTGGCCTGTTGCCGTTGGTGCTGAAGTAATGCTTTCCCTTCACTGTAGGGGTAGTTGTGTGAGTAGTACTTGCTGATTTAAAGTCAGCTCCAAGCCAACTGCTGCTGGGGCCCATGAAAGAAGTGCATTCTAGCGGGAGAGGACTTTGCGGTTGCCATGCTGAGCCCCGGGTCAGTAAGGAACCACCTTGTCACTCTGGCATTGCTGTCCTTCTCCCAGGTCATTGCAGCGGCGTATAGTCTGTGACTAACCTAAATTATCTGCCAATCAGGTAGTAATGGAGCTCCTCAATGGTCCACTTAATGGGGAAACCTCCCGTTCTACTGCCACATACTTCTTCTCTGCATTGCTCAGCTTGCGGTTGATGTACAAGATGGGGTTCTCCTCCCTGAAGCACTGTGAAAGGACAGCTCCTAGTCCCACCTTTGAGGCATCCATCTGCAGCAAAAACGGGAGGTCAATATTTGGGTTGCAGAGGACGAGTCTAATTTTCACAGAAAAGGTAGAGACAAATTCAGAAAGACTTTTTCTGCCACTCTATCTTATTATTGTATATAATGAAAATTCTAAAGTAGTTTCTAGGTAATGGAATGCCTAATTCTTGATTTCTGTTTGTTTTCCCCATAAGGAATTGTTGGAGATTGGAAGAATTATTTCAGCCCAGAATTGGAGGTGAAGTTCAACACAGCAATTTGTGAAGAATTAAAGGGAACTGACATCAAACTCCATATATAATAATTGTTATAATTCTATTATACCGAAGTTTGTGCTTATAATTTCAATTATAATTTGATATGATTTTTTATTTTATGTTCTTCAAACAAAATAAACAACAACAAAAAAGTAGATGAACTCACCCAGAACAAACAGTTTATTGCTAAATTACAATTTGCATAAACACATTAGTAACTCGTTCCTAGATTTTCTAGTCAAAAGATTAGTGATCATGCAAATATTTCTCTAGTCTCTATATAGTCTCTCAACCCCACAGTACAAGCAAGAGAATAAAAAACATCTAGTTAAAGGTAGGGTCTCCGATGTTTGAATGCCAATGTCGACATTTGAAATCACTAAAACAAACACGCCCCTAACTCAAATGGGCCCCACCCCTGTATTGATAGCTCCGCCCACACATACATATGCAACTCAGGCAACTAATGGAAAGAAATGTGTATTTATCATAGCGGAAGGGAAGAACAATACGATTGCAGATAAACAGACAAGCAAAAATGACACACAAGCATAATCATGTAAAGGACAAAGGCATATATTAGTTCTGTGTAACAAAGCAAAACCAACGTTACTCACCTATCGAGAAAGAAAAAAGCGCCTCGGCGTCTTAAGTAAAGTTGAATTTCCCGAGTCAATAACTCCTGAGATAAATGCAGTTACTACACAAAACGCGGTTGTAGCTGCCTCTCTACATTACTACGATAAAAAAGAGGTGTTATTTGTGTAGTAACAGCGTTTAGCTCAGCCGTTATTGACACGGGAAACTCCAAACTGTGAATATGTGGCCAACTTCCTGCTCCTTCAGTTCTCTCCAGCGCTGGAAAGCTGATCCTATATTAACACGTCCTACTTCTTGCCTTAACGTGAGCCTCTCTTCGCTTTCTTTTGTTTTTATCCTCCATGTCAATGTTAAAACCGCTTTCTGCTAATGTCACACATGCGCACTGAACACTCTCTCCGCCCATATTGACAAGCCCCGCCCCTTTCTGCTCATTGGTTCCACGTTAGTTTTGTTTTGTTTGTCGTTCCGACTCAGTTTTATGAAGCATTTCTCAAACAACGGAGAGAATACCTTTAATAGTCATAGGTCCTTCTGTATGCATGTACAACTTTTGAATAATCCGATGGATAATCTCATGTGGTAATATATACATTTCTTTCCCTGTCCTTATAGGTTGTTTGTTCACTTGTTCCTCCTGGGCAGTTGGACGGCTCTGTTGGTGAAAGCGGTGTTAACGGGTGCCATCTCCCTCTGCTCCCTTTTTCTTTTCATCACACTCGTTCACAGCAGCTGAGGCTTTTCTTATCTCTCCACACATTCGGGTGTTTTGTTAGAAAACACGAGAGGTTCTGTCTGTTCTGTTTGACTGTCTGAGCCAGTGAGACGTTGTCAGTTGTCTGTTGTATTTTTATTTGTCTTCATAATGAATTAAAATATACAGAAATAACTGATCCTGGTTTTGTTCATTTTGTTAATATAATTACTTTGTGTTTCCTCTGGTGATATTGCAGGGGAGAGAATTCAGCCGACATCCAATCGGATGGCGGTTCATAGTTTGCACATTGTTCTAAATATTTTCGTTAGGAAGCCTAAAAAGCTGACTTAATCACATAGGAAAGAAAAGCACCCAAAAATTATGATGAATTCAGGGTATTCAAATTAGATTTCATGTTTAGATGCACTGCATTACTTCTACACTATTCTGCTGCACTACAGATTAGTTTCTGTAAGAGACGTTTTTGACAGCTTTGACATTTGGACTTGTGTTTGTGTGTTTGGTGATTATATTATTATTGCTTATTTTACGTAGTAAAAAAAAATACAAGATAGCAAGTTAAATGGATTAAACAGATTTGCTGTTGTTTGATTTGCTTTTCCACAGACACTGTACAGTGGCATGCGAAAGTTTGGGCACCCCGGTCAAAATTTCTGTTTATTTGAACGTTAAATAAAGACATAAAGTTAAATATGAAACACTCTTTTGCAATATTTCAAGCAATATTAGTGTATTGTTTGTTTAGTACAATTTTAGAGTGAAAAAGCACCCTGAAAAAGAATGGGAACCCCAGGAGACTTAAGCTCTCAGACCAGGAGACTTAAGCTCTTTGACCAAGCTATCAGACCTTAATTTGTCTGTTATGGCTTGTTCAATGTCATGCAAATTTCCAAACTTTATAAATACCCAGCCTCCTCTAACCTTGTCCCAACAATCAGCAGCTGTGTGTTCCTCTAAGCAGTTGTCTAGCAATCTAAAAATAAAAATGATTGATGCTCACAAAGCAGGAGATTGCTATAAGAAGAGAGCAAAGTGTTTTCAGGTACCTATTTTCTTTAGTTTGGAATGTAATTAAGCCAGATGTAATTAAGTGGTTGTTTCACTCACCTGGTGGTGAGTTGGATCTGATGGCATGAGAGGAAGTTGGACAGACTTGGCAGACCCAAATGTATTGTGAGGGTCTGCTGGGAACGTTTGACAGAGTCTCCTGTCAGAGAGATCTTCAACTCCCACCTCCGGCAGAGCTTCAACCAGATCCCGAGGGAGGTTGGAGACATTGAGTCCGAGTGGACCATGTTCTCCAATTCCACTGTCGACGCGGCTGTGGCCGTAAGGTCTCCGGTGCCTGTCGTGGCCGCAATCCCCGAACCCGGTGGTGGACCCCAGATGTGAGGGATGCCGTCAAGGTGAAGCAGGAGTCCTATCGAGCCTGGTTTGCTCTGGGGACTCCGGAGGAAGCTGAAAGGTACCGGAGGGCGAAAAGAGCTTCAGCCCGGGTGGGTGTGGAGGCAAAAACTCGGGTTTGGGAGGAGTTCGGTGAGGCCATGAAGAAGGACTATCGGTTGGCCTCGAAGAAATTCTGGCAAACCAACCGGCGCCTCAGGAGGGGGAAGCAGTGCCCTGCTCACACTAGTTTACAGTGGGAGTGGGAATCTGATGACTTCGACTGGGGACATTCTCAGACGGTGGAAGGAGTACTTCGAGGTTCTCCTCAACCTCATCCAACATGTCTTCCAGTGAGGAAGCAGAGGCCGAGGACTCACTTGTGGACTCATCGATCCCCCAAGCTGAGGTCATTGAGGTAGTTGAGAAGCTCCTCAGTGGCAAGGCACCGGGGGTGGATGAAATCTGCCCTCAGTACCTCAAGTATCCGGATGTTGTGGGGCTGTCTTGGTTGACATGCCTCTACATCACGTGGCGGTTGGGGACAGTGCCTCTGGACTGGCAGACTGGGTTGGTGGTCCCTCTGTTTAAGAAGGGGGACCTGAGGTTGTGTTCCAACTTCAGGGGGTTACACTCCTCAGCCTCCCCAGAAAAATCTATGCCTGGGTACTGGAGAGGAGAATTCGGCCGATAGTCGAACCTCGGATGCAGGAGGAACAATGCGGGTTTCGTTTCAGTTGTGGAACACTGGACTATCTCTATACCCTCGCCAGGCTGCTAGAGGGTTCATGGGAGTTTGCCCAACCAGTCCACATGTGCTTTGTGGATCTGGAGATGTGCTTTGTGGATCTGTGGATCTTTGTGGGGGGTGCTCTGGGAGTATGGGGTACCGGGCCCTCTGCTAAGGGCTGTCCGGTCCCTATATGACCGGAGCAGGAGTTTGGTTTGCATTGCCAGCAGTAAGTCAAACTTGTTCCCGGTGCATGTTGGACTCCGGCAGGGCTGCCCTTTGTCACCAGTCCTGTTCATTATTTATATGGACAGGATTTCTAGGCGCAGTCGGGGGCCGGAGGGAGTCCGGTTTGGGGACCACAGGATTTCGTCTCTGCTTTTTGCAGATGATGTTGTCCTGTTGGCTTCCTCAAATCAGGACATCCAGCGTGCACTGGGATGATTTGCAGTCGACTGTGAAGTGGCCGGGATGAGAATCAGCACCTCCAAGTCCGAGGCCATGGTTCTCAGCCGGAAAAGGGTGGCTTGCCCCCTTCAGGTTGGTGGAGAGCTCCTGCCTCAAGTGGAGGAGTTTAAATCTTGGGGTCTTGTTCATTTGCATTTACATTTACAGAATTTGGCAGACGCCCTTATCCAGAGCGATGTACATAAGTGCTTAAATCTCTAACATTGAATACATCAATGCTGGGTCACTAGCTTACATTCTTAAGATACCATTAGTTTAAAACATTTGTTCAAAGTTACAATGAGAAAGTGTCAAAGGTTTTTTTTATAATTTTTTTTTAAATGCAAAAGATAAGGAAAGAAGTGCTAGTTGAAGTGTTTCCTGAATAAGTAGGTCTTCAACCGCCGCTTGAAAGTAGCCAGTGACTCAGCTGTCCGGACCTCTAGGGGAAGTTCATTCCATCACCTTGGTGCCAGAACAGAGAAGAGTCTTGTAGTATAGTTGCCTCTTACCCTGAGAGATGGTGGAACCAGTCGAGCAGTGCTGGTAGATCGGAGGTTGCGGGGTGCAGTGCGAGGAATGATGAGGGCTTTGAGGTAAGAGGGAGCTGGTCCATTTTTGGCTTTGTAGGCCAGCATCAGTGTTTTGAATCGGATGCGTGCAGCTACCGGAAGCCAGTGGAGGGATCGCAGCAGCGGGGTGGTATGCGAGACCTTTGGCAGGTTGAAAACAAGCCGGGCAGCTGCATTTTGGATCATTTGCAGAGGACGGATTGCGTTCATAGGTAGACCTGCCAGCAGTGCATTGCAGTAATCCAGTCTAGAAATGACAAGAGACTAAAACAAGTACCCGAGCAGTCTGTGTGGACAAAAATGGCCGAATCCTTCTAATGTTGTAGAGAAGAAACCGACATGAGCGAGTCACATTAGCAACATGAGAGGAAAAGGACAGTTGATTGTCCATGGTTACCCCAAGGTTGCGAGCTGTGGCTGAAGGGAAGATCGGATCGTTGTGCAAGGATATAGCAAGATCATGAGCTGGGGATGAATCACCTGGAATGAACAGCAGTTCAGTTTTGCTAGGATTGAGCTTTAACTGATGAGCAGTCATCCATGATGAAATTTCTGCCAGACATGCTGAGATCCGGTCAGAAGCTGTGGCATCTGAGGGTGGGAAAGAGAAGATAAGTTGTGTATCATCAGCATAGCAGTGGTAAGAGAACCCATCTGATGAAATAACTTCAAGAGAGTGAGTATACAGGGAGAAAAGAAGAGGACCAAGTACTGAGCCCTGTGGGGAAGTCTGGGCGTCCCTGCTTAGACTGCTGCCCCCGCGACCCGGCCCCAGATAAGCGGTAGAAAATGGATGAATGGATGGAATGTAATTAAGAAATGGCAGTTAACAGGAACAGTGAAGGTCAAGATATGGTCTGGAAGGCCAAGAAAAAATATCAGAGAGAACTACTAGTAAGATGACTAGAAAAGCAAATCAGAACCCCAGTTTGACTGCAAAAGACCTCCAGGAAGATTTGGCAGACCATGGAGTTGTGGTATATTGTTCAACTGTTCAGTGGCACATGCACAAATATTGCCTTCATGGAAGAGTCATCAGAAGAAAAATCTCTCCTTCATCCTCAGTGTCTGATTTTTACAAAAAAATATTTACATAAGCCTGATGCATTTTGGAAAAAAGTCATGTGGTCTGATGAGGTAAAAATAGAACTCTGGCCGTAATGAGCAAAGGTATGTTTGGAGAACAAAGTGTACAGAATTTCATGAAAAGAAACCCAATCCAACTGTTAAGCATGGGGGTGGACAGATCATGCTTTGGGGTTGTATTGCAGCCAACGGCATGGGGAACATTTCATGGGTAGAGGGAAGAATGGATTAAATTAATTTCCAACAAATTCTGGAAGCAAACATAAAACCATCTGTAAAAAAAGAAAAAAAAAAAAGGCTGAAGTTGAACAAGTGGATAATGATCCTAAACACGTCTCAGAATTAACAATGGACTACCACAATAGGCACAAGCTGAAGTTTTTGCCATAACCCTCACAATCTTCTGACCTAAACATCACTGAAAATCTGTGGTCAGGAGCAGTGCTTACAAGACAGCCTAGGAATCTTACAGAACTGTGAGAACTGTAAGGAAGAATGGACGAAAAGTCCTCAAACAAAAACTGAAAGGCTCTTGGCAGGCATTTACAAGCTACTTGCCAAAGGAGGTTCTACTAGGTACTAACTATGCAGGGTGCTCAAACTTGTGCTGTGAGCAATTTTCCTTTTCTGTTATTTTAAAAATGTAAAATATGGGAGGGGGGTGTTAGTTTAAAATATAAAGGGAATGTGTCATCTGTAACTTTATGCTGTAACTTTTGGAGAGCATTTCATTGTCCACTTGCTTAAATGTTCCCAAAAACAGAGATTTTGACCAGGTTGCATAAACTTTTGCATGTCACTGTATTTCATGTTAGATGAGGAGATGAGGATTCACCTCAACTCTCAGGTGCACACATTAAAAATTCAATTACACTGTAGGAAAAGTGAGTGTGTGTGTGTGTGTGTGTGTGTGTGTGTGTGTGTGTGTGTGTGTGTGTGTGTGTGTGTGTGTGCGCGTGTGCGCGTGTGTGTATGTGTGTGAGTTCCAAACCCAGGTAAAGTTACCTACATGTTGCATATGGTCATGTGACCTGCTATTGCTCAACCATTTACACACATACTCCTGCAGCATTTTTAAACAAACTTGTATGTGCGAATCTCATAGCCGAACTGAATAGCATGTCTGTTCATGTTTAGAAAGCAGTGAACCACCCATGTGACATCGAGATGCCTCACTGAAAGGTTGTTATGCATACCACCAGTGACTGATCAGTCCACTGGGTTGACTGTTACCTCCGGTCAGAATGTGCAGCAACGACCTGTATTTGCTTTATCATGGACTTTTATTACCAAAGATTACACACACAGACGACAGTTTGAAATATTTCGAGTTGTTTCGAGTGCAGGACGATGACGTGATTGTAATTACTTATCCCAAATCTGGTATGTGATTTACTTTTTCTGCTTTTTAAAATTAATTGCTTAAAAGTAGTGTTGTTAAAATAGACAAACAAACAAACAAATAAATAAACAAAAATGCATATTGATTAATGCAACCCACACTACACTTACAGAACTTTTTTTTTAATCCTATTTCTGAAATTCATTTTTTTTACAACATTATCGTTTCGGTCGGACAAAGGTGATCAACATTAGTGTATGCTAAAAATAGTATTAAAAAATGTGTATTAAACTCCATTTTATCAGAAATATTTTTTTTTCATAAAGTGTTTTTGTTTTATCTTTTATCTTGTATTTTCCTCATATTCCAACCAGCAACTGAAATGTGCTTGAACTGTACTACTCAATCTGTTTCAGGTACAACATGGATGCAAGAAATTCTTCCCCTGCTTCTGAATGGAGGGGATTTTACACCAGTACTGACCATCCCCAACTGGGACAGAGTGCCTTGGCTTGAGGAGACACGTGCTGCTGAAATCGCAGAAAAGCTGAGTGCTCCACGGGCCTTTGTTTCTCACATGCCTTATCATCTGATGCCTTCCTCGTTCTTCTCTTCTAAGGCTAAGGTAAAAAAAAAAAAGAGATCAATGACTGTGTGAAGGCTCAGAAAGAGTTGATTTAATGTGAAAAATATCCCAATGACTTTTAGTATCTAGGTAACCATTCAGATAGTAACCATTCTTTCTTGGGAAAATGCTCCAGATGTATTGCACATGGATCTCGTGTGTTGTGTCCAGTTCAGGTCGTTCCACCGGCCATTCTGCGACACAGATTCTTCTCTTGAAGCTGATTCATAGTTGACTGTTGAATTTATGCTTTGTGTCAATATCATGCTGGATGGTCTTCATCTTCAGCTGACTAATAGAAGCCTGTACCAAAATAGATATTTAGAAATTTGAAGCTATTCATGAGTTCTTATATCTTAAGCCGCAGTCCCAGCTAAAGAGAAGCAGCCGCAAAGTGGAAAAATTCTTCACTTTGAGTGTTTTGTTTTTTGAGGAACAGCGGATTTTGTGCCTAACCTATGTCTTGGTATAACACCAAAAGTTTCTACTTTGGCCTCACCAGACCAATTACATGCCACATGGCTTGGATGGTGATATTTATCCTGTCTAGCCATGCTACACCAAAGCCCAGATATGCAAAGAATATGAGAGAGTGTTTAATCTTGTATCATGCCAAGAGTGTCTAATACTAATATTTTGCAGTAATCAGATATTACTGCCGCTCCTTTACAGTTGCTGTTGGTCTCTTTGCAGTTTCTCTAATTTACAGAGACATCCTTTGCTTGTTAATGCTACTGCGGTGTCACATTTTCTCCAGTTGTTGATGTTGGCCTTCACAGTGTTCCATTGTACATCTGTTTTTGAAATTTGTAGCCATCTCTTGATTTGGCAGTTTTTTTAAAAAAAGAAATGTTTTGTAAGCTCTGTCTTGAAAGGAAATCATTATAAAAGTATCATGCCATATTATAAAAGTGCTGGCACACTTGTACAACCAAGAAATTGTATGTTTTGCCTAACATTTTCATTTCTGGCTGCTATTTCAAATTAAATGTGAGAAAAACTTAGCTGTGATTTAGCTTAGTTTTTATTAGTTTATTTTTTCCATCAGAAAATATGTAGACTCTATATATTTTCTTATTTATCTATCTACTTTTATCTCTAGGTCATTTATGTTTCTAGAAACCCAAAAGATGTCCTGGTTTCCTCTTTTCATTTCCATCAAATGGCCAGTTTTCTGCATGACCCAGGAACCTTGGAAGAATTTGCAGACCAATTCCTATCAGGGAATGGTGAGTGAAAAATCTGATCTGTACTCCACACAATGCTATCATGGAGGCAGTTTTATCTGTTCAACCTTGTTATGTTGTGAATTTGTCTGCTCAGTCATGTTTGGAAAGTGGACAGATCATGCAAAGAGCTGGAGAAACACGGATTTGGGTGACAGAATTTTTTACATCACGTACGAGGAGATGATTCAGGTAAAGTGTTTCCATACAGATGATGCTATAGAATTGGAGGAAGTTGACTGTGTTTTACTTACATGGTTGATCAGTGTGATCAAGAGATGAGAGAAAAAGCTTTAACAGTCCAGCTTATGTGTATGTATTGTGTAGCGGTAGTTGGGTGAGAAGTGCTTGCTGTTTTAAAGTCAGGTCCAAACCAACTGCTGCTGGGGCCCAAGAAAGCAGTGCATCCCAGCTGGAGAGGGCATTGGAGTTGCCATGCTGAGCAATGGGTTGGTTGCCCCTTGTCACTCTGGTGTCACTGTCCTTCGCCTGGGCGGGCACGTGGTCTGTGACTAATGTAAATTGCCTGCCCATTAGGTAGTAATGGAACTTCTCAACGGCCCACTTAATGGCAAAAGCCTCCCATTCTACCGTTGCACACTTCTTCTCTGCAGGGCTTCTGGTTGATGTACAGGATGGGGTTCTCCTCCCTGTTGAAAGGGAAAGGAGAGCGCCTAATCCCACCTCTGAGGGATCCATCTGAAGCACAAAGGGGAGGTCAAAGTTTGGGTTGTATGGGACGGGGTCACTGATGAGGGCTGTTTTAAGGGCTTGGAACCAAACTCCACCTCACTGGTCCACTGGTCCGGTCTGGTTTCCTTTTTTTAATAAGATCTGAGAGGGGAGTTATCGAGGAAAAGTTAGCAAAAGTAAACAAAATTCTGGTAATAGCCCACTAACCGAAAAAAGACATGCACCTGTTTTTTGTTGTCGGGGGAATTCCAAGGACCTCCTCCACCTTTTTGTCTTGTGGCTTTAGAAGGCCCCATGCAATATGGTATCCTTGATATTGGGCCTCATTGGCCAGGGTCAGAACTAGATAGTTTTTTTTGGGTGCACCATCAGTCCTGCCCTTCATAGGCTAGCCAGAACCTCCCCTAGGTGGTGTATGTGATCAGACCAGGTGTATTAGTGGATGACAATGTCATTAAGGTTGGTGGCTGTGTGGGTCCAATGTGACTTCAGGACATTGTCCATAAGACGTTGAAAGGTGGAGAACCTGGTATTGACAGTGGCCGCTGGCGGTGCTAAAGGCAGTCTTGGGTTGCACATCTGGTGTCATGGCTACCTGCAAGTAGCCTGTGGTCCGGTCTAAATTGGAGATGAACCGGGCTCTCCCCAGCCTTCCACCTGGCCTCTGACCCAATGGAGGGAGTAGCTGTCAAACTCAGACTAGCGATTGAGTCGCTGGAGGTCGTTACATAGGTGTAAGGTGCCATCTGTCTTTGGGACAGTTGGACTTGTTAATGAAGCCTTATTGGAGCATTTGAAGATTGGATGAACATATCCACCTCGGCCTCAGATGCTTGCTGTTGAGCCTCCGGTACTCAATAGGGCTGCTACCGGACCACCACTCCCGGTAGGGGTCTTTATCTGCAACAGACGACACAGATCCATCACAAGGTGGGATGTACAATAGTGTACCTTGATTTGTGAGGATGTCCTTTGGAACTTCAACCTGACTAAAGAGAAGCAGTATCTCTTTGGTGATGTTGTGGGAGGTAGCCTTTTGTACAGGAAGTGGTCTTTCGTAGGGGGACTGCCTCGGGGTAATTTTCCTATAAAAGCATGTTTTGTAGTTTTGTAGTTACATACTGTAATAATCATGTACAAAAAGAGTGATCTGTTACTCTTTGACTTTCAGGATCTGCATGGTGTTCTCGAACGCATGTTATTCTTTCTTGGTAAGTGCCTGAGAAAAGACGTTCTGAAGCGTGTGACTGAACACTGTGAGTTTAGAACTATGAAGCAAAACAAAATGTCCAACTACTCGCTGGTGCCAGAGGCGGTAATGGACACCAAGAAGTCTACTTTTCTCAGAAAAGGTAGCGATAAATTTAGAGACATTTTTGCCACTCTATTTTATTATTGTATGTAATATTTTATTTACATTCCAAAAAAGGAAATTTCTAAAGTAGTTTCTAGGTAATGGAATGCCTAATTCTTGATTTCTGTTTTTTCCCCATAAGGAATTGTTGGAGATTGGAAGAATTATTTCAGCCCAGAGTTGGAGTCGAAGTTCAACACAGCAATTTGTGAAGAATTAAAGGGAACTGACATCAAATTCGCCATATAATAATTGTCATAATGCTATTATACCAAAGTTTGTGCTTATAATTTCAATTATAATTTGATATGATTTTTATTTTATGTTCTTTAAACAAAAACAGTGCTTATACAAATATGTCCTGTCTCTCAACCCCACAGTACAAGCAAGAGAATTAAAAACATCCAGTTAACTAATATATAAATCACCCTCACAACGCCACTTGACAAAACCCGTCATGTTTTCTAACAAATCATCTGAATATGTGGGGACAAAAGTTGCTGTGAACCAGGCTGATGAAAAGTAAGAGGGAGCAGAGGGCCACCAGTTAACGCTTATTTTACACGTTCATTCTGCTATACACAGATTTAAAACTTACAAGCTGTTAAACCGAACAGTACCTATTCCAGTAAGCAGGTGGCACTGTTGCTAGAATACAGCCATTCACTGGAAGAGTGAGATACTAATGCAACTGTTGGTGAGTCATAAACATCCTTTCCTACCTTATCAACACCCCTGGTTTTTGGGCCAGTGAGACGATGTCATTAATCTGTTGTATTTTTCTATTTTATCTGTCTCAATATTAAAAATAAAATATACAGAATAACCCAATTTCGGTTTGGTTAATGTAATGCAACAGCTAATCAGATGGCAGTTCATAGTTTGTACATTGTTCTAAATATTCACGTTAGGAAGCCTGAAAAGCTGACATCACATAGAAAAGAAAAGCACCCAAAAATGATGATGAATTCAGGGTATTTAAATTATATTTCATGTTACAGACAAGCAGTAGAAGCACTGCATTACTTCCAGCAGACACTATTCTACTGCACTACAGATTTGTTTCTGTAAGAGTCCTAAAGGTTTTGACATTTGGGCCTTGTTTTGGTTCAGTACCTGAATTACTTAGTAAATGTCTTAAATACAAGATAGTGTGGCCAGATGGCAGAGGGAGGGTATTAATTTAAATGATTTAAGAACCCTAAAGGGTTAACAATGCCCGACTACACCACCCTGGGAATCTCACCCAAGGAATTAATTGAAAATACTGTGCACAAGTTCCCCACTTTGTGGCAAATTGACAATGGAGACAGAGGTACTGGTATAAAAATGGAACACTGTTTATTGAATGTAATGACAAAGGAAATCTAAAATGCATTCACTTGTAAAACCACAATCACACAAATGGTCCAGAAAAGACAACACAAGGAGCTGCAGCCTAGGCTAAATGACCGGTCGTACAGGCCTTTACTCTACGTACACTGCAAACTTACACCACTCCCAAAAGCCCCAGTGCACACGGTAAATCACAGCAGTCCGTGAGGAAACACCATCACCACCTAAAGACTTCAGCCCTGCTCTTCAGAAAAGGTCTGCAGCTCCTGTAAAACAGAACAGCACACACAAAAATGTTTAACAAGGTTTAGGCAGGCAACACAGCTGACACTTAATGCCTGCCAAACACACAATAACAAATTCCATCCATCCATCCATCCATCCATTTTCTACCGCTTATCCGGGGCCGGGTCATGGGGGCAGCAGTCTAAGCAGGGATGCCCAGACTTCCCTCTCCCCAGACACTTCCTCCAGCTCTTCCAGGGGAATACCGAGGCGTTCCCAGGCCAGCTGAGAGACATAGTCCCTCCAGCGTGTCCTAGGTCTTCCCTAGGGCCTCCTCCCGGTTGGACATGCCCGGAACACCTCCCCAGGGAGGCGTCCAGGAGGCATCCGAAACAATAAATTAACAAAATTAAATCAAATTAAAGAATAAAGAACACAAAACCAATCGTCACTGGAACAACAGAGAAAACAAATAATCACCAGTACATTGGCAAAGATACAGAGATTAACCAAAAATAACTAATAAAATCAATTAAATAAAAACACAACTGGACCATCTAAGTGCAAAAGAGCACTCCCACACCATTAGCGGATTCACAACCGCATAAAAATGGCATTCACGAACGTTCAACGAAGAACAAGACAGCGGTGACGTCACTGCATGCCCCCATCACTCTACAACACAGGGAAAACTAATCATGTTAGCCAATCACCATAAAACATTTATACAATAAAACCCACATGAATCAGACCCACCATATAACAGGCGCAGGGACCCGGGAGTCAGTAGAGGTGAAGATAATACTCCATAGTTGCAATGCGAAGTATAGTTTCAGTTTAATCATTCAGCTGGTGAAGCTCAGGATACACGAGGGAAAATAACAGTCGTCATCCGCCCATAACACGGCATTGTATTTATTGACTACAATAAACGCACGAGTTACTACCGAAACGCAAGTACATCAGCACGCCATTACAAACATTAACATGCATAACATTACCTGAATATGGTCGCATAAACAGATGTGAGACACACACCACGAACAATACGTCAAAGCCACGATATCTGCAGCCACGGAGATGACTACAGTTGCTGCGATCGTCCTGCGAAGCAAAATCACAACAGCCCTCAATCCATGACACGGGATCCCGGGAAGTGACGCTCGTTTAGGTCACACATGCATGTTGTTTATATAGACATAATCCAACCTCCTCTATCAGCACCAACCAATGAATAACCTAATGCCTAATAATCACTTACCGACCTCCACCTGCCACAATAGCAAGGTAAATTGTTTAAACATTTATTTTTAATTTGCTGTCCCTCAGATATTATACCAGTTAGTTGAGGAGATGAGAATTCACTCCAACCCTCAGCTGCCCAGGGTAAAAATTCAAAGTACACAATGTAAGACAAAAAGGGTGTGTGGGTGTGTGTGTGTGTGTGTGTGTGGAGGGGGGTGGTGGTGGTGGTGGTGGTGGTGATGGTTTATAAAGAGACTGCTGCTTTTACTCATCTCCCACTGAGAAATGTAACAAGTATAGACTGGCTTTAAAACATAGAACAATAAAATACAGCTGGTTTATTGCTGATTTGACTAATACCTCCGGTCAGAATGTGCAGCAACGACCTGTATTTGCTTTATCATGGACTTTTATTACCAAAGATTGCACACACAGCCGATAGTTTGAAATATTTCGAGTCGTTTCAAGTGCAGGACGATGACGTGATTGTAATTACTTATCCCAAATCTGGTATGTGATTTACTTTTTCTGCTTTTTAAAATTAATTGCTTAAAAGTAGTCTTGGTAAAACAAACAAACAAACAATTAAACAAACAAACAAACAAACAAACAAATAACAATGCATAATGATTGATGGAACCCACACTACACTTACAGAACATTTTTTTAAATCCTATTTCTGAAATTCACTTTTTTTTACTACATTATAGTTTGGGTCAGAAAAAGTTGATCAACAATATTGTATGTTAAAATATTAAATGTGTCATAAAACTGTTTTTGACTCCATTTTATAAGAAAGATTTTTTTTCTTGATGTGTTTTTGTTTTATTTCTTGAAGCCTTTGTATTTTCCTCATATTACAACCAGCAACTGAAATGTGCTTCAAAAGTACCACTCAATCTTTTTCAGGTACAACATGGATGCAGGAAATTCTTCCCCTGCTTCTGAATGGAGGGGATTTTACACCAGTACTGACCATCCCCAACTGGGACAGAGTGCCTTGGCTTAATGGGAGACGTGCTGCTGAAATTGCAGAAAAGCTGAGCGCTCCACGGGCCTTTGTTTCTCACATGCCTTATCATCTGATGCCTTCCTCTTTCTTCTCTTCTAAGGCTAAGGTAAAAAAAGGAGATCAATGACTGAGTGAAGGCTCAGAAAGAGTTGGCTTTTGATGTAATGTGAAAAATATCCCAATGACTTTTAGTATCTATGTAACCATTCGAATAGTAACCATTCTTTCTTGGGAAAATGCTCCAGATGTATTGCACATGGATCTCGTGTGTTCTGCCCAGTTCAGGTCGTTCCACCGGCCATTCAGTGACATTCAGATTCTTGTTTTGAAGCTGATGCATAGTTGATTGTTGAATTTGCGCTTTGTGTCAATATCATGCTGGCTATATCAATACCAGTCCCAGCTAAAGAGAAGCAGCCCAAAAGTGTGATGCTGCTATCACCACTCTTCACTCTGAGTGTGGTGTTCTTTGAGGAACAGCGATTTTGATTTTGTGCCAAACTTATGTTTTAGAACAACACCAAAAGTTTCTACTTTGACCTCACCAGACCAATTACTAGCCACATGGCTTGGATGGTGATTTTTATCTTGTCTAGCCATGCTACACCAAAGCCCAGATAGAACGGGGCATAGAAGCCTTTATTATCTCCACATATACATTACAGCACAGTGGAATTCTTTTTTCTTCACATATCCCAACTGAGGAGGTTGGGGTCAGAGTGCAGGGGTAGCTATGATACAGGAGCAGGGAGGGTTGAGGGCCTTTCTCAACGGCCCAGCAGTGGCAGCTTGGTTGTGTGGGGCCTTGAATTCCGATCCTCCGATCAACAACCCAGAGCCTTAACCAGCTGAGCCACCACTGCCCATGATATGAGAGAGTGTTTCATGTTGTCACATGCCAAGAGTGACTAATACTAATAATTTGCAGTTATCAGATATTACTGCAGCTCCTTTACAGTTTCTGTTGCAGTTTTCCCTAATTTATAGAGACATCATTTACTTGTTAATGTTACTGCGGTGTCACATTTTACATCTGTTTTGGAAATTTGTAGCCATCTCCTGATTTGGCAGTTTTTTAACAAAGAAATGTTTTGTAAACTCTGGCTTGAATGTAAATCATTATAAAAGTATCATGCAATATTATAAAAGTGCTGGCACACTTGTACAACCAAGTAATTGTACATTTTGACTAACATTTTCATTTCTGGCTGCTATTTCAAATTAGATGTGAGAAAAACAGCCATGATTTAGCTTTTTTTTATTTAGTTTTTATTAGTTTTCTTTTTTTTCCATCAGAAAAATTTGCAATTTTAACAGCAGTATGTAGACTCTATATATTTTCATATTCACTTTTATCTGTAGGTCATTCATGTTTCTCGAAACCCAAAAGATGTCCTGGTTTCCTCTTTTCATTTCCATCAAATGACCAGTTTTCTGCATGACCCAGGAACCTTGGAAGAATTTACAGACCAATTCCTAGCAGGGAACGGTGAGTGAAAAATCTGATCTGTACTCCACACAATGCTATCATGGTGATGCTATCATGGTTTCATCTGTTGAACACTGTTATGTTGTGAATTTGTCTGCTCAGTGATGTATGGAAAGTGGACAGATCATGCAAAGAGCTGGAGAAACACGGATCTGGGTGACAGAATTTTTTACATCACGTACGAGGAGATGATTCAGGTAAAGTGTTTCCATACAGATGATGCTGTAGAATTAGAGGAATTTGACTGGTTTTTACTACATGCTTTATAAATGTGATCAAACATTCTGAATGGGAAAAACAGTACAGAACATCAATTAGTTGCAGCTCAGTAGCTACTGTAGCATTATGTTCCTGTTGCACCAAGCCCCCTTGGCTCAGTCTTCTTCCGGACGGTTAGTGGAGCCAGCCTCGACTCCTAGTGGACTTTTGCCATTGGTGCTGATGTAGCGCCTTCCCTGCACTGTATCGGTAGTTGCATGAGTAGTGCTTGCTGATTTAAAGTCAGCTCAAAGCCAACTGCTGCTGGGGCCCATGAAAATAGTGCATTCCAGCCGGAGAAGACATTGTGGTTGCCATGCTGAGCCCCGGGTTAGTGAGAAACCACTTTATCACTCAAGCATTGCTGTCCTTCTCCTGGGCCATTCCAGCCATGTATGGTCTGTGACTAACCTGAATTATCTGCCAATCAGGTAGTAATGGAGCTCCTCAATGGTCCACTTAATGGTGAAGGCCTCCCATTCTACTGCCACATACTTCTTCTCTGCAGGGCATTGAAGCAATGTGAAAGGAGAATGCCTAGTCCCACCTTTGAGGCATCCATCTGCAGCACAAAGGGAAGGTCAACATTTGGATTTTAGGGGACGGGGTCACTGATGAGGGCCGTTTTTAGGGCTTGGAACCCATGCTCTGTTTAACTGGTCTACTGCTCTGGTATGGTTGCCCTTTTTATGGAGTCCCTGCGCCCTTTATTCGTAAGATCTGAGAGGGGAGCTATTGAGGAAAAGTAACAGCCCACTAACTCAGAAAGAGCATGAACCTGCTATTTGGTTCTCAGTCAGGGGTATTCCCAGACATCCTCCACCTTTTTGTCCTGCGGCTTACCGGCTAGCCAGAACCTCCCCCAGATGGAGTACGTGATCAGACCAGGTGGATGAGTGGAAAGCAAAGTTATTAAAATAGGTGGCTGTGTGGGCCTGGTGACGCTTCAGGACAATGTCCATAAGACTTTGGAAGGTGGAGAATCTGGTATTGACAGTGGCCAATGGCGGTGCTAAAGGCAATCTTGGGTTGCACATCTGGTGCGAGGGTTACCTGCAGGTCTAAATTGGAGATGAACCAGGCTCTGCCTAGGTTCTCCTCTAGACCGTTGATCCAAGGGAGAGGGTAACTATGAAACATCAACATCCGCTGGAAGTTATTAAATAGGTGTAAGGTGCCATCTGTCTTTGGGATAACGACGATCGAGGACTCTTCGATGATGCCATCTTGGAGCATTTGCACAAGCTTGCTTTTGAGCCTCTGGTACTCGATAGGGTTGCTGCCGGACCACCCACGGATCAATCATAAGGTGGTATGTAAATGGTCTACCTTGGTCATGGGAGAGAGAAGAATTGCGTCTTTGGTGATGTTGTGGGAGGTTACCTTTTGAACAGCAAGTGGCCTTTCGTAGGGGGACTGCCTCGGGGTAACTTTGCTACTGTATAAAAGCAAGTTTTATTATTAGTAATATACTAATCTTTTACAGCTATGGTGATCTGTTACTCTTTGACTCTGACTTTCAGGATCTGCCTGGGGTACTTGAACGCATATTATTCTTTCTTGGTAAGTGCCTGAGCAAAGACGTTCTGAACCGTGTGACTGAACACTGTGAGTTTAGGTCTATGAAGCAAAACAAAATGTCCAACTACTCACTGTTGCCAGAGGCTTTAATGGACACCAAGAAGTCTACTTTTCTCAGAAAAGGTAGAGACAAATTCATAGAGACTTTTTCTGCCATTCTATTTTATTATTGTATATAATGAAAAAAGGAAGTCTCTAAAGTAGTTTCTAGGTAATGGAATGCCTAATTCTTGATTTCTGTTTGTTTTCCCCATAAGGAATTGTTGGAGATTGGAAGAATTATTTCAGCCCAGAATTGGAGTCGAAGTTCAACACAGCAATTTGTGAAGAATTAAAGGGAACTGACATCAAATTCGCCATATAATAATTGTCATAATGCTATTATACCAATGTCTGTGCTTATAATTTCAATTATAATTTGATATGATTTTTATTTTATGTTCTTTAAACAAAATAAACAAAAACAGTGCTTATTCAAATATATCCTGTCTCTCAACCCCATAGTACAAGCAAGAGAATTAAAAACATCTAGTTAACTAATAGATAAATCACCCTCACAACGCCACTTGACAAAACCCGTCATTTTTTCTAACAAAACATCTGAATATGTGGGGACAAAAGTTGCTGTGAACCAGGCTGATGAAAAGTAAGAGGGAGTAGAGGGCCACCAGTTAATGCTTATTTTACACGTTCATTCTGCTATACACAGATTTAAAACGTACTCGTCAAGCTGTTAAACCGAACAGTACCTATTCCAGTAAGCAGGTGGCACTGTTGCTAGAATATGGCCATTCATTGGAAGAGTGAGATGCTGTTGTATTTTTCTATTTTTCTTAATATTAAAAATAAAATATACAGAACTATCTGATTTTGGTTTGGTTAATTTTGTTAATGTAATTACTGTGTGTTTCCTCGGTGGTATTGCAGGGGCAAGAATTCCCTGTAGTAATGCAACAATTAATCAGATGGCAGTTCATAGTTTGTACATTGTTCTAAATATTCACGTTAATATTAACACGGGCCTTCGTTTCTCACATGCCTTATCATCTGGTGCCTTCCTCTTTCTTCTCTTCTAAGGCTAAGGTAAAAAAAGAGCTAAATGAATTAGTGAGGGCTCAGAAAGAGTTGGCTTTTGATGTAATGTGAAAAATATCCCAATGACTTTTAGTATCTAGGTAACCATTCAGATAGTAACCATTCTTTCATAGGAAAATGCTCCAGATGTAATGCACATGGATCTCGTGTGTTCTGCCCAGTTCAGGTCGTTCCACCGGCCATTCAGCGACATTCAGATTCTTCTCTTGAAGCTGATTCATAGTTGATTGTTGAATTTGCGCTTTGTGTCAATATCATGCTGGGTATTTCAATACCAGTCCCAGCTAAAGAGAAGCAGCCCAAAAGTGTGATGCTGCTATAACCACTCTTCACTCTGAGTGTGGTGTTCTTTGAGGAACAGCGATTTTGATTTTGTGCCAAACTTATGTTTTAGAATAACACCAAAAGTTTCTACTTTGACCTCACCAGACCAAAGTTTCTACTTTGACCTCACCAGACCAAAGACCACATGGCTTGGATGGTGATTTTTATCCTGTCTAGCCATGCTACACCAAAGCCCAGATAGAACGGGGCATAGAAGCCTTTATTATCGCCACATATACATTACAGCGGAATTTTTTTTTCTTCACATATCCCAACTGAGGAGGTTGGGGTCAGAGTGCAGGAGCAGCTATGATACAGTGCCCCTGGAGCAGGGAGGGGTGAAGGCCTTGCTCAAGGGCCCAGCAGTGGCAGCTTGGCTTTGCGAGGCCTTGAACTCCGATCCTCCGATCAACAACCCAGAGCCTTAACCAGTTGAGAAACCACTGCCCATGATATGAGAGAGTGTTTCTGTTATGCGAGACACAGAAGCAGAAGCAGGAGTGAAAGCAAACAGAGTTTATTTGCCCAAAACACGTACTTAGTAGAACCAGAGTTATCCGGTGATGCGTGTTGGAAGCACGGCCCAGAAAGTCTTTCGAGTTACTAAATACTGGAAGTCTGTGATTAATCCGGGGGGCGGGGTGCTTTGGAGAAGCACAAAGCTGCACATAAACACAGGAGTGTCCAGAAATGCACAGCCGAACCATAGACAATAACAGACGGTGAGTGAGGGCGTAAGAGGGGTATATGAATGGTTGGGTGATGAGCGTGTAAATGAGAGTCAGGTGTGTGTCATTAGTAATCCGGCGAGCAGCTCCTTGCGGTCAGGCACGCACGGGGGAAGAGTCAGGGAGCTCCCTGACAGTTTCACGTTGTCACATGCCAAGAGTGACTAATACTAATAATTTGCAGTTATCAGCTATTACTGCAGCTCCTTTAAAGTTTCTGTTGCAGTTTTCCCTAATTTATAGAGACATCCTTTACTTGTTAATGTTACTGCGGTGTCACATTTTACATTCTGTTATTATGTTTCTAGAAACCCAAAAGAAGTCCTGGTTTCCTCTTTTCATTTCCATCAAATGACCAGTTTTCTGCATGACCCAGGAACCTTGGAAGAATTTGCAGACCAATTCCTAGCAGGGAACGGTGAGTGAAAAATCTGATCTGTACTCCACACAATGCTATCATGGAGACAGTTTTATCTGTTGAACACTGTTATGTTGTGAATTTGTCTGCTCAGTGATGTATGGAAAGTGGACACATCATGTAAAGAGCTGGAGAAACTTGGATCTGGGTGACAGAATTTTTTTCGTCACGTATGAGGAGATGATTCAGGTAAAGTGTTTCCATACAGATGATGCTATAGAATTAGAGGAATTTGACTGGTTTTTACTTACATGCTTTATGTGATCAAACATTCTGGATGTGAAAAACAGCACAGAACATCAATTGGTCCCAGCTCAGTAGCTAGCACTTGGCTCACTCTTTGTCCGGGAGGGTTAGTGGAGCCAGCCTCGGCTCCGAGTGGCCTGTTGCCGTTGGTGCTGAAGTAATGCTTTCCCTTCACTGTAGGGGTAGTTGTGTGAGTAGTACTTGCTGATTTAAAGTCAGCTCCAAGCCAACTGCTGCTGGGGCCCATGAAAGTAGTGCATTCCAGCGGGAGAGGACTTTGCGGTTGCCATGCTGAGCCCCGGGTCAGTAAGGAACCACCTTGTCACTCTGGCATTGCTGTCCTTCTCCCAGGTCATTGCAGCGGCGTATAGTCTGTGACTAACCTGAATTATCCGCCAATCAGGTAGTAATGGAGCTAATTTGATATGATTTTTTATTTTATGTTCTTCAAACAAAATAAACAACAACAAAAAAGTAGCTGAACTCACCCAGAACAAACAGTTTATTGCTAAATTACAATTTGCATAAACACATTAGTAACTCGTTCCTAGATTTTCTAGTCAAAAGATTAGTGATCATGCAAATATTTCTCTAGTCTATATAGTCTCTCAACCCCACAGTACAAGCAAGAGAATAAAAAACATCTAGTTAAAGGTAGGGTCTCCGATGTTTGAAAGCCAATGTCGACATTTGAAATCACTAAAACAAACACGCCCCTAACCCAAATGGGTCCCACCCCTGTATTGATAGCTCCGCCCACACATACATACGCAACTCAGGCAACTAATGGAAAGAAATGTGTATTTATCATAGCCGAAGGGAAGAACAATACGATTGCAGATAAACAAACAAGCAAAAATGACACACAAGCATAATCATGTAAAGGACGGTCTATATTAGTTCTGTGAAACAAAGCAAAACCAACGTTACTCACCTATCGAGAAGGAAAAAAACAACCTCGGCATCTTAAGTAAAGTCGGACACATATTCACAGATTGGAGTTTCCAGAGTCAATAACTCCTGAGCTAAAGGCTGTTACTAGCAAAACGTGGTTGTAGCTGCCTCTCTATATTACTACGATAGAAAATAGGTGTTATTTGTGTAGTAACAGCGTTTAGCTCAGGAGTTATTGACTCAGGATACTCCAATCTGTGAATATGTGGCCAACTTCCCGCTCCTTCAGTTCTGGAAAGCTGATCCTATATTAACACGGGTCCTACTTCTTGCCTTATCGTAAGCCTTTCTTCGCTTTCTTTCTTTGTTTTTATCCTCCATGTCAATGTTAAAACTGCTTTTGCTCTCTCTGCCGCATATTGACAAGACCCGCCCCTTTCTGCTCATTTGCTACAGATTTGTTTTGATTTTTGTTTAGTTGTCGGCCCGACTCAGTTTTCTGAAGCATTTCGCAAGTAAGAAAAGAAAAGTAAGAGGGAGCAGAGGGCCACCAGTTAACGCTTATTTTACACATTCATTCTGCTATACACAAATTTAAAACTTACTCGTCAAGCTGTTAAACCGAACAGTACCTATTCCAGCAAACAGGTAACTGCAAACTGTTGCTAGAATACGGCCATTCATTGGAAGATTGAGATAATAATAATGCAACTGATGGTGAGTCATAAACATCCTTTCCAACCTTATCAACACTCCTGGTTTTGGGGCCAGTGAGACGATGTCATTAATCTGTTGTATTTTTCTATTTTATCTGTCTCAATATTAAAAATAAAATATACAGAACGACCTGATTTTGGTTTGGTTAATTTTGTTAATGTAATTACTGTGTGTTTCCTCTGGTGGTATTGCAGGGGCAAGAATTCCCTGTAGTAATGCAACAGCTAATCAGATGGCAGTTCATAGTTTGTACATTGTTCCAAATATTCACGTTAGGAAGCCTAAAAAGCTGACATCATCACATAGAGAAGAAAAGCACTCAAAAATGATGATGAATTCAGGGTATTTAAATTATATTTCATGTTATAGACAGGTAGTAGAAGCATTACTTCCAGCAGACATACACTATTCTACTGCACTAAAGATTTGTTTCTGTAAGAGTCCTGAAGGTTTTGACATTTGGACCTTGTTTTGGTTCAGTACCCGAATTACTTAAATACAAGATAGCAAGGTAAATGGTTTAAACATTTTTTTTAAAATTTGTTGTCCCTCAGATATTATACCACTTAGTTGAGGAGATGAGAATTCACTCCAACCCTCAGCTGCCCAGGGTAAAAATTCAAAGTACATACTGTGAGAAAAAAGGGTGTGCGTGTGTGGGGTGTATATAAAGAGACTGCTGCTTTTACTCATCTCCCACCGAGAAATGTAACAAGTATAGCCCGGCTTTAAAACATAGAACAATAAAATACAGCTGGTTTATTGCTGATTTGACTAATACCTCCGGTCAGAATGTGCATCAACGACCTGTATTTGCTTTATCATGGACTTTTATTACCAAAGATTGCACACAAAGACGACAGTTTGAAATATTTCGAGTCGTTTCAAGTGCAGGACGATGACGTGATTGTAATTACTTATCCCAAATCTGGTATGTGATTTACTTTTTCTGCTTTTTAAAATTAATTGCTTAAAAGTCGTTTTGTTTAAATAAATAAATAAATAAATAAATAAATAAATAAATAAATAAATAAATAACAATGCATATTGATTAATGCAACCCACACTACACTTACAGAACATTTCTTTTTAATACTATTTCTGAAATTCACTTTTTTTACAACATTATCGTTTCGGTCGGACAAGGGTGATCAACATTAGTGTATGTTAAAAATAGTAAATGTGTATTAAACTCCATTTTATAAGAAATTATTATTTTTCTTGAAGTGTTTTTGATTTATATTTTTGAAGCCTTTGTATTTTCCTCATATTCCAACCAGCAACTGAAATGTGCTTGAACAGTACCACTCAATCTTTTTCAGGTACAACATGGATGCAGGAAATTCTTCCCCTGCTTCTGAATGGAGGGGATTTTACACCAGTACTGACCATCCCCAACTGGGACAGAGTGCCTTGGCTTGAGGAGACACGTGCTGCTATAATTGCAGAAAAGCTGAGTGCTCCACGGGCCTTCGTTTCTCACATGCCTTATCATCTGATGCCTTCCTCTTTCTTCTCTTCTAAGGCTAAGGTAAAAAAAAGAGATAAATGACTGAGTGAAGGCTCAGAAAGAGTTGGCTTTTGATTTAATGTGAAAAATATCCCAATGACTTTTAGTATCTAGGGAACCATTCACATAGTAACCATTCTTTCTTGGGAAAATGCTCCAGATGTATTGCACATGGATCTCCCATGTTCTGATTAGTTCTGGTCGTTCCACCGGCCATTCAGCGACATTCTGATTCTTCTCTTGAAGCTGATTCATAGTTGACTGTTGAATTTGTGCTTTGTGTCAATATCATGCTGGATGGCCTTATCTTCAGCTGACTAATGGAAGCCTGTACCAAAATAGATATTTAGAAATTTGAAGCTATTCATGAGTTCTTATATCTTAAGCCGCAGTCCCATCTAAAGAGAAGCAGCCGTAAAGTGGAAAAACTCTTCACTTTGAGTGTTTTGTTCTTTGAGGAACAGCAGATTTTGTGCCAAACCTATGTCTTTTTATAACAGCAAAGGATTCTACTTTGGCCTCACCAGACCAATTACATGTCACATGGCTTGGATGGTGATATTTATTCTGTTTAGCCATGCTACACCAAAGCCTAGATATGTGAAGAATATGAGAGAGTGTTTCATCTTGTAACATACCTTAAGGTGTGAATTGGGGGCCGGGCTTACCTATTTAAATTGAAGTTTGTCAGTATCTCTCTCTAAAATTAGTGTCTAGTACTGTTCGATATATTCTACCATATTCCAAATTCCTCTAATATTTTGCACCTTGGGACTGAGAGAAATACATTTTCGATTCTTTTTTGTGTATATACTGTACATGTGAAAGAGTTGACAATAAAGAAAAACTTGAACTTGAACTTGAATATTACTGTCTAGTACTGTTCGATATATTCTACCATACCTTAATTCTCACTCTTGTTTGACTACAAATATGTGCCTTAAACCCAGCTCTGTACTCAAGGCCTACTCTCGCAGACGCTCTCATCCACAGTGCAGAGGTCACAATCCCAGAAATCCTCATCTACCCTCCACTGTTGTGTAAGTTTCAAACAGTGGTGGTAGGTGGGCTCTAGAATTGTCAATCTGCTGTAAAGAAAGCTGATTTTAACTCTGCTTTAACTTCCCATTATTCCTTTGATTTCCTTGCGCTGAGACCTGGATATCCCCACAGAACACTGCTACACCAGCTGCTTTATCCTCTGCCTATGCTTTCTCTCACTCACCACGGGAAACAGGCAGGGGTGGTGGTACAGGTTTATTGTTGTCAAAGAAATGGTGCTTTACACCTCTTCTCTTCTCTCATTTAACCATCTCTTCTTTTGAATTCCATGCCATTTCATTTACCTCTCCAATCAACCTTGTTATCATTGTTGTCTACCGCCCTCCTGGTCCCCAAGGAGACTTCCTGGAAGAAATGGACTCACTGTTTAGTGCTTTTCCTTCCGAAAGCTCCCCCCTGACGGTGCTTGGTGACTTCAACCTCCCCTCTGACAAGCTATATTCTTCTTCCCTCCTGTCTCTTCTCGACTCATTCACCCTCACACTCAACAGCTATGTCCCCACACACAAAGGAGGCAATGTCCTGGACCTGGTTTTCACCCGTCCTTCTCCAGCTACAGACGTGACTGCTACCCCATACACGTCTCTGATCATCACCTGGTATCCTTCACCATCACTCTACCTATCCTACCTAAAACTACCTCTCACCCCCTCGTTCTTACCCACCGCAACCTTCACTCTGTCTCCCCTTCATCTGTAGCTTCTGGCACTCTTTCTTCCCTTCCTGAGTCTTTTTCCTCACTACCCTTGGACTCAGCCACATATACTTTCCTCTCATCTCTTTCCTCAACTATGGACTTCCTCTGCCCTATGTTCACTAAACCCAAGAAAACTTCTTGTTCTGCTCCTTGGCTTTCAGATGTGCTGCGCAACAATCGTAGAGAGCTATCATCAGAGAGAAAGTGGAAGAAATCACAGCTTGATGCAGATCTTGATTTTTACCGAACACTTCTTGTCAAGTTCTCCTCAGATGTGACTTCTGCCAAGACTTCCTTCTATAAGGAAAAGCTTGAAGCTTCCTCACATGGCCCTTGGAAATTCCACATCATCTCTTCTCTGCTAAACCCCCCGGCTCTACTTTCTTCATCCTCCCTTACTGCAGAAGACTTTGCTTCTTTCTACCAGGAGAAGATTGAGGAAATCTGCCGGACCTTCACTTCAGCCCCGACTGCACTTACATCTCAGAGTATGGATTCCCCTACACCTTCGTTGTCACACTTCTCAACTGTGGCAGCAGAAGAGATTTTACAACTCATCCAGTCCTGCAATCCTACCACCTGCCCATTGGATCCACTTCCTACCACTATGCTCCAGACTATCTTGCAAGACCTTTTGCCCTTCATTTCCACTATCGTCAATAGATCCATAGCATCTGGCCAGGTACCAACTACTTTCAAGAGAGCAAGGGTTATTCCCATCCTAAAGAAACCTGCTCTGGATCCATCAGACATCAGTAACTGCAGACCGGTATCACTTCTCTCATTTCTTTAAAAAATTCTTGAACGCATTGTCTATAATCAACTGTCTGTCTATCTCTCACAGAACAACCTACAGAGACAGTCCTTTTGGAAGTCTCTGAGAAGCTACATGCTGCTAGATCAGCCAAACTGTCATCCGTCCTTATCCTCCTTGACCTTTCAGCAGCATTTGATACGGTCAACCACAAGACTCTCTTATCCACCCTCAAGAGTCTTGGGATTTGCGGATCAGCTTGGGAATGGTTTGCTTCCTACCTGGAAGGACGCTTATATCAGGTAACATGGAGGGGAGTGACATCTGCTCCACGCAGACTCTCCACTGGCGTCCCACAGGGCTCAGTACTTGGTCCTCTTCTTTTCTCCCTGTACAGTATACTCACTCTCTTGGTGAAGTTATTTCATCACATGGGTTCACTTACCACTGCTATGCTGATGATATACAACTTATCTTCTCTTTCCCACCCTCAGATGCCACAGCTTCTGACCGGATCTCAGCATGTCTGGCAGAAATTTCATCATGCATGACTGCTCATCAGTTAAAGCTCAATCCTAGCAAAACTGAACTGCTGTTCATCCCAGGTGATTCATCCCCAGGTCATGATCTTGTTATATCCTTGCACAATGATCTGATCTCCCCTTCAGCCACAGCTCGCAACCTTGGGGTAACCATGAACAATCAACTGTCCTTTTCCTCCTATGTTGCTAATGTGTCTCGCTCATGTTGGTTTCTTCTCTACAACATTAGAAGGATTCGGCCATTTTTGTCCACACAGACTGCTCGGGTACTTGTTCAGTCTCTTGTCATTTCTAGACTGGATTACTGCAATGCACTGCTGACAGGTCTACCTATGAACGCAATCCGTCCTCTGCAAATGATCCAAAATGCAGCTGCCCGGCTTGTTTTCAACCTGCCAAAGTTCTCGCATACCACCCCCCTGCTGCGATCCCTCCACTGGCTTCCGGTAGCTGCACGCATCCGATTCAAAACACTGATGCTGGCCTACAAAGCCAAAAATGGACCAGCTCCTTCTTACCTCAAAGCCCTCATCATTCCTCACACTGCAGCACTGCCCGACTGGTTCCACCATCTCTCAGGGTAAGAGGCAAGTGTACTACAAGTCTCTTCTCTGTTCTGGCACCAAGGTGGTGGAACGAACTTCCCCTAGAGGTCCGGACAGCTGAGTCACTGGCTATTTTCAAGCGGCGGTTGAAGACCTACTTATTCAGGAAACACTTCAACTAGCACTTCTTTCCTTATCTTTTGCATTAAAAAAACAAAACAAAAAAAAACCTTTGACACTTTTTCATTGTAACTTTGAACAAATGTTTTAAACTCATGGTATCTTAAGAATGTAACCTAGTGACCAAGCATTGATGTATTCAATGTTAGAGATTTAAGCACTTATGTACGTCACTCTGGATAAGGGCGTCTGCCAAATGCTGTAAATGTAAATTTAAATGTAAATGCCAAGAGTGACTAATACTAATATTTTGCAGTAATCAGATATTACTGCAGCTCCTTTACAGTTGCTGTTGGTCTCTTTGCAGTTTCTCTAATTTATAGAGACATCCTTTGCTTGTTAATGCTACTGCGGTGTCACATTTTCTCCAGTTGTTGATGTTGGACTTCACAGTGTTCCATCTGTTTTTGAAATTTGTAGCCATCTCCTGATTTGGCAGTTTTTAACAAACAAATGTTTTGTAAGCTCTGGTTTGAAAGGAAATCATTATAAAAGTATCATGCCATATTATAAAAGTGGTGGCACACTTGTACAACCAAGAAATTGTATGTTTTGCCTAACATTTTCATTTCTGGCTGCTATTTCAAATTAAATGTGAGAAAAACTTAACCACAATTTTAACAGCACTTTTAGACTCTATATCAGGGGTGGGCAAATTTTTTGACTCGTGGGCCACAATGGTTTCTAAAATTTGACAGAGAGGCCGGGGCAGAATAAGGGATTGGTATTTTCGTGTGAACTAATATAAATTAAATGTAAAAACCATTACATGAAAAGATTTGGTCTTTAACAGGCAGCAAAACACCATTGTGCTTAGTTTATTGTAAAAATTGTTTTACAAATTTATTAATTTAATAACGTAGTAATAAACTCCCATTCAGTTTCAGTGGGAACAGTGTTGTTGGTCTCCTTTTTTTGCAACTGCATCAATGTCTGGCGTTATATTGTGACAATTCTCAAGATAGATCCGAGGTGTTGGTCAGTTAACTTGGATCTGTGACGGGCTTTGTCGATGTTCATGACTCTGAATGTCTGTTCACACACATAGGTTGAACCAAACAACGTCAGCATCTTCTGTGCCATCCTCCGGACTTTTGGAAACGTGGCTTCTTTAAGTGAAACATAAAAGTTTGCCTTTGCTCTCCGGACACAAGAGACCTGCTGTCTCAACCATAAATTCTTTTAAAAATTCACCTTCGGAGAAAGGCTTACTGGCCTTTGCTAATTTGAATGCCAGCAAAAAAAACTTGCCTTAGTACTTGACTCTTGAATCGCAGTTTGTCTATGAAAAAGGTTTTGCTGAGTCTGTAAATTAGCCGTCAATCTCTGAGCTGCAGCCGCCCGTTCTTGTGGAGACTGTTTACTAGCGTAGTTAGCATGTTTTGTGGGAAAATGACGGCTGATGTTGTATTCTTTAAAAACTGCTACAGTTTCTTGGCATATCAGACAAACAGTTGTTGATCGGACTTCAGTGAAAAAATATTTTGTTGTCCACTCTTTATTGAACACCCGGCACTCACTGTCTACTTTTCTTTTCTTCGGTCCGCTCATTTTTAGTGAAGGGCTGAAAGTGCAAAGCGACAAAATGAAGTAGAGAGTAACCGTAATGCATCACACTCAATGGTCAATGTCTTCGGGGTGTGCCATCTGCTGGGGAAAGATGGGAATTACAGCTAGGTAAAATGATTGTGGTGTCTTTATAATAAAATTTTATTTAATAATATAAAGTGGACAAGTTCGGCGGGCCGGATTAAAAAGCCCAAAGGGCCGTAGTTTGCCCATGTCTGCTCTATATATTTACTTATTTATCTATCTGCTTTTATCTGTAGGTCATTTATGTTTCTAGAAACCCAAAAGATGTCCTGGTTTCCTCTTTTCATTTCCATCAAATGGCCAGCTTTCTGCATGACCCAGGAACCTTGGAAGAATTTGCAGACCAATTCCTAGCAGGGAACAGTGAAAAATCTGATCTGTACTCCACACAATGCTATCATGGTGACAGTTTTATCTGTTGAACACTGTTATGTGAATTTGTCTGCTCAGTCATGTTTGGAAAGTGGACAGATCATGTGAAGAGCTGGAGAAACACGGATCTGGGTGACAGAATTTTTTACGTCACTTACGAGGAGATGATTCAGGTAAAGTGTTTCCATACAGATGATGCTATAGAATTGGAGGAAGTTGACTGGTTTTTACTTCCATGCTTGATCAGTGAGATCAAGCTGACTGCAGAGACAAGAGAAAAAGCTTTAACAGTCCAGCTCATGTGTATGTATTGTGTAGCAGTAGTTGGGTGAGGAGCGCTTGTTGTTTTAAAGTCAGGTCCAAGCCATCCCAGCAGGAGAGGGCATTGGCGTTGCCATGCTGAGCCATGGGTTGGTTGCCCCTTGTCACTCTGGTGTCGCTGTCCTTCGCCTGGGTGGGCATGTGGCGAAACTTAATGGTGAAAGCCTCCCGTTCTACCGTTGCATACTTCTTCTCTGCAGGGCTTCTGGTTGATGTACAGGATGGGGTTCTCTTCCCATTTGAAACACTGTGAAAGGACAGCACCTAATCCCTCCCCTTTGTGCTGCAGATGAGCCTCCCGTTCTACCGTTGCATACTTCTTCTCTGCAGGGCTTCTGGTTGATGTACAGGATGGGGTTCTCTTCCCATTTGAAACACTGTGAAAGGACAGCACCTAATCCCACCTCTGAGGGATCCATCTGCAGCACAAAGGGGAGGTCAAAGTTTGGGTTGTATGGGACGGGGTCACTGATGAGGGCCGTTTTAAGGGCTTGGAACCCACACTCCACCTCACTGGTCCACTGCTCCGGACTGGTTGCCCTTTTTTAATAAGATCTGAGAGGGGAGTTATCAAGTTATCAGGGTCAGAACTAGATAGTTTTTTTGGGTGCACCGTCAATCCTGCCCTTCATAGGCTAGCCAGAACCTCCCCTAGGTGGTGTATGTGATCAGACCAGGTGGAGGAGTGGATGACAATGTCATTAAGGTTGGTGGCTGTGTGGGTCCAGTGTGACTTCAGGACATTTTCCATAAGACGTTGAAAGGTGTGATCCAATGGAGGGAGTAGCTGTCAAACTCAGACTAGCGATTGAGTCGCTGGAAGTCGTTACATAGGTGTAAGGTGCCATCTGTCTTTGAAACAAAGATAGGGCTTGCCCAAGGACAGTTGGACTTGTTAATGAAGCCTTATTGGAGCATTTGAAGATTGGATGAACATATCCACCTCGGCCTCAGAAGCTTGCTGTTGAGCCTCCGGTACTCAATAGGGCTGCTACCGGACCACCACTCCCGGTAGGGGTCTTTATCTGCAACAGACGACACAGATCCATCACAAGGTGGGATGTACAATGGGGTACCTTGATTTGTGAGGATGTCCTTTGGAACTTCAACCTGACTAAAGAGAAGCAGTATCTCTTTGGTGATGTTGTGTCAGGTAGCCTTTTGTACAGGAAGTGGTCTTTCGTAGGGGGACTGCCTCGGGGTAACTTTCCAATAAAAACATGTTTTGTAGTTTTGTAGTTACATACTGTAATAATCATTTAGAAAAAGAGTGATCTGTTACTCTTTGACTTTCAGGATCTGCATGGTGTTCTCGAACGCATGTTATTCTTTCTTGGTAAGTGCCTGAGCAAAGACGTTCTGAAGTGTGTGACTGAACACTGTGAGTTTAGAACTATGAAGCAAAACAAAATGTCCAACTACTCGCTGGTGCCAGAGGTGGTAATGGACACCAAGAAGTCTACTTTTCTCAGAAAAGGTAGCGATAAATTTAGAGACATTTTTGCCACTCTATTTTATTATTGTATGTAATATTTTATTTACATTCCAAAAAAGGAAATTTCTAAAGTAGTTTCTAGGTAATGGAATGCCTAATTCTTGATTTCTGTTTTTTCCCCATAAGGAATTGTTGGAGATTGGAAGAATTATTTCAGCCCAGAGTTGGAGTCGAAGTTCAACACAGCAATTTGTGAAGAATTAAAGGGAACTGACATCAAATTCGCCATATAATTGTCATAATGCTATTATACCAAAGTTTGTGCTTATAATTTCAATTATAATTTATGATTTTTATTTTATGTTCTTTAAACAAAAACAGTGCTTATACAAATATGTCCTGTCTCTCAACCCCACAGTACAAGCAAGAGAATTAAAAACATCCAGTTAACTAATATATAAATCACCCTCACAACGCCACTTGACAAAACCCGTCATGTTTTCTAACAAATCATCTGAATATGTGGGGACAAAAGTTGCTGTGAACCAGGCTGATGAAAAGTAAGAGGGAGCAGAGGGCCACCAGTTAACGCTTATTTTACACGTTCATTCTGCTATACACAGATTTAAAACTTACAAGCTGTTAAACCGAACAGTACCTATTCCAGTAAGCAGGTGGCACTGTTGCTAGAATACAGCCATTCACTGGAAGAGTGAGATACTAATGCAACTGTTGGTGAGTCATAAACATCCTTTCCTACCTTATCAACACCCCTGGTTTTTGGGCCAGTGAGACGATGTCATTAATCTGTTGTATTTTTCTATTTTATCTGTCTCAATATTAAAAATAAAATATACAGAATAACCCGATTTCGGTTTGGTTAATGTAATGCAACAGCTAATCAGATGGCAGTTCATAGTTTGTACATTGTTCTAAATATTCACGTTAGGAAGCCTGAAAAGCTGACATCACATAGAAAAGAAAAGCACCCAAAAATGATGATGAATTCAGGGTATTTAAATTATATTTCATGTTACAGACAAGCAGTAGAAGCACTGCATTACTTCCAGCAGACATGCACTATTCTACTGCACTACAGATTTGTTTCTGTAAGAGTCCTAAAGGTTTTGACATTTGGGCCTTGTTTTGGTTCAGTACCTGAATTACTTAGTAAATGTCTTAAATACAAGATAGTGTGGCCAGATGGCAGAGGGAGGGTATTAATTTAAATGATTTAAGAACCCTAAAGGGTTAACAATGCCCGACTACACCACCCTGGGAATCTCACCCAAGGAATTAATTGAAAATACTGTGCACAAGTTCCCCACTTTGTGGCAAATTGACAATGGAGACAGAGGTACTGGTATAAAAATGGAACACTGTTTATTGAATGTAATGACAAAGGAAATCTAAAATGCATTCACTTGTAAAACCACAATCACACAAATGGTCCAGAAAACACAAGGAGCTGCAGCCTAGGCTAAATGACCGGTCGTACAGGCCTTTACTCTACGTACACTGCAAACTTACACCACTCCCAAAAGCCCCAGTGCACACGGTAAATCACAGCAGACCGTGAGGAAACACCATCACCACCTAAAGACTTCAGCCCTGCTCTTCAGAAAAGGTCTGCAGCTCCTGTAAAACAGAACAGCACACACAAAAATGTTTAACAAGGTTTAGGCAGGCAACACAGCTGACACTTAATGCCTGCCAAACACACAATAACAAATTCCATCCATCCATCCATTTTCTACCGCTTATCCGGGGCCGGGTCATGGGGGCAGCAGTCTAAGCAGGGATGCCCAGACACTTCCTCCAGCTCTTCCGGGGGAATACCGAGGCGTTCCCAGGCCAGCTGAGAGACATAGTCCCTCCAGCGTGTCCTAGGTCTTCCCCGGGGCCTCCTCCCGGTTGGACATGCCCGGAACACCTCCCCAGGGAGGCGTCCAGGAGGCATCCGAAACAATAAATTAACAAAATTAAATCAAATTAAAGAATAAAGAACACAAAACCAATCGTCACTGGAACAACAGAGAAAACAAATAATCTCACCAGTACATTGGCAAAGATACAGAGATTAACCAAAAATAACTAATAAAATCAATTAAATAAAAACACAACTGGACCATCTAAGTGCAAAAGAGCACTCCCACACCATTAGCGGATTCACAACCGCATAAAAATGGCATTCACGAACGTTCAACGAAGAACAAGACAGCGGTGACGTCACTGCATGCCCCCATCACTCTACAACACAGGGAAAACTAATCATGTTAGCCAATCACCATAAAACATTTATACAATAAAACCCACATGAATCAGACCCACCATATAACAGGCGCAGGGACCCGGGAGTCAGTAGAGGTGAAGATAATACTCCATAGTTGCAATGCGAAGTATAGTTTCAGTTTAATCATTCAGCTGGTGAAGCTCAGGATACACGAGGGAAAATAACAGTCGTCATCCGCCCATAACACGGCATTGTATTTATTGACTACAATAAACGCACGAGTTACTACCGAAACGCAAGTACATCAGCACGCCATTACAAACATTAACATGCATAACATTACCTGAATATGGTCGCATAAACAGATGTGAGACACACACCACGAACAATACGTCAAAGCCACGATATCTGCAGCCACGGAGATGACTACAGTTGCTGCGATCGTCCTGCGAAGCAAAATCCCAACAGCCCTCAATCCATGACACGGGATCCCGGGAAGTGACGCTCGTTTAGGTCCCACATGCATGTTGTTTATATAGACATAATCCAACCTCCTCTATCAGCACCAACCAATGAATAACCTAATGCCCAATAATCACTTACCGACCTCCACCTGCCACAATAGCAAGGTAAATTGTTTAAACATTTATTTTTAATTTGCTGTCCCTCAGATTTGGGCCTTGTTTTGGTTCAGTACCTGAATTACTTAGTAAATGTCTTAAATACAAGATAGTGTGGCCAGATGGCAGAGGGAGGGTATGAATTAAAGTTAGTTGAGGAGATGAGAATTCACTCCAACCCTCAGCTGCCCAGGGTAAACATTCAAAGTACACACTGTAAGACAAAAAGGGTGTGTGTGTGTGTGTGTGTGTGTGTGTGTGTGTGTGTGTGTGTGTGGAGGGGGGTGGAGGGTGGTGGTGGTGGTGATGGTTTATAAAGAGACTACTGCTTTTACTCATCTCCCACTGAGAAATTTAACAAGTATAGACTGGCTTTAAAACATAGAACAATAAAATACAGCTGGTTTATTGCTGATTTGACTAATACCGCTGGTCACAATGTGCAGTAACGACCTGTATTTGCTTTATCATGGACTTTTATTACCAAAGATTACACACACAGACGACAGTTTGAAATATTTTGAGTCGTTTCAAGTGCAGGATGATGACGTGATTGTAATTGCTTATCCCAAATCTGGTATGTGATTTACTTTTTCTGCTTTTTAAAATTAATTGCTTAAAAGTAGTGTTGTTAAAACAAACAAACAAACAAACAAATGAACAAACAAATAAATAACAATGCATATTGATTGATGCAACCCACACTACACTTACAGAACATTTTTTAAAATCCTATTTCTGAAATTCACTTTTTTTTACTACATTATCGTTTGGGTCAGAAAAAGTTGATCAACAATAGTGTATGTTAAAAATATTAAATGTGTCATAAAACTGTGTTTTTGACTCCATTTTATAAGAAAGATAATTTTTTTTCTTGAAGTGTTTTTGTTTTATTTCTTGAAGCCTTTGTATTTTCCTCATATTCCAACCAGCAACTGAAATGTGCTTCAAAAGTACCACTCAATCTTTTTCAGGTACAACATGGATGCAGGAAATTCTTCCCCTGCTTCTGAATGGAGGGGATTTTACACCAGTACTGACCATCCCCAACTGGGACAGAGTGCCTTGGCTTGATGGGAGACGTGCTGCTGAAATCGCAGAAAAGCTGAGTGCTCCACGGGCCTTTGTTTCTCACATGCCTTATCATCTGATGCCTTCCTCTTTTTTCTCTTCTAAGGCTAAGGTAAAAAAGAGATAAATGACTGAGTGAAGGCTCAGAAAGAGTTGGCTTTTGATGTAATGTGAAAAATATCCCAATGACTTTTAGTATCTATGTAACCATTTGAATAGTAACCATTCTTTCTTGGGAAAATGCTCCAGATGTATTGCACATGGATCTCGTGTTTTCTGCCCAGTTCAGGTCGTTCCACCGGCCATTCAGCGACATTCAGATTCTTCTTTTGAAGCTGATGCATAGTTGAATGTTGAATTTGCACTTTGTGTCAATATCATGCTGGCTATATCAATACCAGTCCCAGCTAAAGAGAAGCAGCCCAAAAGTGTGATGCTGCTATCACCACTCTTCACTCTGAGTGTGGTGGTGTTTGAGGAACAGCGAAAAAAAATTTGATTTTGTGCCAAACTTATGTTTTAGAATAACACCAAGTTTCTACTTTGACCTCACCAGACTAATTACAAGCCACATGGCTTGGATGGTGATTTTTATCTTGTCTAGCCATGCTATACCAAAGCCCAGATATGAGAGAGTGTTTCATGTTGTCACATGCCAAGAGTGACTAATACTAATAATTTGCAGTTATCAGATATTACTGCAGCTTCTTTACAGTTTCTGTTTACAGTTTCCCTAATTTATAGAGACATCCTTTGCTTGTTAATGTTACCGCGGTCTCACATTTTACATCTGTTTTGGATACTTGTAGCCATCTCCTGATTTGGCAGTTTTTTAACAAAGAAATGCTTTGTAAGCTCTGGTTTGAAAGGAAATCATTATAAAAGTATCATGCCATATTATAAAAGTGCTGGCACACTTGTACAACCAAGTAATTGTACGTTTTGCCTAACATTTTCATTTCTGACTGCTATTTCAAATTAAATGTGAGGAAAAACTTAGCTGTGATTTAGCTTAGATTTTATTAGTTTTATTTTTTTTCTGTCAGAAAACCTTGCAATTTTAACAGCAGTATGTAGACTCTACAGTATATATTTTCGTATTTATCTACTTTTATCTCTAGGTCATTCATGTTTCTAGAAACCCAAAAGATGTCCTGGTTTCCTCTTTTCATTTCCATCAAATGACCAGTTTTCTGCATGACCCAGGAACCTTGGAAGAATTTGCAGACCAATTCCTAGCAGGGAACGGTGGGTGAAAAATCTGATCTGTACTCCACACAATGCTATTATGGAGACAGTTTTATCTGTTGAACACTGTTATGTTGTGAATTTGTCTGCTCAGTGATATATGGAAAGTGGACAGATCATGCAAAGAGCTGGAGAAACACGGATCTGGGTGACAGAATTTTTTACATCACGTACGAGGAGATGATTCAGGTAAAGTGTTTCCATACAGATGATGCTATAGAATTGGAGGAAGTTGACTGGTTTTTACTTGCATACTTGATCAGTGTGATCAAGCTGACTGCAGTGACAAGAGAAAAAGCTTTAACAGTCCAGCATATGTGTATGTATTGTGTAGCGGTAGTTGGGTGAGGAGCGCTTGTTGTTTCAAAGTCAGGTCCAAGCCAACTGCTGCTGGGGCCCATGAAAGCAGTGCATCCCAGCAGGAGAGGGCATTGGCGTTGCCATGTTGAGCCATGGGTTGGTTGCCCCTTGTCACTCTGGTGTCGCTGTCCTTCGCCTGGGCGGGCACGTGGCGAAACTTAATGGTGAAAGCCTCCCGTTCTACCGTTGCATACTTCTTCTCTGCAGGGCTTCTGGATGATGTACAGGATGGGGTTCTCTTCCCCATTGAAACACTGTAAAAGGACAGCGCCTAATCCCACCTCTGAGGGATCCATCTGCAGCACAAAGGGGAGGTCAAAGTTTGGGTTGTATGGGACGGGGTCACTGATGAGGGCCGTTTTAAGGGCTTGGAACCTATACTCCAACTCACTGGTCCACTGCTCCGGTCTGGTTGCCCTTTTTTAATAAGATCTGAGAGGGGAGTTATCAAGGAAAAGTTAGCAAAAGTAAACAAAATTCTGGTAATAGCCCACTAACCAAAAAATGGCATACACCTGTTTTTTGTTGTCGGGTGTATTCCAAGGACCTCCTCCAACTTTTTGTCTTGTGGCTTTAGAAGGCCCCATCCAATATGGTATCCTTGATATTGGGCCTCATTGGCCAGGGACAGAACTAGATAGTTTTTTGGGTGCACCGTCAATCCTGCCTTTCATAGGCTAGCCAGAACCTCCCCTAGGTTGTGTATGTGATCAGACCAGGTGGAGGAGTGGATGACAATGTCATTAAGGTTGGTGGCTGTGTGGGTCCAGTGTGACTTCGGGACATTGTCCATAAGACGTTGAAAGGTGGAGAACCTGGTATTGACAGTGGCCGCTGGCGGTGCTAAAGGCAGTCTTGGGTTGCACATCTGGTGTCATGGCTACCTGCAAGTAGCCCGTGGTCCGGTCTAAATTGGAGATGAACCGGGCTCTCCCCAGCCTCTCCACCAGGCCTCTGATCCAATGGAGGGAGTAGCTGTCAAACTCAGACTAGCGATTGAGTCGCTTGAAGTCATTACATGGGTGTAAGGTGCCATCTGTCTTTGGGACAAAGATAGGGCTAGCCCAAGGACAGTTGGACTTGTTAATGAAGCCTTATTGGAGCATTTGAAGATTGGATGAACATATCCACCTCGGCCTCAAAAGCTTGCTGTTGAGCCTCCGGTACTCAATAGGGCTGCTACCGGACCACCACTCCCGGTGGGGGTCTTTATATGCAACAGACGACACAGATCCATCACAAGGTGGGATGTACAATGGGGTATCTTGATTTGTGAGGATGTCCTTTGGAACTTCAACCTGACTAAAGAGAAGCAGTATCTCTTTGGTGATGTTGTGGGAGGTAGCCTTTTGTACAGGAAGTGGTCTTTCGTAGGGGGACTGCCTCGGGGTAATTTTCCTATAAAAGCATGTTTTGTAGTTACATACTGTAATAATCATGTACAAAAAGAGTGATCTGTTACTTTTTGACTTTCAGGATCTGCATGGTGTTCTCGAACGCATGTTATTCTTTCTTGGTAAGTGCCTGAGCAAAGACGTTCTGAACCGTGTGACTGAACACTGTGAGTTTAGAACTATGAAGCAAAACAAAATGTCCAACTACTCGCTGGTGCCAGAGGCGGTAATGGACACCAAGAAGTCTACTTTTCTCAGAAAAGGTAGAGATAAATTTAGAGAGACATTTTTGCCACTCTATTTTATTATTGTATGTAATATTTTATTCACATTCCAAAAAAGGAAGTTTCTAAAGTAGTTTCTAGGTAATGGAATGCCTAATTCTTGATTTCTGTTTGTTTTCCCCATAAGGAATTGTTGGAGATTGGAAGAATTATTTCAGCCCAGAGTTGGAGTCGAAGTTCAACACAGCAATTTGTGAAGAATTAAAGGGAACTGACATCAAATTCACCATATAATAATTGTCATTGCTATTATACCAAAGTTTGTGCTTATAATTTCAATTATAATTGGATATTTTTTATTTTGTTCTCTAAACAAAATAAACAAAAACAATGCTTATACAAATATGTCCTGTCTCTCAACCCCACAGTACAAGCAAGAGAATTAAAAACATCTAGTTAACTAATAGATAAATCACCCTCACAACGCCACTTGACAAAACCTGTCATGTTTTCTAAAACATCTGAATGTGTGGGGACAAAAGTTGCTGTGAACCAGGCTGATGAAAAGTAAGAGGGAGCAGAGGGCCACCAGTTAGCGCTTATTTTACACGTTCATTCTGCTATACACAGATTTAAAACTTACTCATCAAGCTGTTAAACCGAACAGTACCTATTCCAGTAAGCAGGTGGCACTGTTGCTAGAATATGGCCATTCATTGGAAGAGTGAGATAATAATAATGCAACTGATGGTGAGTCATAAACATCCTTTCCAACCTTATCAACACCCCTGGTTTTTGGGGCCAGTGAGACGATGTCATTAATCTGTTGTATTTTTTTATTTTATCTGTCTCAATATTAAAAATAAAATATACAGAACGACCTGTTTTTTTTTTTGGTTAATTTTGTTAATGTAATTACTGTGTGTTTCCTCTGGTGGTATTGCAGGGGCAAGAATTCCCTGTAGTAATGCAACAGCTAATCAGATGGCAGTTCATAGTTTGTACATTGTTCTAAATATTCACGTTAGGAAGCCTAAAAAGCTGAAATCATCACATAGAAAAGAAATGCACCCAAAAATGATGATGAATTCAGGGTATTTAAATTATATTTCATGTTACAGACAAGCAGTAGAAGCACTGCATTACTTCCAGCAGACATACACTGTTCTACTGCACTGCAGATTTCTTTCTGTAATTTTACATTTGGACTTTGTTTTGGTTCAGTGCCTAAATTACTTAGTAAATGTGTTGTGTTTAAACATTTATTTTTAATTTGCTGTCCCTCAGATATTATACCAGTTAGTTGAGGATATGAGAATTCACTCCAACCCTCAAAGTACACACTGTAAGACAAAAATGGTGTGCATGCGTGTGTGTGTGTTTGTGTGTGTGTGTGTGTGTGTGTGTGTAGGGTGGTGGTGGTGGTTTATAAAGAGACGGCTGCTTTTCAAATTTTATTTGAAAAGCAGCCCAGAGTTGGAGTCGAAGTTCAACACAGCAATTTGTGAAGAATTAAAGGGAACTGACATCAAATTTGCCATATAATAATTGTCATAATTCTATTTTACCAAAGTTTGTGCTTATAACTTCAATTATAATTGGATATTTTTTATTTTATGTTCTTTAAACAAAATAAACAAACAAAAAAGTAGCTGAACTCACCCAGAACATAAACAGTTTATTGCTAAATTACAATTTGCAGAAACACATCAGTAACTCGTTCTTAGTTTTGCTAGTCAAAAGATTAGTGATTATGCAAACATTTCCTGTCTCGCAACCCCACAAGCAAGAGAATAAAAAACCATCTTGTTAACTAATTTGCTGTGAACCAGTCTGATGAAAAGTAAGAGGGAGAAGAGCACCAGTTAACACTTATTTTACAGGTTCATTCTGCTATACACAGATTTAAAACCTACTCGTCGAGCTGTTAAACATAACAGAACAGTACCTATTCCAGTAAGTAGGTGGCACTGTTGCTAGAATACGGCCATTGGACAGTTATTCATTCATTCATTCATTGGAAGAGTCAGGTAATAATAATGCAACTGTTGGTGATTCATAGATTAAGTGGCAAAGCCCCAGTTCATAGTTTGTACATTTGTTCTAAATGGTGATGAATTCACGGTATTCTAATTATACAGGCAGTATTCAGAAGCACTGCATTACTTCCAGTAGACATACACTATTCTACTGCACTACAGATTTGTTTCTGTAAGAGACATTTGGACTTGTGTTTGCTGTTGTTTGATTTGCTGTCCAACATACCACAATATATTACAGTATTACAATTAAATAAATAGATGACAATTCACCTCAACCCTCATCTGCACACTGTAAAAATTCAATTACACACTGTAAGAAAAGTGGTTGTATGTGTGTGTGCTTACATGCATGTGTGTTTCTTATAAATAGAAAGCTGCTTTCTCTCATCTCCCACTGAGAAAAGAAATAAGTATAGGCAGCCTTCAAAGCGTAGTACAATAAAATACAGCCGAATTGTATAACGACTTATAGTAATTTAAGTATTATGAGTTCCAAACCCAGGTAAAGTTACCTACATTTTACATATGGTAATGTGACCTACTATTGTCTAACCACTTTCAACTATCAAATGAATTATATCGATCGATTATATTGTCTGCTCAAGTATATAAAGCAGTGATTGTGCCACGTGATGTTAAGACCCCTCACCTGAAGGTTGGATTAGAGAGCAGCCCAACTATGCATTAAACTGATCCTTCCACTTGTTTGACTATTACCTACGGTCATAATGTGCAGCAACGACCTGTATTTGCTTTATCACAGACATTTTTTTACCAAATATTACACACACAAATCTTTTTAGTCATTTCAAGTGCTGTACGATGACGTGATTGTCTTTTTTAAAATGTTCTTCTCACTACAGTCATGACTCAAAATTTAAAATAAATAATGCACATTGATTACACTACACTACACTAATATTATTTTATATTCATGATCACACCCCCCCCCCCCTTCGCTACATTACCGTTTGGGTCATGCACAGTTAGTAAAAGATGATCAAAGTTTATGCTAAAAATCATAAATGTGTCATAAAAATGTGACTGCATTTGGTAGGAAATTAGATTTTCCTAAGTGTTTTTCTTTCTTTTTTGAAGTGTTTGTATTTTTCTCATTTTAATACTCTCTAGTACAATACAATCTCTTTAATTCCTCACTAGTAATGTATGTCTAAGGCAAAACAGAAATACAGTAAAAAAAAAAAAAAAGTAGAAAAAGTAGACTTAAATTGCTATTGAAAATATGTAAACAAATTTATATTCTTAGCTGGAAAATTGTCTGCACTCTGATTTTCAATACAAATGTCACCATAGATTTAATAATTATGACTGTTTAATAGTGATTAGTTACTGACAAGTCACTAACATGATTTTATTTCGTGATGGGTACTCAGATAAATAATTAGTAAAAAAAATATAAGTTGAAAAATAAATGTTTTTATAGCATTACTTGACAACTGTTATGACCGGACACTCATGGCAATTTACAATTTTTTTAAATATATATATTTTTATTTAAATGATTTATTTTATATTTTGAGCATATTCTACACAGAAAAACAACATTCTTTTATTTTTTTCCCTCACTGGCCACCAAAGACTACAATCCCTAACATCTCACTCTTACTAGAATCTTTTGATTCTGTTAACCAAAATGTTTTATTCAGATTCATTCAGTGACCCTTTTTGTAAGTTCCTTAATGACACCAGTAGGTAGAGCCAGATCTTATGAGTCAGTCATTATATCATTTACTCAATATATTTAAAATTTAAAAAGACATGTTTAGTGTTATTGGTTAGCACGTTTGCCTCACACCTTCAGGGTCGGGGTTCGATTCCCGCCTCTGCCTTGTGTGTGTGGAGTTTGCATGTTCTCCCCGTGCCTCGGGGTACTCCGGTTTCCTCCCCCGGTCCAAAGACATGCATGGTAGTTTGATTGGCATCTCTGGAAAAATTGTCCGTAGTGTGTGATTGTGTGAGTGAATGAGAGTGTGTGTGCCCTGCGATGGGTTGGCACTCCGTCCAGGGTGTATCCTGTCTTGATGCCCGATGACGCCTGAGATAGGCACAGGCTCCCTGTGACCCGAGGTAGTTCGGATAAAGCGGTAGAAAATGAGTGAGAGAGTGAGTGAGTGTTTTCAAAGATATGTTTTAAAATTCGGATTAATAAAAATGTCCAATCCAGTTAAAGGTCTGGCTAAAAAGCATTCCTCCTCCTCTAAAAACATCAGCTTAATTTCTCTAAGCTGATGCTCGAAGCCAGACAGTAAGAAACCTTTCAATTTTTTTCCTTTTTGCTCTCGGAAGCTGTGTACTGTATGCTGGCTGGAGGGATAACATTGACACCCTAGCAAGTTTTATAATACACACGGTAATTTTATCTAAGTCTAGTATGGTATCCTAAGTCTGTTTAACAATACTGTCTCTTTTTAGAATTTATTGAAGCAGGGCTTTAAATGTAGCTTTTGTTCTGAGGGTATAAAAATGGTGTGACATCTTAGGGAGCGCCTAGCAGGGCCTCGTTTCTGGTGTGCCGTGTGAATGCCCATGAGGTGAGAGCTGTTTGCCGTGTCTGTATGACTGATTTTGTTTTGTTTTCTTTTTATTTGTGGTTCAATTGCCTTTTTTCCCCTTTTTCCAATAATGTGTTTTTGTTCATTTCATACGGTGGCCGAGAAGTGCAAAACACATTAACAAATCCGAAAACACATTAACAAATCCGAAAACACAACGACAATTCAGACAGACCGGAAACGGTAGGTATCGTTTATGAATGGAAACTTACTGATCATCGGACGAGACACCTGTCACTCAAGATATACAGGTATGGAATCTTATGTGTTATGTGTAAAGTTCTTCGTTTAAATATAAGAAAATAACAAAATGCATCCATTCCAACTTTTCCCTGCGGCAGACTGTTGAACTTCATGTATTCCTTGAGTGACGGGTGTCTTGTCCAATGATCGTTAAGTGTTCCAATCACAAACTATACTAACCTCTTGTCTGAATTGTTGTTGTGTTTTCGGATTTGTTAATGTGTTTCTTGCAACGATTCAGACAACCCGGAAAAGGTAGGTATAGTTTGTGAATGGAAACTTGCCGATCATCGGACAAGACACCTGTCATTCAAGATATACAGGTGAATGAATGACAGGTGTCTTGTCCGATGATCGGTAAGTTTCCATTCGCAAATTATACCTACCTTTCCCGGGTTGTCTGACTTGTCGTTGTTTTCAGATTTGTTAATGTGTTTTCGTAATTTCATGTGTAGGACATTGAACCCAATTCAGTTTGTGTCATTCTGTTTATTTTGATTTGGTTTGTTGGTTATTTATTTAGGCTGTAAACCTGTTATTGCGGTTGTTGGCTGTTGTCCTGCGATGAACACATGACTGGTTGAGGTGCATTTTGTTTTTTATTTATTTTTGTTAATAGTACCTGCTGTGCTGATTAATGTGATGTTTTGGTTTTTATTTTTAAATTAATTAGACACATAAGGAACAGATGTGTAGAGGCAAAGGAAAGGAATTAACACTAGGGCTGAGCAGACACATGAACACAAAACACATGGCACAAGATGCAACTGACGGAACGCCCCTTAATTTTAATGCACAAGCGTTCTACCACATCTGTAACCTATTAAGCCAGTGTTAATGTATTCATTGATAGAGGATAAGGGAGTCTGCTAAGGATAAGGGAGTCAAATACTGTAAATGTATATTTGAATGTAAATTTAACCCAATGGAAATGTTACATGTAAATGTTTATTTAAATGATTCCAGTTAAATGCAGGGAAAAGTCAACACTGTGACCAAAACTTTATCACGATGGCCCAAAAAGACCTGTACAGGTTTTATCATGGATTTTGTCTCCCAAAACTGGCTTACACTGTGGACAGTCTGAACTATTTTGAATCGTTCCAGGTTCAGGATGATGATATTTTTGTAATTACATATCCCAAATCTGGTGAGTACACCATACATATATATATATATATATATATATATATATATATATATATATATATATATATATATATATATATATATATATATATATATATAATTATATTAATGCAAGAGCATTGTTTAATTATCTTTTACTGTCTGAACTGTTTCCCATGCATTCCTGCATTAATAGAGAAGTTGATCTAATCTAATAATAACTGAGTGTGTGACTAGATATATTATATATTTATAGTAGAATAAAAAAAATTTTCAGGGACAACATGGATGCAAGAGATACTTCCTCTGATCCTGACTGGAGGAGATCTTACTCCTGTGCTTACCCTTCAAGGCTATGAGAGAGTTCCATGGCTTGAGGAAGTTCGCAGTCTTCAAGTTGTACGCAAGCTCAGTGCTCCACGCACACTCCTGTCTCATATGCCCTACCACCTGATGCCTCCCACCTTCTTCTCTTCTAAGGCTAAGGTAGATATTCTAAATATTTTAAATAACATTTAAATTTTCTAAAAGGTTACAGTATGTGAAAATAGAGCAATGTAAATAATCTACTCTAAATATAATGAAATTAATTATCCCTTGATTTATCATCACCCGCATCAGTGGGGGTTATATATGAACAGCTGACCATCACAAATATATGTAGGCATTCTCCAGTGGGAAAAACACAACTGACTAGATCCCAACTTTTATAAGGAATACTTTAATGAACTGATTTTCCCCCTATTATTTTTAATTATTTTATTTATTTTATTTAGTTATTTAATTATTTTTTATTATTTGAAATTAAAAGACATTATAGCTTTACTATCTATCTATCTATCTATCTATCTATCTATCTATCTATCTATCTATCTATCTATCTAGGTCATTTATCTTACTAGAAATCCAAAGGATGTTGCAGTTTCCTTTTATTATTTCCACCAAATGGCCAGTTTTCTGCACAATCCAGGAACATTTGAAGAATTTACTGACAGCTTCCTAGCAGGAAATGGTGAGATTTGCTTTTAAATTATAAAATTAATAAATTTGTGGTATAAGAAATCAAATTCCAGTCATGAATATTGTTTTTGCTTAGTGATGTTTGGAAAGTGGACTGATCACGTGAAGAGCTGGAAAAATCCCGATTTAGGAGACAGAATTCTCTACATAACGTATGAGGAGATGATTCAGGTAATGCATTTCTATTCCAGTAACTTGTATGCAAGTCACCATGCTGTGGAAAGTTCTCACTAACTCTTTAATATAATAACAGTAAATTATTATCTTGCAGGATCTGTGTGAAGTTATCAAACACATTTCATGCTTTCTTAATCAGCAACTAAGTGAAGAGGCTCTGAAACGCATCACTGAACAGTGTCAGTTCAAAACCATGAAGCAAAACAACATGTCCAATTACTCATTGGTGCCACAAAAGATAATGGACAACAGCAAGTCATCTTTCCTTAGAAAAGGTAATCAGGTGAAGACATTTCCATGACAGAATTTTATGATTTTGATCTGAATGGCAAGAGGAGAAATTCTGGATGTTTTTGGAAAGGTCTCATTTATGTTTTATGTTCTTTTTGAGGAATTGCTGGTGACTGGAAGAATCACTTCAGTCCTGAATATGAGGCCAAATTCAATGCATTTATTTCTGGAGAACTGAAGGGATCCGGCATTACATTTCCCTGGGATGAGGAATGTCAATGAAATCCCACCTTGTTACATGGTTGAATTAAAATACATTTAATAAAAGTGAAACACTTCACAGTATTTGTATTTCTGGTTTCTTGTCATTTTAGTGCTGTCTCACAGTGATGAAGTATCTAGATCATTTATGTGTTTAAGAAATACAGTATTATTTTCCATGCAAATATGGAGACAAAGCAGAACACTGAAGAGGAAAAGAGGATTGTGAGCTAGACATTTTGCATACATACTGACAGATTAATAGTATATTAATTTTAAATACAGACTTGTAATTGTACCCTGTAATAGACGGATACCTTGTCCAGGATGTGCCCCCAACTTGTGCCCTCTGTGAGTCCCCTGTGAAAGACTCTAAATTCTCCTGCAATAAATACGGATTTAGAATAAAGTAAATAAGGATATGGATGGATGGATAAATCATGTAAATAAAAAGCACAATAAAACAAGCATTTTTTTATGGCCTTGTATAATTTTGTGGTCATGGTTATCTGTAATTGCTGTGTCTCTTAACAGCAGATCTAATGATTTTCACTTCTGTGTAATTCACACTTCATGCTTTCTGCTGCTCTACTTAGTGCAAGAAATATGATGTGCTGGATCAAGTGCTATTTTATAATCTATGTAGACCCCATCTTGTGAACTTTAGAAGTGATTACTGTGACAAGGAATGTCATGTAAGGACACAAAAATTATCTTTTTGAGAGTGTCGCAGTAATGTGTTGCTGCTGATACTGCTCGTAGGCCAGGAAGCTGCACGAGTATCCTGTTGTCTAATATATAATTGTTGAATCTGTATAGACAGGATGTAACCATTCAGATCACTCCCTGATGCAGGAAAGTCTCCTTTCCTATATGAGCTGCAGCTGTAATTTTTTGTTTTTTTTGACAGTCAGCATTTTTCCAAGTCAAGGTTTTTCCGAGTTTCAAGATCATTTTCAAGGTTCAAAATTTTAACTGACAATCTTGTGTGTAGTATGCTAAAACTACTGGACTAGGACTAATGACTTCTTTTTTGTGTTAAAAAATTAAAAAGTAGTCCTCATTGAGCTCAGTGTGGAAAAGTAGTGTGTAAAATGTCTGTTAGTTTATTAAATGTCTAATTCATTTATTAGATTTTTCAGGAAAAAAAATTTAGCACTTAGTTTTCAAAGGCTGATAAATATCTCAGGGTCATTGAGAGAAAATGGATGTGTACGTGCCTGCCGGTGTATGAAAGTCTGGTAAAGCGTATGTATTTTCCTTAGAGGGTATTTTACCCGAGGGCCATGGCCCTACGTGACTGTGGTGGAGTTCGGCTCCACCAGCTGCAGCCTCCTTCGTCTGCTGATAACACTAATGAACTTCCCGCTATTACTTCTAATTGCCCACGGGCCAGAGCGAGACTCTTAGCGTGGGGCACGTGTGTGGGGGTGTAAGAAAGAGTGGATGTCTGTAGTGAGCAGCTGCAAGGCCTGTTCCTGCCTTTGATTGATATAAGAATGGCAGCATCATGTGTTGATTAGGGAGGAGTCAACGGCAAGAGTTGGCCTAAGTGTACCACTGAGACTTGTTATGACATCCTGCCTTTTATAGCTCCCACATGCACTCTTGTTGTCAGTGCAAATGGGCTCAAATCAGGCACCGACTAGGAACAGCTGAATGTCCTCTCGATGTTCTCCGCTCACATGCCAGAGGATGGTGGAGACATGATAACCTTTCACATCACAGTACTCATCTAAGCAGCAAATCAAAGTGTCTCCAGCGCTTGTGCGATGAGGAAGACATAGATCCTGTCCCAGTGGAACGCCGCTGTGTGTGTCCATGGGTGTGGAACTCTGTGAATCTCTCCATCCTCTCCCTCTGGGTCAAGGGGTCAGCTTTTAAACGCCACCATGTCGGAGCATAAGGGTGGAAAATTGAGTGAAAAGGCAAAGTTTGGGACAGGAACATGCTTATACAGTATATGATGTTCTGATGTGGTTTTTCTCTATTTTCATTCAGTAGCCAGCTGGGCGGGTGCCTTCAATGTTTATCAGTTAAGTGTTTAGCAGATAATCTTATAAAGCAAGGCCATATTTAATGGAAGAATAATACAGTTAAATATAATTAAAGCTAATAATAAAATGTTGTATTTTTGTAACACCTTGTCATTTTGAAATGATTTATTTACTTTCTTTTTATGTTTTGTATCTTTTTTGTATCTTTCTAAACAGTTCTGTAAATCACTTGAATCATCTACCAAGTAAACATTGCACAAACACAGCAATTACATCTTTAAAATATGACACTGCAGGCTCTATTTTAGTGTCTGTACAAATATCCTGGCTGCTATTTTTATTGCCTGAGTTGAAATGGCTGAAGGAACACATTCTTTCTCTTTATTCTTTTTAGAAAATGTTAAATTATCGAATTAACCTTTTTACAATGAACCCATTTATTGGAACCTTTGATTTGCTGCACTTTTAGTGCTCACACCAATCAACAATGCACCAATATAATATAAATGAATATAGTTTTAATATAAATATCACTTAAGTAGTATTAACACCTGCTCATTCATGCAGTTACAGTATAACACCAGATAGTGGCCATAAAATCAAGCACAGTTTCATCGAAAGTGGGCATCTGATGGATGTAAAAAAATATCATCTGGTCTTGTTCCCAGTCGTCCCAGACTGCACAGTTTCAGTGAATCTCTGCCCATGACAGGTTTAGATTCCCCATCTTTGCTGACATGAGTAGGTTTTCTGCTGTTATAGCTCATCTAATCTCAAGGTTTGACATTTTGACATGCTTTTCTGCTCACCACTGTTGTAAAGAGTGCTTGAGTTACCGTGTAGACTTTCTGTCAGCTCAAACCAGTCTGGATAATTTTCCCAGAACAAAGAGTTGATCCACACTAGGAACTGCTGCTCACTGAATGTTTTTTGCTTTTTACACTATTCTGTTTGAGACTGAAAATGATGACCAGGTTATTTGGAACCAACAGCCATTCCATGGTCAAAATCACTGAGATGTTTGATGTGAACATGAACTGAAGTGTCTTCATTCGTTTATGTACCATGTTGTGTCTACATTTTAACCTGACTGGATAATTGCACAAATGTACATTAATTAAATGAATTAATGTAATTAATACACCACATTTTATTCACCACAAAAGATCACATACATAAACACAACTGACTAAGCTGTTTTGGTAATAACAAATAAATACGTGTGTGTGTCTCACTTCCCATTGTACAGTAACACTGACATAGCCTCAGTGTGTATCAAAGCCATTTCTCCAAAAAGCATTTCATGAACCGGTCCCACTTATATTTTCCCGCTTCAACACTTTAAATTCGCATCGAATAATAAACTTAAAATTACCTAATCATATATCATGCAAGTTAGTATTTTGGGGGGTGTTTCTTAAACTAAATCGAAATCAGTCAAGTTTACAGTCTGGTCACACACACACACACACACACACACACACACACACACACACACACACACACACACACACACACAAACACACACACATAAACACACACACACACACACACACACACACACACACACACACACACACACACACACACACACACACACACTATTATGTCTAGAAACTGCAACCGTCTGTATTAATTAGTCCTATTAAAACGTACGTAAACATTAACGCTCTTCCTTCAATTGTTTGAGGTTTTTCTTCACCTTGGTGATCAGATTCATCTTTGTACTTAATGTCAACTGCCCCTTTTTTGTTTAGTCTATTCACAGATGCTAAAAAAAGTGGTCTGAAAGGCTTTGCCTGGTTTATGTGCAGGCATTTTGGGAGCCAGAAGGATACTCTCTTATATCCTGGTCTTTTTTTTTAAATTAAGGGTACAATGAGTTGTTATGAATGACGTAAATACTTAGATATTTAGAAATAGAAAATTCCTCATAGTAAAAATGGATTAGATTCCCAAACAACAGCTCACGTTACTTAAACACGTATATACAGTAAATGAGTCGTACTTAAGTCTGAAACTTATCTTCAAGGCTTTATCAGAGTTCATGAATTCAAAAAATAAAAACAAAAACAAAAACAAATAAAAATAATAAAGCTGCTAACCGATTTATTTATTTTTTGTAATAGGTTGTAATTTTGAAATGGTTTATTGTTGTTTTGTATCTTCACAAACAATTCTGGAAATCTTCTAAATCATCTACAAAGTAAACATTGCACAAACACGGCAATTACAGCTTGAAAATATCACACATCAGCTCTATTTTTGTGTCTGTAGAAATATCCTGGCTGCTATTTTCATCGGCTGAGTTGAAAGGGCTGAGGGATCTTTTATCTCTGTTTATCTCTGACTCTGAAAGTGCTAAGACTTCAATAAATCTATTCATTATTATTTATTTCTTATTTCATCTATTTAGAAATATATGTATTATTTTATTTTATTTAATAAAAACTATTATTTTCTTCTCAGTAGAAGCCTAGTTGCAAACTGCAAACTGTAGAAGGAATCTTTGAAGAAACCTTTATATACTTTTATAGTGTGCATTAAATATGAATATTTTAATGCTTTGTTTGTATTATGAGACGATATACCGGTCATATCTGGAGCCAAAGATCTTCATCTCTAGAAATCGATTCATCTTGATGAGGGTAACAGCTGACCAAGAAGCAAGAAGAAACTTTCAGTGCACTAGTCACACTTCACTCTCACTCACACATTCGCAGGGATTTAGACAGTGAGAAAAAAACAGAGAACATGAGGAGAACATGCACAAAAGCTCCTTTAGCTCAGGATCGAACCAAAGACCCGGGGGAGTGTGAGTCAGCAGTCCTACCCTCATCACACTTTTTTATCCCTTTCTTTTTTACTGTGTTAGTACATGTTTATTTTTTTTGCCTATAGGTTCCCTTTATCTAAAAAAAAGTCTATATAGTGTATCTTTCAAAATTTGATGTAATGATTAAAAAACTGTAAGCCATTTTTTTCTGAACCAATTTAAATCCAAAATAAAGAAACATTTCCAGATGAAAAATTATATTGAATGTACTTTTTGTATGGATGTGTATGTGCCTTATGTGTACTTGCCTAATTTATATATTAAATGTATAAAAAGCTTTTGACACTGTATTTGCAATTATCATTTATTACACTAATTAAAAACCAAGAAAATACCACCAATAACCCCAAACACACAAACCGACAAATGTCTAGCTTTTAAAGGGATTTTAATTACTGAAGTTATGTATAACTTATATAATATGTTGTATGTATTATATAAGATAAATGTGGTATTACTATATGTTCATTAATTAATATAACTGGGGGAAAATCCAGGGTTTCTGTGGTTTCTGTTAAGACCTGATTTTTGTGGCCGTTTTTGTATATTGTCTTTTCTTTTCGCTTTTGTATATTGTCTTTTTTGTTTGCACTGTCTTTTGTCCTGCACTGCCTTTTTTGTCTTTTGTCCTGCACTGTCTTTTTTGTCTTTTGTTCTGAACTGTCTTGTCTTTTGTCCTGCACTGCCTTTTTTGTCTTTTGTCCTGCATTGCCTTTTTTGTCTTTTGTCCTGCACTTTATTTTTTGTCTTTTGTCCTGCATTATCTTGACTTTTGTCCTGCCCTGTCTTTTTTGTCTTTGGTCTTGCACTGCCTTTTTTGTCTTTTGTCCTGAACTGTCTTGTCTTTTGTCCTGCACTGTCTTGTCTTTTGTCCTGCATTGCATTTTTTGTCTTTTGTCCTGCACTATCTTGTCTTTTGTCCTGCGCTGCCTTTTTTGTCTTTTGTCCTGCACTGTCTTGTCTTTTATCTCACACTGCTTGCACCAAGCTGCACAATATACACTTTATGTATCTAGGACTAACTTATTAAGTCCTTATCTCTGTCTTTGTGTTATGTAGCTCATGTTTTATTGTCCTGGAGAAACGTTGTCTCATTTCACTGTGTACTGCAACAGCTATATATGTCTGAAATGACAATAAAAGCTTCTTAACTTGACTTGATGCACAGTTAATAATGAACATTGGATATATTACACTATTTGTAATATGAGGAATTAACTATTATTTAATGCTACATAATTTTACAGTTTAACTACATAAAATATAAAGGAACTTGCTCATAACATTTACAGAGCTTATGAATCAGATACAAGACAAATATATCATAGAATATAGCATATGCATGAAATGTCATGTTTACAGTCTCAAAAAAATGCTCGAACATGAAGAAAGATTTCTTCTGGACTTTTGTGGTGGCTGTATGCGGTGGGTCATTTTTCTGCTGTACGTGACACACACAGCACACAAGACAGTGAGGGATAATTTATGGCTTTTGGCGCTTATCTTTCTGTCTTGTCTTCCTGGTGGGTCTGTCTCAAGGACTGTGAGTGCATCTAAGAGCATGTATTGTCTGTTTATCTGTGCGTTCATTAGAAACATGGACACCATTCCAGGCTCCAAAATTTTACTCTATTGTCTGAAGGAGTATTGTTTGTTTACTGAAATAGAAAGAAGACAAAACCGGGAACCGCTGCTGGACAATACATTTAGGGAGCTGGCGTCAAGAGGCATCCTGAAACATAAATTGTGTTATTCTGAAATGTCTTAAAATAAGACTTTATACGAAAGTAACACAGAGCAGCAGTGTGTCTTTTGTAACGTTATAGTGTTCAAGGCTCCTACAATTACAATATACAGTATATATCAGGTAGAAAGAAAGAAAGAAAGAAAGAAAGAAAGAAAGAAAGCAAGTCTATAAAATCTCTTAAAAAAGAAAAAAAAGGGGGGAAATAATATATATCTCAACAACCTGATACAAACAACTTCAGAAATTGTGGCATCCATCAAGAGCAAGTGTAAATTTCGCACATGAATTTAAATTTTCCAATGACATCACTTGAGAAACTAGTTAACCATCTTTCCTCTTAAAAATAGTATTTTACTTTTACATGTGTGACAAAACACTCAAGTCCAATCAGTGCTGTAATTAAAAAAAATTAAACTAGCAAAGGAAATGGGCTAAAAAAAAACCCTCCAATCTGAATAATCTATTTGTATTTGTATTTGTATTCTATTTGTAAGTATTTGAATCTGTTTCAAACACATTATATGTGCATGTTATAATTAATTATATATATGTATATATATATGTGTGTGTGTATATATATACATATATACACACACACTCTCTCACACACACACACACACACACACACACACACACACACACACACACACACACACACACACACACACACACACACACACACACACACACATTCATATTTAGTTATATCCTTATTACAGATATATGTCTTCTGATAGTCTAGCAGAGTAACAAAACAAAAATAAGAACAAATAACCCCTTTGGAGGTTTCTCCCATTGCCTGGCTTTAAAAGTGCACGCTTCCCATAATGAGAGAAAATGAGTGAACTGATAAGAGCTGTGATACGAAGACCTCAGTGGGTGGACTGCATCCCTGGTGACCAGGCGGACCACATGTGATTGATATGCTATCGGGATGGAAGTGTTGGGAAATGTCAGTGGTGTGGCGGCACTTTGGACAAGGCCAAAATTACACAGGGCACCAGCTGGGTGGCAGTTCTGATTAAAGGACTAATGTGTTGCCTGGAAAGTGTGAACAGTTGTCTCAAGATGAGATTGATTTGCAACGGAAACAGATAAGCTACAGTGAAAGCTTGCCTTGCTGTTTTCCAAGCAAAAATGTTTAAAAAGATTTTAAATAAAGTATGTTTTTCATCTAACATACAGCAGCAACCAGAAAATGCTATTAATGTGTGTATAAAAAAGCAAAAAAAGTTTAATACAATATATATGTGATGCTGTTGTAGATGTTGTAGGTCCAATACAATTGGAAAGGTTGTAAAAGTAACAATTAACTGGACAGATGAGTTCCCAGTAGTGCTAGAAGATTGCATTACAAATAAGTTGCATAAAAAAAATCTTCCTCCTAGGGAATGAACAGTGTGCAATGTAGACATAATTTAGGCAAAATTAGATAGCGATTTCCTTAAACTGAGCTTCTGAAGAAGACACGTCCGACTGCACAAAAAATGTGTTTACTGGAATCTTGAACGACTTAAATTGGACTCAAATTCTATAGTGCTTTGCCTTTATGCTACAGTAAATAAATTTGGCGGACTTGCTCTGATACGATACACATCATTCTGCCTATTTGGACTTGTATTCTAACAACTTTCCTTAATTAAATGCCCCAAACAATTGAACAGAGTGCTTTTAATTAATGTAGAAAGCTTGCCAGTATTGTTTTTAGCACACTTTCACAACAATCTGAGTTTGGCAAGACAACACAACACTGAGTTTGGCAAGACAACACAAAATGTGTTGTGTAAGAATTCATTCACCCACTAAGAGGCATTCAGTCATTATGTGATGTTTGTATTGTTTGTACCCAAGATCTGCATCCATAATCAAGGACTGTGCAGTGCTTATCCCATGTCTCGTATCTGCAAAACACAGTACTGTTAGAGTGTGTACTGACTTTACAGTGTTTATTTGTAAAAGAGTAATGATTTCTCAACTCACTATACGGCATCACCCAAAAGAGGATGGATTCACTTTTAAGTTTCTTCTCCCTGCTTCATCCTCATTTTGGAGAATTTTGCTTGCCGCTCTCACGTCTGGCTTACGAATTATAGATCTAAACCTAAACCCAGCTTTCTTTAACGCTGTTTTGTGACTGTTAAAAGTTCTATACAAATAAAAGTGAACTGACCCACTTATATTACCTGTGTAAACTATTCTATATTTTTATTGCAGTTTAGTTTCATGATAGTGATGGAAATAACTATAAATCTGAACATTTAAAACCTTTGTCTACAGAACGTGGCTGACGTTCCTAGTTAAATTATTTTATTTTTAAGATGGACAGGATTGGATTTTGACAGGATTTGCTTGTGTATATTAAAATCACTGATAAGATTCATTCATTCATTCATTCATTCATTTTCTACCACTTCTCTGAACTTCTCAGGTCACGGGGAGCCTGTGCCTCAGGCGTCATCAGGCATCGAGGCAGGATACACCCTGGACGGAGTGCCAACCCATCGCAGGGCACACACACACTCTCTCATTCACTCACACACTCACACACTACAGACAATTTTCCAGAGATGCCAATCAACCTACCATGCATGTCTTTGGACAGGGGAAGGAAACCGGAGTACCCGGAGGAAACCCCCGAGGCACAGGGAGAACATACACACACACAAGGCGGAGGCGGGAATCGAACCCCCAACCCTGGAGGTGTGAGGCAAACGTGCTAACCACTAAGCCACCATGCTAACCACTAAGCCACCGTGCCCCCCCCCCCCCCAAGAAGATGACAATGTAAATTCCTACATCTCTTTTTTATATATAAGATATATATAAGTCTAACTAGTCATACATCAACAATCACCTGATTTAAGTGAATCAATGCTTCTCTGTCAATTCCAGTATTTATCCAATGTTGTCTCATGATATTTTGTAATACTCTAATAAAACTTAGGAGACAGAATAGTGGATCGAGGGTAGTGGCACAAAAATTTGTGATTGGGATGAAAGTCCTGGAGGGCAGTTTCCATTTACATCATTTTATGTGGTGACAAGAAAAGCATTTCAGAAGGCAGAACAGCTCTAATCTGGAGACAGATTGGCAAACAACGGAAGATGACCACATCAGTTTATGCGGCTGCTAGCCAAGAACAAGAATCTGAAGCACCAATTGGCACAGTCTCAATGAAACTACACACTGGGATGCAATCTTCAGTTGTTCACATTTGGTTAAAGACACTGACACCACATTTATTTCTCATTATGATGAACATAAACTGAAGCTCTTATCCTGTATCTGTAAGTTTTTATGCATTGCACCGCTGCCAAAGGATTGGCTGAATAGGTTCATGAGGTGTTCCTTTAATGGTGTTCCTATTAAAGTGGCCACTGAGTGTATATTCATACTTACATATTCTGTGTAAATGTGAAATCATGGAAATTATGCTTTTGTAAAGTTTTTTAAAGACATTCAACATCTGTATTAGTTTAGTAATCTAATACAGTATTAATATGTTGTTTTAGTGAAATCACAAATATATATCAAATATTATTTGTATATGGACTGTAAACTAAAAAGGCTGTAGATACTGTTAACATAAGACAAAAACTATATCAACTAAATGATCCAAGTTGCAATTTTAATGCTAAATGTAGCCTTTTAGAATCCTTTAAAATGGCGTACATTATGAAAGTGTTCCAGTTCTGTACGCAAATGCTTACTTGGCTCCCATGAGGATGAGCACACCACAATAGCATATTGTGTTTGACACGCAACTCATCAGGTTTTGTTCTCAGCCAGAGAAGTTTGGTGAAACAATTGGAAATCATAAAAATAACCCATGGGTTGTTTACTAAAATCCTATCCTGCCATTTACTACAGTACGTGACTACATATGCACGTGCATGTGTACACAAGAGAATGTTCATTTCTACAATAAGTAAGACTGTACACGCAGTGTTAAAATAACCTTTGTGGAGTCACGTCCCATTATACACATCCTATTATGTAACAGTACAAACAAAAAAAGGTACTGAAAATCATTTGGGGAACAGAATTGAGGCACAAAAGGATAAAGAATCATTAATGTAGTAAAATGTGACTTTGTGTCCTTATCATCCTTTTGGGACATTTTAAGACTTCCTTTGTGGCTAATATCCTGCTATCCTTTTTCATGCAAGTCAGTTTCATGCCATTCATTTATCTTTAATGAGGCACAAGTCTATTGCAATGCAACATGACCATGTCTGGGGCACTTTAGCATAGCCAGCCCACCTCTTAGTATGCTTTTTTGGGAGGTGAGGAAATCGGAGAACCGAGAGGAAACAGACACAGACATGGGGTGAACGTGCAAAACTCCACACAGACAGTAATGCATCATCGGAATCAAACCCTCAGCTCTTACATAACATTTAAAAGTATATGAACCCCTGACCATCACACAGATATACAGTATGCTTTTGAACATGCCAGATTTAGCTGCCTTTATATTTAGTTGCTGTTATAATGCTCTTCTCATGGGACTTTCCACTCTATTCTGGAGTTTGTGGTGGTGGGGATTTGTGATCATTCAGCCTCAAGAACTTTAGTGAGTTCAGGCACTAAGGGTGAGGAGGTGAGGAGGCCTGGGGTGCAATCAATGTATCGGTTCATCCAAAAGGTGTTCAGTGGGTTCTTCTCAGGAACTCTCATGTTTTTTTTATTCAAATATGGCAAACCATATTTCATGCAGATTACTTTGTTCCCAGGTTCACTGTCATGCTAGAACAGGTTGGGGTCTCTGAGCTCCAGAGTACGTAACTTATAATGCCTCTTTATACAATGACATTCTATACAGTTATGCACTTCCAACTATCTGGCAAAAGTTGGAGGAAGAACCTCATACGGCTGTTACAGTCAGGAGTCCACAAACTTTTAAATGTAGGCATCTTCACAGCAAACAGTCATCTGATCAGGTGTTTCCTAATATTCCGGTTGTTAGAATTACAACAAAACAAAGATATGATTATTAAATTATGTGAGTATTAAATTATTAATAACAACTATTCCATCTATTGTAATATTTTAATAATATAATGTATAATTTGTAACGTTTGGATATAAAAGATGTCAGATATTTCACATTTGAATATCTAGAAAGAAGCAAAATGCATAATTTGCCAACAGAATATGAACATTTCAAGGTGTTAATGAATCAGAGCATCTAAATCAGGACACATACTGTAATCTTATGCTCTAATGAGCTCAATACAAACTACTCCAAAAAATATTTGCACTTATTTTGCTGAGAAAGTCTTTTATGTTCTGCGTTTTCATGTCTTTGTTAAAAAAAACGCACCATGATGCAATACATTCCTTCATCATGAGGTCTCAGGAGAACGCTGTCCTCGTGCCATCCGGCGCACTCAGTGTGGAGAGGCGCAGCAGCTCCGGCGCCTGTCAGGGTAGGGCGCGTTTTTTTTTTTTTGTCATCCTCCGCGTCAGTGGAGAATTTCAGTAAAGCATCAGGACGTGGAAAGGTCGGCGAAGATTTTTAGAGATAGCGATTTTCCGGTGTGTCTCCGTCTTCAGCCTCGTCACAGAGTATAAAAAGAGTAGGATATGGAAGAGGTTTATGGATTTTGGAGCAACCTTTTACGCATCAGGTTCACCAGCTGTAGAGAACCATGGACATGTCCGCGGTCACACTCACACTCTTCGGCTTTATCTGCATTTTGTCCACACTGACAGGTAAAAACTTTACATTTCACAGTTAAATTATTTTTTAAAAATATTTATAAGAAGATTATAACTGAAAAATAACATATATAACAATATAATTTTCTCAAAGATTGCAAACACTATCAGTGAAATTATTATTATTATTATTATTATTATTATTATTATTATTATTATTATTATTATTATTATTATTATTATGTCTGGGTTATGATAATATGATATATGTTATAATAATAATAATAATTATTATTATAATAATAATAATAATAATAATAAGAAGAAGAAGAAGAAGAAGAAGAAGAAGAATACAAGAAAACAATATAGTTTGGCTCATAACTAATAATTACAATATTGTATTCTTATAATAATTAAAAAAAAACACAGACATACCGAACGTAGACATAGAATTGAATAATTAACGTCCTGGGCTTATGAGTTTCACTATACAGGAAGAAATTGTGGCCCGGAAAGGAAATCCTCTACTACAAATAGCCATTGACTCCTTTTACTATTATAGATGCTACAACAGAAGAGCCCAGAGTGGAACTCCTCACCAAGAGCAATGACGTTTTGTTGGGAAGCACAGTGTTGTTGCTTTGCAGAGGTTAGTGTATGAGATAAACTATTGAGAAGCCTGTCATTGGACTGTCAAGCTGTCATGAATGTGCCAGTGTATTAATCAAAAATATGTCAAATTATGTTTATTTTTTTGCAAATTGACACATTTTGGGGACCGATTCCTAGACTTTAGATCATCTCCTAAACATCAAAATTGTAAACATGACCATCCATCTAAATATGTGGTCTCAAAAGGGAGAAGTTAATAGTCTGTTGGTGATGCATTAAATCATCCAAATTGAAGAAGAAAGAAAAAAAGGGACATGTTCATTGTTTATATTATGGTTTATTATAATATAGAGCGTAGATAATAGAACACTAACTACCATAAACTGTTGATATGTTGTTTATAGTCAGTTCATATGCTGGTTCTTTACAGTTTTTAGAGATGTTTTGTTTAGTATCAAGTGTCAGCAAATATTTACTGTGAAAAGAAAGAAAAGCTTTAGGGAAAGAAATGCATCAAGAAAAATTCTAAATCAGTAAAATGATCTTTGGAGAAAATGAACAATATGTAATCCATTTCATCTACAGCTAATAAAGTTGCAACATTCAAATGGCTGAAGGATGGAGAAGATCTCGAGGACAACATAGATAATGAAGAAGAAAAAAGTAAACTGACTTTGAAGCATGTCAAGTTATCAGATAGCGGAAACTACACGTGCCTTGGCGATTTTGATGGTGAAGAACACGAGCAAATCATCAGCATATATGTCTATGGTAAAACATCTTATCTTTTTAAAACTTACCAATATATACATGTACATGTATATGACAATGTACAAATCAAATTGAGTTGCAATGTCTGATAATGTCCCAGGGCCTTTATAACAAAATAGGACTTTGGAATGAAATGACAATTCAGTACATTTGTTGTGTATTTACATGAATTCTGTACTTTTTGTCCTCTCTTCTTGTTAGAGGGTCCATCCTTTGGTTTAACTAAGACATACCATGAGTTTTTGGTCAACGATACAGCGTATGTTCCATGCCTGGTCACTGGGAAGCCTGAAGTGGAGAACAACTGGTATTGGAACGATATCCGTGTAATAAATAACGGTAGGATCTTCAGTAAAGGCTTTTGATGTGTTGTTGCATTGTCTTAAATTATATTATAAATGTGTTGTAAAATTGATCTTCATCTTAGTTAGAATTATATTATTATAAATAACAGTTAGGATTCTAGTCATTTTATCACCCTTTTTGTCCTCCAATTAAAATGCCTAGGCATATATTCTGAAATATTTACATACAAGCTGTTCTTTTTTGTTTAAGAAAACATTTACTGTATTAATACTTTATATATGAATTAACTTTAAGGGTAATACATAATTATGCTCAACAAAAAAGACCTGAACTGTTAAGATTTCTGAGTTTAATAAACAACAACACTGATTTTTTTTTCTTTTTTTTTTTGTATTTTAAAACCCATGACATGTTCTTGAAGCTTTTGCTGACCAGGGACCTACAAATTTGTCCAAGTTTGTTTCTGTAAGATAAAGCGATAAGAGATAAGCTTCTTGAATGAACCCTATTTCAAGTGCTAGTGTTATGATGTAATACTGCTGTTATAAGAACCAGATCAGTGTTCATTTCTAATTGCTATCTGTTCCACAGAAACAAATAATCTCAACGTGCTACCAGACGGGACGTTGCAGATTACGAACATTCAGAGGGAAAATCATGGCACCTATGTCTGCGAGGGAAAAATCAAAAGGCGGCCCATATTCCGGACTCTGAACATCTCTGTTGTTGTAAATGGTAGGGAATGAGATAGTGTACAGTTGAGAATTCAATGAGTTAAATGCTGATTTAGCTTAGGAAACTGAAAGATGATTAATGTAGAAAGACTCTTCTTGGTTCTTTTAGTTCCACCAACTGTCATCGTTCGTGGTGAGAACACGAAGGTTGTGGCTGGGCCAAAGAGAAGTGTCAGTTTAACTTGTTTGGTTACGGGAGCACCTCATCCAAATATTACCTGGGAGACGTAAGTACATTAATCCTTTTAACCAGTATACTAGCGTTGTATTCGGCGGGCAGAACGGAAATCTTATCTTATTTTTTTATCTCGGTCCATCAAATAAAGCTAAAATGCAACAGTGTTGTTATATTTTTATTATCCATCTCTTTTCCTCTTAGACCTGACACATCAGATTCCTCTCGCTACATATACAACTCAGACAAGAGTAAACTCACCATTCCAGGTGTGGCCAGAGAGGACTCAGGAAAATACGTTTGTACCGGAGCCAATAAAATTGGAAACGACAGTGCAACATTCACCCTAGATGTTTCAGGTGAGAAGATGCGCCCTGAACATATTACTATCTGAACATTTCTTTACAATTTGTCATTTATTTTTATATGTACGATTTTCAGTAATTTGAAGTAATCGCTGATGTTTACCGCAATATTCACATGCACTATACAGATACACTATATAGGCAAAAGTATGTGGACACCGATTATCTCACACATCCTCAAAAAAAGGTTTCAATTTCAGTTTACTGGAATTAAGAAGCCCAAACCTGATTCTGTAAACTAATTAACGAATAAACAAATAACCAGCTTAAATTGTGTTCACTTTTATAGAATTATTTTAGTCGAATAAATCATCTTTAAAGTGGGGTGCATGGTGGGTTAGTGGTAGGAATTTTTGTCTCACATATCCAGGAATGAAGGTATGATTTCTGCCACTGCCCTGTGTGTGTGTGTGTGCTTCTGTGGTGTTTGAATGTTCTCCTCATTCTTCGGCTTTAATGCAAAGCTCTTCACTACCAATGTAAACAAATATGTTGGTTTTTTCTATACATTTCGTTAACTGGTTGCTGTCTACAGAAATTCCATCAGTACACCTGAGCAAGAGTGAGATGGTCGTGAAGCCTGGAGACTCAGTTTCTGTCTTCTGCAATGCCAGTGGACATCCGAAACCAACCATACAGTGGCTGAACAGGAGCAGGAAAGGTGGCATGGTAATAAGCTTTCGATTATTAGCTCATAAGTCATCGTATTTTACTATAATTCTAGAAGAGGATGCAGCTATGGCTAGTATAACAGAGCTAGCTCCTCCCATCATCAATAAAATCTTTCATTTTTCACATCCAAATTAGACTAAGAAATTATGTTCTAATCAAATGGTGTAAGTCGGGTGGAAACAAATGCAATAGCACCCCCGCTGGCCATAATACGTTTTTTTTAATTTTATTTCAGCTCTAATATCCCGTCCAATATATCTCTGATATATTTGCAGAATTGTAGCTTTAAGCACAGTTCACAATATTTCTTGTTCCTCATTCTTTTTCCTGTGTATGTGTTTATAATAAAGTCGTCTACCGGTCGAGTGAGAGCCGTGGAATCGCAGCTTCAGATTGAGAATGTGGTGATTTCTGATGGTGGAGTTTATTCCTGCAAAGTCACCAACGAGGCAGGAAGCAACACACAGAACTTCATGTTAATGAGTAAGAGCTAGCAAAATAATTTTGTCTTTTCACATATAATAACATTTATTTTTCCCAGGAATATGTTGGCTGGTGCCTATTCATCATGGTTCTACATAAACAAGTGATCATTTTAAGTAATATGTTAAAGGTTGAAATTATTTTGAGTGTTTTAGATATCAAGTATGTTTGTAGCCTTCTTTACTCAGTATTCTCTAAGTGTAAGATTTTCTGCTTTCTCACTTCCTAAATTTCACATTTTTTTCTTTTATTTATAAAATTTCTCAGCGTCTTTTTATTCTTTACTTTTAGCCTCTCCAGGAGAACCAACTTCGTTTACACTCTCTCCTGGACCCTCTGCGTTCCGCATCACGCTACAGAAACCTGTCCTGGACGGAGGTTCTCCCATTACTCAGTACATCATCCAGTGGAAAAACAAATCACAGGAATATTGGAATGAGATTACAATCCCATATTCTGGTAAAAAAAAAAAAATTCATTGTCAAAATAATAATCCCATTAATCGATTATTTAATTAATTAAATAATTCATGTGAAGACACTTGTGTATCTGAGGTCTGAAAAAAATGAGAATTTTTGCTAATGTTTTTAAAAAGGTCCAATGGAGGTCACATCCCTGGAGCCGTACACTGAATATTTTGTCCGCTTTGCTGCTAAAAACAAGCATTTTCTTGGAGGATTTTCTAATGAAGGGAAGATTCGCACCCTGGCCAAAGGTGAGTACCAAAAACTCTCCCTAAACGTTCTCTTCTCATTTTGGCTTAGCTGTTTAACCTGGGATTATTAGTGTACTCTTAGAATAGTCCTTCAAGAGGTTCTATATTAGAGTTAAGGATTGTTAGCTTATGAAACAAAAACACTCTTTTACTTTTACGATTGCCCCCAGAGTGACAACTCAGGAACTTATAGATGTACTAAACTTTTTTATTTTAGAAATATGAAGCCATACTTTTTCTATTTCTAGAATCCAGAGTAACTTAATAACTTGAAACAAATTCCGTTTTAGTTTGTATGAGAGGAAATTTCCTCTAATACAAAGTGCAATCTTTTACTTCTGAATTTCAATCAAAAAAGTCATGTCATGTTTAATACAATTTTTACAAATCCATTTTGCATTGCTCATTTCTCTTGTGTTTCTTTTCCATCTGATTAACTTGCACCGTGCCATTGTGACCTGTGTCCGATGATGTCATCACCATCGCTTTGCTGCTGTTATTATAGAGGGTGAGTCAGTGGTAAAATATTGTGTATTCGTGTATGCACAGTTTATGCATAATGTATTTTCCCAAATAAAATAGACAGACATGTGGAATATTTAGGTTTCAGTCGAGGCTAGCATTGTTTGCCAACGTTTTTTCAGTTAGTTAAAAACAAATAACTAAAATAAATAATGTTAGTTTTAGTCATGAATGTAAATTAGTTCAAGTATTGGTTTTTTGACTCTGTTGACTTTCTACTTGTCTCTGTGTAGGGGAACCAGACGTACCTGTAGTGTTGGCAGACGAGGGCCAAATAGAGAAAAACACCTATTCAGTTCCATTAAAGCAGCTCAGCAATGGAGGCTCTCCTATTACATCTTATGTTGTGCGCTACCGAATGGTTAGTATGTAACTGAATGAGAAAAGAATTAAATCAGTGCTTTACAGGTAATAATGAATACTTTTGGAAGAATTCCCAAGTGTGATATATATATATATATCGTAGATACATTGGGATATGGTAGCTCAGTGGTTAAGGTGTTGGACTACTGGTCAGAAGCTCATTGGTTTGAATCCCAGGTGCACCGAGTTGCCACTGCATGGCCCTTAACTCTCAATTGCTCAGGTGTATGTAAAATGCTGTAAGTGTAATATTTCCCATTAACAGAAGTCCTTATATTTATATCAACAGAGGAAGGAAGGTGAGCCCTGGAGAGAAAAGGCAACAGATGCAAACTCCACTAGCATTCACCTCCAGAATCTTGAGTATGACACTGACTACGAGGCTGAAATCTTTGCTGTTAACGTTAATGGCTTCTCCAAAGCAGAAAAAGTCTATTTCACCATCCAACAAGGTAAATACTGTCCCCATTGATAAGCGCTGAAATCTTACCCTGCATTCACATCTGCAGCATTTTTGTGTTTTATTCTCAGTGAAAATAGTCTTGACATGTGACTGCAGGTGTGAATGTAGGGTTTGAATGCTTCAGTATGTTTTTTGGATTCATTACATGATGATGATGATGATGATGATGATGATGATGATGATGATGATGATGATGATATTTGTATTCTATATACTCTTATGTTTTTACCAACTCTCTTACAGCTCCGCACAGCCTGGGTAAAGGTGGTGTAGTGGCCATAGTGTTGGTCATCTTCCTGTTGATGCTGTTTGGGGTTGATGCTTTGTGTTGCTATAAAAATCACTGTGGCATGATCAACTTCGTGGCCCAAAAACTGTTTGGTCCCAACATGTCTGAAACTAAAAGTATGGAGGAGGGTGTGTTTAACAACGTTGCTGTGTAAGTGACTTTTTATTTTCTTTCATTCTTTTTAAATTCAGCATGGATACAGTATATTTCTTCTTTATATTATATTTATACGCATTAGAGACCTCATTTATTAAACTGGACATAAATACATTTCATCCTAATTTGTACGCAGGGACAAAGAAGAATTGTCCTGTTCATGAAAACCTTGACTGATGGGCCTTAAATCATATATAATTAGTCCAGAGTTACTGCATTTTTATATACATTATACTTGTTCAATTTACTAGACTTTTTATTAATGAAAATTCTTAAGCAAAGCTGTTTCATATTTCTGACTTAATTCATATTAATGCAATCCAAAACAAAGGCATAAATGAAGCCGAAGAGAGCTAAATGAATACATTTAGAGCTAAATTAATCATTTAAATTTTAATTTGTTATAAATTCTCATTCTGTCATTTTCATCACCATGAGATATTTTATGGCATTTTGCGGGCATCACTAAATGTAAACATGGGAACATGCTTGGCAATCTAGAGCTGATTGGCTTTGCACTAGAGTCCAAAGAAAACAGTTTAGTTTGGTTTGGCTAACAGAGATATTTACACAGAACCTTTTTAAATCCAAGATTGATAAATGAGTCTCAATGTCCATTCATTTGTTAGCTTATGCTACTCTGTCTGATATTCACATTCTATAAATGTTCATTTGCTCATAAAAAGTCATTAATGTGAATGATCCTACCATGTCTGTTTTTGCTGGTTTATGCAGAAACATGAACGGGCTTGAGAAACCGAGAGGTAGCATTCCAAAACTACAGCCACAAAACAAAACGGAAAACGGAGTGCAGCCGGACGTCACTTGTGACAAAGCGCCTCTGACCAAATTTGAGTAGGTGTCTATATATGTTATATGGGTCCATATACGTTATATACCGATATAACAGTCCACATAAGCGACATACTGTACAGTTACACAGGATGTCAGGGTTGTGTATATATATTATATATATATTCTATACTATTTTAAACAATTGACTGCCATTAAATGGTTCATTCAGTTAATATTATTATTGTCATTTTAGTCAGATTGATCAGACTTTCTTATTTTTGGTGTAAATAAACATTCTAAAATGATCATATATTAGCTGCAGAAATTGGTAGCTAACTAAGAATGGATTTTATGGTATATTTTGACAGGACTGCTAAAATGTTAACTATATAAATTAGCGACGATAAAACAATACAAAACAAGACACGGATAATGAAATGCTATTTGTTTTCTCTTTCTTTAGGAAAAAACCAGCCAATGCTGACTCAGTCAATGAAGCACGATTGTAAAATGTTTTTGACACCAAACAAGAAAGAAAGGCTTCAGTTGCATTTAATAGTATGTGATTGCATTGATACTGACATTAACAGGGTAAAGAATGGAAATGTAGCTTTTGATAAATACAATCATTTTGTAGATAAATGAGAGCAGCTAAAAGTGTACAGAAATAAGAGTATAATAACAGATTTTCTATGCTAATCTGTGCCATGAGGGTCATAATATTTCAACATGCTGTAATGTCTGAAGCAATCATTATGGGAGGATTTTATTTGACACAAATGAACAGACACTGCATTATTATTATTATTATTGCTAATTTATTTGATATATTTTCGCATTAATGTATTATTATGGTTATGATAATTGTTTATTCTTTTCTGCATGAATTATATTGCCTAAAGCTTAGCATACTGTGCATGTACATGCAAATGTGTATCATATAGATTGTAAGCAGTGCTGTATATTTTTGTAAATACATTTTGTCATTTTACTGTAATATATGTTTTTAAAAATTGCACACAGTGTGGGTTATTTATTATACAGTTTTAGTAAGCGGGTGTCATACACAAATCAGACGCAGACGGCAACTTGTTGATAAGTGCTAGGAATTTGCCCAGGTGAGGTTAGATCAGAAATATCTTCTGCTACGAACGCTCAGAGAGAGAACTGACACATGCACACAAAGTATCAAAATCTATTTCACAGGCAGCTTATATCCAGAGAGACTAATTTTCATCCAATTTATAGAACCGAGCAGATAACGGTTTTGCTCAAGGCCCAAGCCATGACAGCTTGGTGGTCCTAAATAACAGTCTGATAACAGTCTGTTAGAATGTGAGGCCAATTTTAATCTAACGACAAGACAATGCCTGTAAGCGACTTTTCCATTTTTTTCATAATTTTCTAGCTAGATAGCTAAAGAAGGAATTTAGAAGGTGTCAGATCAAGCAAGAGCCAGCAGCCAATCAGGCCAGAGCTAATGAGTTAGCAGGGAAGACAAAAAGCCGCTTTTTGCACATTTACACTTTGCAGACTTACGCTTTGTAGTCAGATCTAGTATCTGTAATACAGTAATATACATGTATAAAGGTATATATATATACGGGGCTGTCAAGTGTCACACATTGAGAGTGACAGTCACGCATTTGGGTCTTTTCTCACGCTCTCCCACCACACATCGTATTTCTCACGCAGAAAAACTTTTTGACTATTTATCGTATTTTTAATATGCCTCAGCACCCAGAATGTATCAGTCCGCACCACTGTCTCTATGGAACCTGGCAGGAATCAAGCACGTCTCAGTTCTTAATCAAGCCTGACACTTATCAGCCAATCAAAAAATAGCACTATCTGGATAAGATTTAACGCAACAACCAATGAAAAAAAATAATAATTAGAGAGGGTATTTTTGAAGGTCAGTTTGAACAAAACCTCAACACGAAACAGCTTGTCTCTGGACACGACATTGACCTCAATCATGACCCTAAAAATGTCTGGGCTTGAGCCGAACTGTTTTAAATGGGAGCAACATTACAAATGATAAAGGAGTCCAAAAAGGCAACAAGCACTTACAGTAAACAACATCAGTCATTCTCTCTCTCTCTCTCTCTCTCTCTCTCTCTCTCTCTCTCTCTCTCTCTCTCACACACACACACACACACACACACACACACACACACACACATTAATAAATGGAAGTTAAACAAATACTTTGTATTTGATTAAACTACGGTCAGTGATCCTTATCAAACACAACTCCCCCATTATCGTTTTTTTTTTTTTGCGGATTGGGGTTTGGCACGGATGGGGTGTGTGTATATATATATATATATATATATGATTCATATATATGAATTTATGAACTGGCAGCATTTTCAGTGTTTATCATCCCCTCATATACATCCATGGACTGTTTACACAAAGTATTAATCTGTCACGTTAATTTGTGTGTATAGTGCACACATTTTATGTAACTAGCACATGAAGGCGTGCCATGTTTACCTGATGAACTCAACCGTGTTCCTTATTAGTCAGTCTCTGAAATATCAGAAATAACTGGCTTGGTAGTTATGGACACGGCTGATAATAATCAAATGCGAGTGTTTCACGTTTCATTGTTTCAATCCATCATTTGATTTGAAACGCAATGATTTACATTGACAATCTGACATTCAATCTTTGACAATGATGTTTATCAAAGATTGAAAAAAAAATGTTCAAGTTGTCAGTATGAAAAATTTCCAGGTTGTGTTGTAGTTTCAGGAGTTTTGTTATTTTTATGGTCACTAACTGCTGTCAAGGACAAAGTGGCCCAGGACCACTGGGTCACTGGGTGCAATGCAGAAATACACACTACTGAACACCACATAGTGCACATATGCATTTATTTTATTTCATGAAGTCTTGCAAGCATTCAATAAAGAAAAAAGTACAAGCAAGTGAGTGCTTCTATGATTTTTCGAGATTAATTTGATTCAGTAACTAGATTACATTGTTTCATTATTAATTGATGAATGAATTAATTAATCACATCAGCTAAAATTTATTTATTCTTGTTTACAGTTGAACGGATAATCAGACCCGGGTTCGCTCCACTTGATTACTGGATTAGCTCTGTAACACAGCAAGAACATTAGGAATATTAATGAGCAATTTTTTCATAGCCTTTAACATGCAGGAATACTCAAGTTAATGTTTATTTCAGTTGTTTAGATTTAGATTGAAGTATATTGGGATTAGGTTCAGATACATGATGAATTGTTTGCCAAGCAAACTTGTATGAGCATTAAATACAGTACACGTTTCATAGAATGCACTGATCTTGGCTTTACAAAGAAAGAAAGAAACAGAGAAAGAAAGAAAGAAAGAAAGAAAGAAAGAAAGAAAGAAAGAAAGAACAAACAGACAAACAAACAAACAAACAAAGGTTATAGTCAGAATAACAGACAGTTCCTGATAGAAAGTCAGATGGAACGTGAGAGTGACACTAGATAGAAGCAGAGATAGTGTTATTAATAGGAAGACCGAAGGAGTGAGAGAGTGAAACAGGTAGATTCATAGATGGAAATATGGAGTGAGTGGAGTAAAAGAGTGTTAATTGTGGAACGACAGATGAAGAGAGTGATTCAGAGGGAAATTTGGAAGGAAGATTTGATTTGAAGTTGAAATGGGAAAACATAATAATAATAATAATAATAATAATAATAATAATAATAATAATAATAATAATAATAATAATAATAGTAATAATAATAATAATAATAATAATACATTATTTTATTATAATTATTATTTTTAATAAATAATACTTTATTATAATAATATAATTTATAATTCATAATAATAATAATAATAATAATAATAATAATAATAATAATAATTATTATTATTATTATTATTATTATTATTATTATTATTATAAGCTTAAACAGCAGCACAGAATGTTAACATAATTACTTACTGCAGTTAGTAATCTCCCTCCACTTCAGTGACACATCTGTGTTTGCCCACTTGCAATTGTTTTCATAAGAGGTCATGACGTTGCAGAAGGCATCATGGTTTCCGTGAGTGAGACATGTGTAAAAGAGACAGTTGTATGAAAACTGCCCTATTTTAACTGTATTGTTGCAGCTAGCAAAAGGCCCAGTTTTGTCGTCTAACAAACCACAGAACTGGGGGCCTCCATACTTCCGCAACTCCTCTTCAGAGCATGATGGGAAGTGCCAGCACTTCGGGTCGTTGTCGAGAGTGCTCCATGACTGCCCCCATTCTGTGTTGCCTGCTGCAGCAATGCCTGTTGGTGTGACAAAGTCATCATCGCGGTTGTCGTTATAGGTTCCACACATGCCCACTAGGTTTTTATAGTAGTTACTGGACACGGTCACCCTGAAGAACTCGCCCCAGTCAAACATGACCTCCAAACCAAAGTCTGTTTGCAGGGTTCCTCTTATTCCTGACTGTGTTATCCGGATACGGTCCGAGTCCAGACTCACAGGCAGGACGTATTCCTTTCCATCAATCTAGGCAGCACAAAAGACGGAACAGATTATCATGTAATCATATTAATTTAATGATTTATGCATTTTAGAGGATATAATATGTTTTAAAACTGTATGTAAAATTGTATTACTTATGTATGTTACAGTACATTTATACATACATTATCTGATCCCTGATAATATGTTCCAAGTGTAAGTTTTCTTTTATTTCAAATTAGTCACAGTTATTTTTCATTTGTTGCCATTTTTATATTACGATATATTCTATTTTAACACACTTTTATTACATTTTTATATTTTTATTTTTTCTGTCACTGCTATTATTTACAGCACAACTATCAAATTGCCTTTTTTCTTGTTTTTTTTTATTTTTGTTGTGACTATAAAGTTCAGATCCTGTATTTAAGGGTGTGAAATGTTAACATAAATAGACATAAATAGAGTTTTATTACTATTAAATTCAGTTCCAAGTTGACACTACCATACACAATAACGCTGCAGTGGAATGATTTTTTTGGAATGAGTTAAATAGAATAATAATAATAATTATTATTATTATTATTATTATTATTATTATTATTATTATTATTATTATTGTTATTGTTATTATTATTATTATTATTGCTGCTGTTGTATTGGTATTGTGATAACTAATCACCTATGTAGATATCATTTTATTATGTATAAGAAAATGATGGGATTTATTTACCATCACTTTGTTGCGTTCGTGTTGAATAATGATGATTTCATGGCCTGAAAACTTCATGGTAACTATCTTGATGTAAGTGCCACGTGTGCTTTGTTCGTTCTTGTTAATGATGATGAATTCCGTGAGGCTTTTGTCTTCACCCGACGTCTTTACCATAATGTAAGAGCAGGTGCCCTGAAAAGAAAACCTGCTTCCATCGAAAGTTATATAGTTGGGGTCTCCAAAAACTTCGCATGAGGCGCTAGAGGTGGCCACACACACTGCTGCACTGTCTCTTTCTATACATTTCTCTTTCTCACGACATGTTTTCTTGCTGCAGGGATCTGGAACAAAGTAAGACACTGTTATTTTATATCACATTATTTACACCCGCATAATAATGAGATTGCACTTCCTTACCATGTATGCATGTTGGAATGCCGTCCAGTGTGCGACAGACCTCATCTTCCTTACAGTTTATGGGCTGACATGAGAACTGTCCAGCTTTACATGTGCATCTTTCTATACAGTCTCCTCTGACTACTGACTCCCCAGACTGCAAGGATGATATTAAAATATTTAAATTATTTGACTGTTTTGTATGCAAGAAGCCAAGTCAACCAGAAAATTGTTACTAATTCACTAATTCACCTTGTAATATCTTCCTTCTACCGAACAACCACAATCATCTACAAGCTTACAGTCACCTCCATCAAAGACAAAGCCTTCATCACACTGGCAACCTTCAAGACACTCCGGACAAATTGGTGCCACGGTAAGGCTGGCACAAGTTGACGTACAGGTGTCCGCACATAGCTCATAGTGACTTTTTACAGGACAGGTCATTTCTTGAAAAAAAGATGAAAAAGAAAACCGTATTAAATTTCAGTAACATGTTCATTTATCAGGGTCACTTTGGATCCAGAGCCTATCCCAGGCATGAGGCAGGAATACACCCTTGCTGGGACACCTGTCATTTGCAGGACATCATGCACACACATTTATATAATCATTCATGCTTGGGGCAATTTATAGTCAGCAGTTGACCTGTTAGCATGTTTCCAAACTGATGTGGACATGAGGAGAGATAGAAAAATAGAACACTGGAATTGTTAAGCATCAGTGCTTCATGTTGTGCGACAATGGCTCTATTAACACATAAAACTTAACCATAAACCCCATGATACCAGAAGCAAGCCCCCCGTGATGTAGTTATCAACATAAATTAAATTATAGACCTTATTCCATAACATATAGCTACTTACGGCAAAAGGTTGAATTCCTCCAACGGCTGATGGAGACCCCAGCTTGTTGACAACGGACCACATAGTTTTGGACATGGCGGCAAACAAGTGTCTTATCCTCCGGCTGTAATGTGACATCCTTTACACATGTATCATAGAATGGTGAAGGTGGTATTTTTGAATAACAATTAGAGAATGGGCCTTTCTCCAAAGTTAGGATCTTGCAATCATTGTGTCCATCATTTTGGCCTCCTGTTGCAGGCCCTGAGCATGTGGAGCCTGATGGACATCCTGTGTGACAGATCACTCCTTCCTGAAGCACCAGCCAAGCTTCAACAAATTTCTCAGCAGAGGAAGTTTGATTACCATCTGGCATTAGGAAGTCATCTGCCTTGTTATCATTATAATTACCACAAAGACCCTTGACAGCATTTTTGTAAGTGGATGGGATTTCAACTGTGGCCATCGATACGGTGTCATAGGTCACCTTTAGTCCAAAAGAAGTTTCTAAGATAATGAAGGCACCACTCTGATAGATGCTCACCAGTCTTCCTTCAAGAGTTACTGGAAGAAGAGCTTTAACCTCATCGACCTGACAATAACAAGAATACAGCAAAACATTTGACAGCTAAAGACTCCATGGCTGGCATAATAATCCTGATGCCACCTTACATTAATATAAAAATGTGATGCAATTAAACGTTACCCTTATTTCCCACAGAAGACCAGGAATCAGAGCAATCTTATATTGGTTTACAACTATGTCGATTCTTCTTGTGACCACCACAGTAGAAGATATTTGCTGGACAGTCACACTGAAAGGCATCTTCATCTGATCTGAAGTCTGGACTGTTTCCACCAGTTTGTACACACAGTCCCCTTGCACACTGATGTGGTTCCCATCAAATGAGTGGTAAGTCCCAGAACCAGAAACAGAGCAAGATCCTTTGCCATCAGGATGGCAGGATTGAACCCCATCACGGATTTCACACTGCTCATTAGGACCGCATGAGAAATTGTCTTTACATGTGACATTTCCTTGCTCTTTGCAGACACACATTTGGCTGCACTTGTCTTTGGGGTAAAAGACTTGGTCAAGCTTATAGTACTGGCCTTCATATACACAGCCGCATTTCTCCAATGGGACACACTCGCCGTTGCTCAGGACAAAGCCAACATCACACACACAGCCTTCGATGCACGGTGCACGCTGGCAAGCCGCGGGCTCGGTGAAGCCGTTGCAGGTCTGCGGACATCCAGCAAGACACACATCATAGTGGCTATTAGCTTTGCAGGATGCAGCTGTGAAGAGAGTATCAGAGACCAGTTAATCACACACATGGTCAAGTGGAACGAATCATAAAGATGAATTAAAATCAATTTTATATTTAAATAAGAAATAATAGAGCTGAGAACTAGAAAATCTAATTAACACTTAAGCACTTACGACAGAAACTGTCAGTTCTCCATTTCTCCACAATGCTGTGTGCTGTCTGGCATGCAGCTGTGTAGGCTGTAAGTGCATTACAGAGAGCTGTAGAATGACCACCGTACATACACATGTCATACACGCAGTCTTCATAGAACTTGGTAGGATTGATTTGGCTATGACATGCTTTAAATGGGCCATTTGTATCTGTAAACAGGCTGCAAGGCTTTGTGAAAGCATCCTTATTCCTGTCTACAGCATCACATTTGGGACACTTCTCCCCCTTGCACTCTGCCGAGCAATCAGGGTCATTTCTGGCTTTCCAGCCATTTCCAAATACAGTAGGGTTTGTTGTTATGCTTTTGTTTGGGAACATCAGGTCATCATTTACGTTTCCATTCCAGTTACCACAGAGACCTCCTACCTGGTTACTGTATGTACTGGGGAGAGTGATTTCAACGTAACTATCCCAGTTAAATCTCACATTCATTCCAAAGTCTGTTTTAACCACTCCAAAGTAACCACTGCGGAATACGGATAGCTGTCCACCGTCTTTCTCAAATGGCAAATTTACAAACAGGTCGTTGACCTATGACAAAAATGGAAAGATTATTATGCATCGTTTTATGTCCACTAGGGCCCAGTTAAACTAGTGCTATAACAAGCATACATACTTAACTGGCATTACTAAAAAAAACATTCTTTGTTAAATACATGCTACACTACTAGGCATAAAACTTGTGTATAAGTGAACAGGGTCTTAGCTCTAATCCAGAACGTTTAGGTCTAATATATTGTGTAAAGCACATTGCATATCCATTAGGCTAAGTATGGCAAAAATATTAAGCAGTTAATCACTTTGACAAGGAAGCATATATTGTAGATTGGCAAAATAGTACTTGGCCTCAAGCTATAAAATCATCTGTTAAGTGAGGGTGATTTAATATAGATTTTGACTTGATTTCATATAGATAGGAAGAATAACCTACCATCACTTTACCACTATTGTCTTTACTCATGACAATGGTGTAGCCAAAGATTTTGATCTCCACAGACTTGGTGAAGGAAACAACTTTATTCAGTCCTCTGTTTTCATTCTTGACAAGAACTTCAAAAGGCACCAGCGAAGTGTCAGATGTATTAACCAGTTTAGAAAGGTAATAAGTGCAAGTACCCTGGAAATCAAAACGCCTCCCATCAAAGGTTAAATAGTGGGGATCTCCACTGCCTAGGCAGTGCCCGTAGGAAAGTGGGTAGCAATTTCGAACACCGTTCTGGATGTTACACACTTCAGAAGCCTTGCACTTTGTTGGTGTACATTTGACTTGTCCCGAACTGCAGGAGCATTTCTTAGTGCATGTCTGGTCACCCCAGAATGTCTCAGCAGGAGGGTAATAACGGTTCTCATAGTTACAGCCACATTGTCCCAGTGCTACACATTTGTCTCCGCTGAGGACAAAACCGTCGTTGCACTGGCAACCCTCCAAACAAGGCTTTTCACATTTGCTTGGTGCATCTCGATCTGCACAGGAGGCTGCACATGCAGTTCCACAAGATTCATAGTGACTGTTTACTGGGCATTGCAGTGCTGTTAATATATAAAGAAGAAAGATTTACAAGATATAATTAACTTCTTTTAAAAGACAGTAAACACTATGTGCCAAATTGGGTGTTACATTTGTTCAATTTCTTAATTGCACAATCTCACTTACGGCACTCGGACAGCATCCTCCAGTTGGAATTAATCTTCACTCCAGCTGCCATGCAAGCCTCGGCATAGGTACGTATGTTTTCACAGAGAAAACTTCTAATGCCTTTATTGATGCACACATCATACACACAATTGTCTATGTACACACTTGGGTCAACAGTCTTGTGGCAGTTGGCAAATGGCCCAGTTGTTTTTGCCATAAGACCACAGTAATTATCTCCATCATATTTTTCTTTAAGCCCAGGTGGGCAGAGGAGGCACTTGCCCTCACAGTCATCACGGCAGAACAAGTCATTGTCTGAAATTTTCCAGCTCCTGGCAAACTCCAGGATAGTGGATAGTTTTGTTCCTTTGGGGTCAGATTGCTCATCTGTCCCATCTCCATTGTAGTTCCCACAAAGTCCACCAAGTGACCCAAAGTAGGTGTTGGGTACTGTTATGTATAGCATCATGTTCCAGTCATATTTCACCTCTAAGCCAAAGTCTGTTGTTATGAGTGCATTCCAACCACTTTGTACCACTTCGATCTTTCCTTGAGCTAGACTTACAGGCAGGTGAGTGATTTCACCATTCACCTGAAAAGGGTACAGATGCAAACTTATTACTTTTTTTAATTATTATTTTAAAAATAAATGAGCAGCCTGCACATTTGTGTGTTTCCTCAACCTACCTCAACTACACCCATTTGCTGGCTCGCAACTATCGTATAATTGTACACATTGACTGATACTCTCCTGACATAGGCCACCAAATTATTCCCTCTGCGATTATTCTTTGCCAAAATGGTGAAGGGGACTTGACCATTCTCGCTTTTTACAGTCTTTGACATAGTGTATGTGCAGGTGCCTTGGAAATCATATGACTTCCCATCAAAAGTTTTGTAGTGCGGATCACCAACAGCCCAACATGTTGCGGTGTTAACATGGACACAGACTCCTTTCTTGCACTCTTCTCTCCAACGACATTTAACGGATTCACAGGGATCTTTCGGAGGTGGTGGTGGAGAAGGAGCTGAAAGACAAAGCTTAGAATTTAAGTCTTATAAATTAAGTGGTAATTTCATTGTGTTTTTGAATTTAAATGGTTCTCATACAGATTATAACCTACCATTGCATACTCCTGTTGTGGCATAGCCATGTCTTACTTTCCCACCATAAACATAGACAGCCTGTGGTGAGTCTTTGGATATGGTTATAGGACCTTTTTGAGTACCCAGAGATGTGATAGCCCATGAATACTTCTGGTTTGAAGGGAAAACATTCCAATTCAAAAAACTAAAAAGAGATTTACTGTCCTTTGTCTCTGAGACAACAACAGCAAAATTCTGGTAATCGTCTTGTGCATAAACAGTCCATGAATTGGACATTTGTGATACAGGAATTATGTTAGTCAAGAATTCATCATAGGGAATGTTGGTACTGGAATACATAACCATGATCTTTTTATTGCTTTGGATTACTGTAGGCAAATTAATTGCAACATTCAGAAGCTCTCCAGATCTAAGTGAATTATGCTGTGGTACTGGACCATAATAAACCGTCACATCAGTATTATCCTCAGTTGCAACAACATGGGCTGTGTCCTGGCCAATAAGCAAAGGGTGCATGGGAGGAATTAGGTACTCATCAGATAGTGACTCTATTGGCACCAGCTGTTCAAAGACATGCTCACATGTGCCAACGAGGCTCAGGCATTCGTGTCCGACCAGGACGGCTACAGGGAGCTGAGACTCAATCCTAATTCCTGTTAAGGTCTTCTCACTCCGAAGCAGATAAACCTGATAAGGAGCTAATCTGATACCCATCTTTATGCCTTGCTTCAAGTGTATCTTGCTATTAAGCAGTAGGTCTGAATAAGGTAGAATATTAATTGTGTTGTCTTCCTTGCCATTGACGATAGCCACAATCTTATTTAAGGGACTGCCTTCTGGAGTGAAGACTACATATCTCTTGCCCAATTCTTGATTGGGGAATATCACACTGCTGTCTCCAGTATATGGCTTAATGTGCGTGGATACCACTGAGATGTCTGTATTGGAAGAAATCAGCACTGTTTTGGCCGAGACTCCATCTTCATAAATCTCAGCTTTGTTTGGAAGGGTGACATATTTAGTAGAACCTTTTTCAATAGTTAGTGACTGTTTAAAGTTGAGCCCCTTGATTTCGACTGTAACAGTAGCCAAGGACTCCTGAGCTGTGATGGTGAGTCTGGGTTCAGCTTGGCCATCATTAGCTATATGATTAGGCATGAAGGCAGTGATGAACTCCTTGCCTATTGGGCAACCACTGACAGCTGGAGAGAAAAAAAACATTACTGTCAGCTATTTTATATTGTTATCTGCACTTATTAGTGCTTTAATTATGGTAATTAATAATGATAGTGAAAATTATACACAAAGGGTGAGTCTGAAACCAAAAATGTCATTCCTTTGTCTGGAAAGTATATTGAATAATATTGTTTATATATAAGGGTGAATAAGGAGAAGTCTGAATAATGAGCAAACTAAAGAAAGGGAGGATTACAAAGGATACTAGTCATACTTGATACATTTATCTGTTCATCCATCCATACAGCCATACATATCTACAGAAGGACCTAGGGAATCTGGAGCCTAGGTTGATTGACACCCTGGATGTGAGGGAACAATCATGCACACACACTCACACACCCATTCAGTCACTACAGACAATTTAAAGATGCCTACAATGTCTTGTGCAGAAAGAGATCATGCAATGCATGTCTTTAGGTTGGAAAAGAGAAGTGCCCCAGAGAAAACCTACGAAGTACAGGAGAACATGCAAACTCTGTGCACACAGGAGAGAGGAGGGAAGTGAACCCAATATGGAACCCTCCATAGCCTAACCTGGGAATACATTAGGTGGAAATAAAACCTATAAACCAAATATAGAGTGTATTTTTGTGAATTTGGAGGAAATGGTCCATTGTGCAAACAAACAGGCATATTAATACTTAATTAATAATACTTATTGCTCAAACACAGTTACATACTCTATTGAAATCCCTTTGGACACCTAAATACCTGGTGGTCTACAAGGATACCTGGTGGACTATTGTTTGAACACATGCAAGATGAGAATATTGAAATCTTTTATGGTGCAGTATAAATGTACTATTGATGAGAATGTCTGCTCATTAACATTCCTTTAAATCATTTAGAATCATAAGTGTATTCCTAACAAAATATATTAATAGCAATAATCAATAATCTAAGATATATTATTGAGATTATATCATTAGTATAAGGATTTTTTATCCCTATCTGTTTGTTCTTTTAACAATAAAATAAAGCTTATATTAAAATAAAGATCATATTTAGCTCAGTTTTTACCAATTAATACTATTCTCTTGTACATAATGAAATCTTAACTTACCAGTTGCTTTTAGAATGGCAACACATAGTAGAAAGACGTTTATCCCCATGTCTGCAAAAAAAGGAAATTTAATATAATTTAAGGTAAACTATTTATCCATAGTAAATTCATTTGTACAGAGATACATATTCGCAGGCCGAACTTCACAGTGAAACAAATTCGAAAACAAAACACACCTACAGCCTAGGTTAGGTGACATCAATAATGGGAGGGTTAAATAGCATTGGAGATGAGAACATTATCAAATATTTGCTTAAGAGTTTGTCAGAAACAGGATCTCATGTTTTTCATACCCTTTTACGTAAATCCACAATCATAATTGTTTATGTACTTGCACATGATTAAGACCAATATCACTAATTAAACAAACACAGTCTGCTCAAACTAAGATTTAGGTTCATCCCTAAAGAGCAAATAGACTAAATTTAGAATGGATTGGGTTTGTTAGGCTAACCATAAAACTTAAGATGATGCGCAAATATTGACTTTTTCCACGTCTGTTAGCATGTACAATATTTGAAAGAAATTTAAATTTAAATTGATTTTTCATTATCCACATAATGTATTCAAAACACAAAATTTTATTTTATATATATATATATATAATTTATGTTCTTTCCAGAACTAATTAGAACTAATCTCAATGAATAATGTAAATAGAATTAGAATTATTCTTGTGTTTTTGAGTGGTTTTTTGGGGGATTAGCTTTTATTTTGTATATTTGCTTCCTTGAAACATGAATCAGGTGCAGATACATATTTCGGCATTGTGTTACTAGACTGTAAAAACAAAGATATTTTAAGAAGTGAGAATGTCACATATGTCAAATTTACCCCACATTTTCAGATGAAAAGGAAAAAATAATAATCTTAAATATTTGTTAAATAATCATCTAATTCTAAAAATATTTTAAAAGTTTTGTGTATCTACCACGTTACACAAAAGACAGGTGTTTGTCTGGTTCAGTAATGTAAGTACCCTGCTAATGCAAAAGCTATACTTCAGTAACCTATCAGCTATAGGTATAAGGACATGAACAAGGACCAGTAGTTCTGGTAGTGATCATTGATACACACACACACACACACACACACACACACACACACACACACACACACACACACACATATACATACATATACACATACATACACATCATTAATATAATACACACACAAACACAAGTATCTTTAATTGAAGTGTAAATATTTACACCCATTCTGCATGGTAACTAGCAATGTTCTGTACATTCAGTTCCATAAACGATTGACGTTATTGCTATTTTTCCCTTATTATTTAGCTTAGAAATAAGTAGACAAAATGTCTATAGTTGATCGCACGAAAATGACCTGAGCCGAAGAAGACACAGAAGACCATGGAATACAACTGTTGACTACTGGATAACAGGAAAATCCATTCTCTAGTGATGAAAACCCCATCACAACCAAAATCCATACAGGATATGGATGTACTGTACTTGCAACTGTTGTGTACTTGTTTAACATAAATTAGTAAGCCAAATTTAAATGTACTGGTTTAACATAAATTAGTAAGCCAAAAGTTGGTAAAAACAAAGTTTCCTAAGACCTTCTAGAAAACCTGGTAACATTCTGGAACAACATCCAAAGGACAAATGAGACAAAGATCAACTTTTCACATGTCCAAGTCACTGTGTCCTGTTCCATCCTGATAAGCACTCTAATACGGTACATGTTCCTGGGTTTCAGTGACTTAGAGTGTATGTTTTTGCTGTTTTGTTTCGACTGACAGTTTTAGTTGTCTTTTTGCACTACACACAGAAAAAAGACTGCACCTGCATCCCTTTTTGACAGATTTCAACTCACCTGGAAATCTCCTAAGTGTCCAACTGACCAGAACTGGACTGCTTGTAATGTCTGTATTTCATTTTATTTAATTTGTTTAATTGTTATTTTAAACATATTTGACTGCTTGAATGCATAATACTTTTGTTGACCATGTTTTGATGATTTATTGAGATGATTTATTACAGTAATTTCATATTTTTGGTAAATGTTTCGAAAGCTTACTTAATCAAACATGTCTGTTGAAATAAGTGATGTTTAACAGTTTTGGGTGTCAGCTGACTAAAGTACTCAAATAATTGCCTTTAGCAAAGGAAAGGCAATGTGAGTTTAAGATTAGTCACAGTAACAGTTTGTATTAATAAACTTTAAGAGCGGTCATTATTAGTTAAATAAACCTCACGTTTTATATAGAGTTCTCAACACACATTGAAGCCAATAGACAGCAGTGTATGAATGATTGATTGATAACATTGTTATATTTTCACATGTTTGTTTTTCACACATAAATAATTTCGTTTTATTTTTCACATGATTGATTTTTTAAATTTTCTCTGCATGTGGTTCAATTTTTCAAACACATCTGTTTATTTTCACACATCTGATTTACTCACACGAATGATTCATTTGTCTATTCTCTACACCACTTATTCTATTGGTTTGCACGGAACCTGGAGCCTATCCCAGGAGACTCGGGGCACAATGCAGGGACACCTTGGACAGAATGCCAGTCTATTGCAATGCAAAATCAACACTATGGACAATTTAGAGAGGCCTTTGGACCTGGGGAGGAAGCCAGAGTACCCAGAGTTATCCCCAGAGGCACAGGAAGAACAGGTAAACTCCACACACACACACACACACACACACACACATACAGTGGTGGTGTGAATCAACCCCCCAAACCTGGAGGTGTGAGCCAGATGTGCTAAGCCATCATGACAAATTAAATGGGCTGCAGTTCCTACACTGATCACCAGCTTTGGATATACGAAGACTCAAATGAAATTAGAAAGTCTGCCTATTATTATTATTATTATTATTATTATTATTATTATTATTATTATTATTATTATTATTATTATTATTATTATTATTATTATTATCATCCAATACACTGTGGTAGACAAATATGAATAATAATAGCTTGTCTAAATTCACTGTATGTCTGTATGTTTGTGGAAATCAGCATCATCGCATTGCAGAGGTTTGCTCCCCCTTTTACTCTTATAATGAACCACATATATACTGTTCATGATGGTCAGGTGTTCACACACACGTGTTTTGGTCACATAGTGCACACTTTTTGCTGTATTTCTGCAGCCTGTTTCTGCGCCCAAATGAGCTAAATGTGGCATGATTTAGGTTTAGGTTTAGAATTATGGTTAGTCCCATATTTTCTGGATCTATGCCACTCATTTGTAGCTCTACCACCTTGTTCTTGGCTGCAGAGATCCTGTCTTTCTCTATCCCACATGCCATCCTTGCGATTTCTATTGATGATACAGTTTAAACACCATACACACTGCTTATAGAAGCCAAATGGAAATGAGTCAGGAGATGAGCAGTTAATGTCCAGGCTAGAAATTTGATGATTTATTAATCAAATGTTTCTCTGAACTGCAGAATTTGCCAAGCAGTTAGAAGTTATGGTAAGAAAACAATCAAACAAAAAAAAAAACTACTATTAGAGAGGCAAAAAACTAATAAACATGCTTCCAAAACACAGAAAGTGTAAGTTGTTGGAAACATTAAAATATATCGAATAAAGTCAAATAAACCCTTCTGTTTATTTTAATAGATACTTTTTCCCCAAAACATATTACACTGTTTGTTTGAACGATCCTTTATTTGTCCATGTACGGATCATTTATTTAGAGACTTATTTATATAAAGATATCTAAGATACTGTCAGTTATCTTATTTAAATAAAATCTTATTTGCCTGTTAAACAGAAGTGAGTGTCAGCTGACTAAGATAATCAAATAATTCGCCTTAGCAAGGGAGAAGAAATATGAGTTTAGGATTAGTAATAGCAACAAAAAAATGTAATTGTGTAATAAAATAAAAAGAACAGCCAATTACTGTTAGCTTAGTGACATTAGTTAAACAAACCACATGGCGTTATGTACCGAAGTCATCACACCTAGAAGTCGGTTGACTGCAGGGTCAAGCGGTGAACGTGAGAGCTGCTAGCAGGTAAAATTTTTATTAAGGACTTCATATAGTCAAAAAGATTTTAGTTCCAGTTTAAAAATGCACTACAAATTAAGGTAACCAAACGTTTTGGGAGCTTTTAATAATTTTCAAGAGAGAACAAAAAAAAGAGAAGCTGTTATAATGTAAGTGCTAACCGGAACTTGTTTAGCATCATTCAATGAAACTATAAACAGATCAAAAGGTGTATATTCTTAAATAATAAATAAAAAAATAGCTAGTTGTGGGGAAAAGTGAAGTCGGCCCCCCCACCCAACGCAAAACATCAGCAAAATAAACGTCAGCAAAATAGTCTCGTTCGTCTGCGCTCCATTTGTGCTAGTTTGTGCTGGTAAAGGTTTCGTTTGTACTGTGTCGGTTTTTTAATATTAAATGCTTTATTAGGTGGTCATTCTAAGGTCACTAAGTCAAGTCAAGTCAAGATCCATACGGCAAACCGAATCCCACTAAATAGTGGCGTTCACTAAATTGTTATCTACGCTATCCACCTTTTAGCTTTTAACAGACACAGCGATGTGTGGAATGTAACATATACTCCAAGGTAAGTGTTTTTACTTGGTACTCTATTTTCTTATGTGAATAACAGTAGTAATAGTAACACTGTCATAAATGCACGCACCAATAAGCATATAAACATACACAGTACCAGTCTCTTAAGCTGTATGTATGTATATACATCAAAAATACAGTAAAAACAGAAATGTTGTGAAATCTGTTCTCTGAATATAAAGTAAAGTGTAATTTATTCCTGTGATCAAAGCTGAATTTATTAGATCATAAATACAATAAAACAGTGTAATATTATATCAATGTAAAGGCTGTTTTCTATGTAAATATATAGTAAAGACATTCTAAGGACACTTTAACTCTGGACTTACACAGCACAGTGCCACTTTATACAGTTTACACACTATTTACACACCATACTGCACCTGGACACTTTAAGGAAAATCTTTAAAAACCATACACATTTACGTATACTGTATGTATATTTATGCATATGTATATACATTATTTCTCCTTTTATATTTTCATATTTTTATATAGTTTTTTATATAGTTTCTTATATAGTTTATACTTTTTTATTATTTTATTACTATTTTATTTTCTTTGCTTTTTTTATACTTTTTTTTTTTCAAATTTTTATTTTATTCTATATTCCTGTGATTAAAGCTGTATTTTCAGCATCATTACTCCATGATTTGATGATTTGATGCTTAAATATCAATTATAATTTGTGCTTAATTAAGAATTTTTATGTGGATTCTTTGAATAGAAAGCTAAAAGGAACACCACTCGTTTCATGATCACTATCATGAGTAAATCCTAAAGCAGTCCAGATGTTGTGTCTGTTTAATTTAACAAAGGTGTATAGAGCCTTTGCAGTGATATTGTTTTCTAGCTGCTTACTAAGCTCTGTTCAGATACTCTGATTAGGTGTAGCTATATTGCCATTTTGGACTATGGCATCTTTTGCTGAACACAAGACGGTGAAAATGGAATCCCAGTCAACTGTTGGTTTCTTGGGCATCTGGGATAAGCAAAACATAATTTCCCACTTAAATAATCCTGACTCAAAAACATAATGTACAGTTTCAACTTATTTTCATGCATTACTGTATTGGTCTGAATACATATTATAGTAATAATATATAAGGATAATATATCTTATATTAGGACCATGGTAATGTTGACCCATAGATGTACAATATATTAAAGAAATCTAACATGGGTCAGATGTGCAATTGTAATTAGTATTTCATTAGCAGTATTATATTAGCAATGAGTTTTCTGTTCAGTAAACATTGACAATCTTAGCGCTCTTGTATGTTGTACTATTCTTCACGTTAACTAATTATGTTGTAATTGACAGTGTTAAAACTTTGTACTTACATTGGCCAGAAATTTGATTTAGTAACGACTTCTGTAGTTTGCTTTGTATCGATCTTTTCTCAACAAACTCTACACTGATTTTCACAAGAGCATCTTGAACAGAAGTGTCACTTGTGCCTAGTGGTGGTGGCAGTGAAATGTATCAGATAATCCTTGTAAATAAAATAAAAAGTCAGGAGAAACCAGGGAAGTAAAGATAATTGGTTATTGAATTGTTTAATGGTCTTGACAGTTGAGTTGTCATTCTATTAAAACATCTTTACTAACATGAAATATGTTGGGAAGAGATTGAACAAATAACAAACCTGAAATAAAATAGTCACTGCTCATGAATCATAAATTTGTGACCAGCTAAATGATCTATTTTACTCTATAAGTATTGTAATACCAGCATTTATAACCCACCTATAATGTTCAATATTAAACCACTGGCACAAACCAGCACAAATGAGAACGAGATCGTTTTTGTTGAATTTGGAGCGGGGGGGGGGGGCTGATGACGTCATCGGCTATAATAAAATGTTTAATATTATAAAAACCGAAACAGCACAAACTAAACTTTTAGCAGCACAAACCAGCACAAACAAAGAACGAGATTATTTTGCTGATGTTTTGTTATGGCACATGGCTGTGGTAATCAACATTCTTCATGTTAGTTTCATCTCAAAATCCTGTCCTTTTTATGGTCTTTCCTATAACAACACGCTGTAAAAAATCATCCAAACAGGGATAGTCATTAAAGTAAGTGAAGTCAAATTAGTGTAGTGTATAAACAGACATATTGCTCGCAAGATGAACAATAAAATCGTCTTAGTCTACAGCAGTGAATGATTCCAGAATGTTCTTCTACTTTTCAATGGCAACTGTAGTGTCTTTTCTATCCACTGAGAGGAGACATTGAGGCCAGTTATGTGTTGTGTGTTATATGTTATAGGTCCAAACATACAGAATATAAAACAAAATAATTTGATAAGGTGCAGATAAAATTGACTGGATGATAATACAATAGTAACCGTTTGGAATATTGCACATAAATATCAGGTGCAGTTGTGGATTAATAGGAATTAAAAGAGGAAACTGAAAATGCAATGTAAAGAGAATTTTGAGAATTTTTGAAAACCATACATAATGGGGAATTTTTTTAGGCAGGAAGCACAGAAAAAATGGTGCTGAAGAAACATCCCATAGACATGGTAAAAGTGCATGGAGTTTTTCAGAGCAAGATTAGATCATTCTGGGATGTCTTGATGAATTGATCTCGGATTGATTGCTGTTTGGGCAATAAACTCTATTTTTTTTCTCATCAACGGATCCTGTGAAAAATGGGATAACAAAAATAAATTTATTATTGGAATATGTAGCAACATCCAAATTAGCTTTATGCAATCTGGTAGTATCGGTATTAGACTCTTTAAAATATCAGTCTGGAGACTATAGATTGTTCCTTTTATGCCTTTTACTGATTTTATGCTATTTCGGGTAAACACTTCAGGCCCAAGATTAGCTTAATGCACCACTACATGGAGCATATTGTTTCAGGTTTACTAAGGAAAAGAATCCTTAAATTTATCCCTGTTGATTTAAGAAGAAAATTATAAAGTTAAAGTTTTTGTAACCTTCATTATAACCTGTAAACTAACCTTCATGTCCGTGTTCAGAAGTGATGTACAGAGTCATCAGCTTTCTGTGTTCGGTTGAGAATTTTGGCCATTAGCAATTTTATGCATACTCATTTATATACATATGCAGTTAATTAAATGTAAATTAGATGTTCATTGTTCACAGAATATCAGAGGGATCTAGAGATGTAGCTTCATGATGATTCGGACATTCAAAGACGAGATGCCAACTACATGTGATCTTTGAGAACAGCAACCTCCTCATCAATACACAATTATCAGACTGTATCTGACTGTAGAAAGGACATTATTCATAATAACACTCTCTGGTGTTTATAATAGTTTATAATCACACCCTCCAGTGTCACCCAAATGACGATGAGATTCACTTTTGTGTCTAGTTCCTCTCAAGGTTTCTTCCTCTTCCATCTAAGGGAGTTTTTCCTCAGACTCCATCACCTCAGACTTGTTCATTAGGGATAAATACAGACACTTTTAAATATAGGTCTAATATTAATCTTGAACTTTTGTATAATATTAATCTTTGTATAATATTAAACTTTTTGTACTTTTCTTATGTTCTGTAAAGCTGCTTTGAGACAACGTCCTTTTCTAACAGTGCTATACAAATAATTTTCAATTGAATTGAATATAAAGTCTACTTTTTGAAAAGTTTGCTAATAATTATGAGAAGAATAAGAAGAAAAAAGAAGAAGAAGAAACTCTCTTAAACTATCTTCAGGTCTACTGACTCAATTCCCTCCACCCTCTTCTGGTTTTAGGGTGAAAGAGGAAGTAAAGACCACATCATTCAAAATATCAATGGTTGAATACTTTACTTGCCAAGTTGGTGACTCTATCAAAGAGAGAGAATGTCAGCTGAAGAGGATCTCTGCTGTCCGATATGTTATGACATCTTCAAAGATCCTGTTGTCCTGTCATGTTGCCACAGCATCTGTAAAGAGTGTCTGGAAGAATTCTGGAAAACGAAGGAACGTCGTGAGTGTCCACTGTGCAAAGTGCTGAATCCAAACGAACCCGAATGTAACTTCGTTTTGAAGAGTCTGTGTGAGGCTTACTTAGAGGAATACAGTCAGAGATATGAAGCGGGCTCTAAGCAACACTGCAGAATACACGGCGAAAAACTTAAACTCTTCTGTCTGGAAGACAAACAGCCTGTATGTCAAATTTGCCAAAGGTCTGCACAGCACGTCAACCATGAATGCTACACCATAGAAGAGGCTGCAGATCACTTTAGGGTAAGCAAGTGCAGTGTTCAAGTTACATATAAAGTACAATAATGTGTATATTTACCTTATATATTTATCCTATGTGTATGTGAATATGTGTATTTTCAACAGATGGAACTCAAAACTGAACTAAAGCCCTTACAGGAAACATTGGACCGCATTAGTCAAGTGAAACAGTCTTACCACAAAGCCACAGCATACATTAAGGTGAGAATTTGTTTTATACTTATTTTATATAAAAATTCTATCCAAAAACACACTTTCAATGATGTTTTATTCTATTTCTTTAATATGAATCATGTTATTTACAATGGTCAATATACATCCAGAACATTTTATCATCTTCACTTGTGTAAATATACACGTATGCCTTTTGATCATCAATAGCATAGGTAATTAATTAAAATTAAAATAAAATAAAAAAAATTACAACTAACAGCTAAAATGACAGAATAGACAGCTGGTATCTCCAAATTCATAACAAGAGTTTATAGATATAAAAAGACAATTATTTAGCAGTTAGGTTGTTTTTTTTAGCTGTTCCTCATGGTACCACTTTACACAGCACACAATTACAGTACAATAAATGCATACTTCTCATCCAGTCCCCTTTAGAAATTCAAAATGAATTCAAAATGAAAAACCTTTCTTATCTACACTCTGGTCCAGTGAGCTGGTCCTTTAAAGTACTTTCTATCTAGCTGATGATGAACACGATGCACTTTGAATAGCGAATCGAGTGAATAGTGAAGTTGAATGGTTAATAAAACTAGAATGTACATTTCCTGAAGAAAATGTGAATGGTGCTTGCACGTGGCAAATCTTGGCACTTGGTTGCGAGGGTGAAATTTTAGGAATTTACCATTCAAGTCTATGGGACTTTTTTGGCCGCTTTTTCGTCTGCTGTGCGAACATCTTTAGTTGGATCGCTTATAAAAGTCATAGCACACCTCTCCTCAATGAGCTGGTCGATTTGACACCTCAATCATGGGTCTAGGACAAAAGCTGCGGGACAAGTTATGCGCCGGAGTTTTGTCTGCAAGAAGAATAATAAGTATGCAAGATAACAAGAATGTTGCTTTGCAAGCACCATTAATAACGGTTATCAAAATAGGAAATTGGTTGAAAATGTGAAGAATGAAGTTTTCTATAAATTCTTACTTGATAAAAATGAACTGCAGATACAAAGTACAGTTCTGTATTAGCATCTTGCTGTTGCAAAGCATGCTATTGTTAAATCATACAGTATTGTGATTATACAAGCAAAGCTAAAACCTTACTTTAAAATTTAGAACTTTACTCTCAGATCCTATGCGACTCCGAACACGTGTTTAAAGGCTGATGCGCTTGATGGATAAGTTAAAATCCATACATGCAGATACATACGGACTGCTGGTATTTAAGAATAAGATGTAAATATGTGGCGTTCTACAAGTGTTAAAGATTTTTTACCTTTTTGGATTGGATTAGATTAAATTACTAATTTTAGATTAAATCTACTCTATATTGTACTGAAAAATTTACTGCATTGAATTAATGCAACTATATTGCATTTACTGAATGAATTATTGTTACATATTTTTTTTTAGATTTTCAAACTGTAGAGTATTTAAATAGAGGTAATTTCAAAATAAAAGTCCTAAAACTTAAAGTGAAGGTGTAGGTAAATATTAATAAAGTCTGCATCAGTTTCTGAATTTGAAATAAAAAACAAAATAAATCAAATTAAAATGGAACTGCATTAGGATCAAGCATTTTTTAAAAATCTTTTTTAGGATTTTTAGCAGAGCTGTTTTCGGTAAGAATATTCACTGATTTTAATGAGGATATGAAGCTAGTGGGTGCAAGTGTTGAGGATGCAGAAGATAGGGATAGGTGGAGAAAGATGATTCCCTGTGGCGACCCCTGAAGGGAAAAGCTGAAAGAAAAAGAAAAATATTCACTGATTTTAAACAATAAAGTTGCTCTTAAACCAGATCTTGAGGCAAAAGCTTGAATTAATATCTGTCTATATTTAGATGCTTACAAGCCAGCATTGGTTTACTGACCTATTTTGTGTTTGCCATATAAACCATAAAAGAATGGAAACCACATACTGTTGCATGGTAGCAGAGTCTCTGTGACAGAGTCTCACTACAATGATGAAAACGCTTCATTCCTTGACATAAAAAAGCATTATGTTGAAAAAAAATATCCATCATCTTTATCAATCCACAGTATTTCTTAACCTGTATTTCTTGGAATAATGTATTTGGTGTTCTTCATGTCACAGATTCTGCCAATTTTAACTACTTAAATGTTTAAACAGTGTTTTTTAATATATATGTATATGACTAAATACGTTGTGCATTAATAAAATCCCTTTCACCGATTTCACGTGTCTTCTTTATCCAGAGGCAGACCCTGTACACAGAGCAGCAGATTAGGGATGAGTTTAAGAAGCTCTACCAGTTTCTACGAATTGAAGAAGCAGACAGGTTACTTGCACTGCGAAAAGAAGAGAAGCAGAAGACTCAGCTGATAGAGGAGAAGCTTGAGGAGATCGACGGAGAGATGTCATCTCTTTTAAAACTTATCAGAACCATAGAAGAAGATATGTGGACTGAAGATCTGTTATTCATACAGGTAAATTCTCCTGTAAATTTTGAATTTTGACATTTCTAACCAGAATGCTACACGTTTCAAAATGTCTCATCTTTCGTAGTGGAAAGTTCAAACAAACAGCAAGTCCTGTACATAAAAATAAGTCTTTCAGTTTTTCTTTTTACTCAACAAACATGACTTTGTTTTATTGCAGAGAGTTTTCATGCTTGATTTTATTTGTTCATTTTCAGTGCTACTTAGGACTGGTATTATTGGTAATGGGCATGGACCCAAGAACCAGGAAGCTCACTGTGGCTTGTATCGCAAAGAGAACTGAATAGAGAAATGAGTCTTTCCTGTTTCTTGTGTAGGACACTGCAGTGTCTAATACACTGCTTTTCTCATTAGCTGAAGAAAACATTAAGAAAAATGAAATTTATTTAAATTGCTGCTATAACATGTTTGACCTAATTTGAAGAAAACCTGCAAATATTTTTTTTTTCACAGAGCTTTGAAACCTCGTTGACAAGGTGAGTCATTTCCTGCTGCTATCTCCTATTTGGTTTTGTGGTACATCATTTCAGATAACAAGTGAGTTCTAAAATGACATGGGACAGCTAAGAAACCCACTAAAAATTTCCAGTTAGTTGTCTAAAAGTGAAATCTTTTTTTAATAAACACGTCCTACACTAAAATACCACAGGTAGTGAAAATTCTATCTATTTTTGGTCAACTGTGCCAAATTCATCCAGATTTTCACAAAATTTTTAGCAACTATACTAAAACTAATTGGTGTTCATTTTAAGTGTTTGTAGTTTGTATGAAGGCTCATGCTTAGTGGTTGAAGTTTCTCAATAAACGTTCGCATGAGGTTAGTTTGAAAACTCGGCATCGCGCTGACTCCTCTGTGTTGTAGAGCTCAGTGCTCCTTACAGGATCCAGAGATGATCTCAGGAACATTGATTGATGAAGCGAAGCACCTGGGCAACCTGACATACAGGGTGTGGGTGAAAATGAAGAACATTGTGCAGTACAGTGAGTTAAACATCTACTTATTATATTTGATTGAATGAATGGGAGTCATGTTTTCCTTGATTATGCAAAAAAAAAAGTGTTATTTAAATATTTATGAGTGAAAATGGATCGTTATTCCTAAATTCCTCATTGTGACTAGCATTTCTGCCATCCTGTTACAGAAACTATGGCTATTTATAATCATATATGCATCCAATCTCATTTACCTTTTCTGTCTATGGTATATCATTAGATCCCATCATTCTGGATCCCAACACTGCACACAAGTCCCTTACAGTGTCAGAAGACTTCACCAGAGTGACATTTAATGAAACCCAAGACATGACGCACCTTCCTGATAACCCAGAACGGTTCAAATCGAGTGTGTGTGTTCTCGGTTCTGAGGGTTTTGCCTCAGGGAACCACTGCTGGGACGTTGAGGTTGGGGATAGGAGTTTGTGGGAGGTGGGAATAACGACAGAGTCTAACACAAAAAACGCATGGCAGTTTTATAATGGTGTGTGGAGTGTGGAGAGTAATTGTGGGTTTTACACTCGGTCTCCTGCTCGGCCAAAGTCTCCGTTCTCTGCTGAGGGAGGACTCGAGAGAATCAGAATCCACCTAGACTGTGAAAGGGGACAGGTGTCCTTCTCTGACCCGCTCAATGACACAGAAATAAAAACCTTCAATCACACATTTACTGAGAAAGTATATCCATTTTTCTGGTGTCATAATAAGAGTTCACCTGTTAAGATTTTACCTATGACTATTTTACCCATGACAGTTCTTGAAACTGAATGAGTAAGTTAAGATCTGTCTGAAGGCCCTAAATTATATGTTTATAATTTGTTGAGAAACATAAATTAATGCCCCGATAAATCTATGAAAACGAGTGAATGTTAACAATTTTTGCTTTTATTATATTTTATATATATTTTATATGTTTATATTTTATATTGTATTGTTTTATTCTAATATATTACATTATATTTTTATGTTTATGTTCTTATATTATAATATTTTGTATTATTTTATATATATTTTATACAAGAGCACCCCACCACAGAATTTTTGTTTCAATTTAAAAGCAGCACATTTGCAAAATAAGTTTTCTGTTTTCTTTTCCTTTTCCTACTTTTTTTTATTTTTAAACATCCTCTTTTTTCCCTTCCAGCATTTTTCTCTCTTCTTGTTGTACAAATAGCCTTTATAATCCAGTTACATATGTTTCTTTCAAAGCCCTTAAAAGAGATTGTGATCGATCATAATTCAGTTTATCAGCAATTCAATACAGCTTTAAACTTATAATTGTATGATCGAAAAAAGTGTGATGCAGATGAAATTGTGTAAACAATAAATTATATTCTTTAAAATCTTGCTTGTCAAATTATAGCTGTTCTTATTTTGCTAGTTTTGGGCAGTATATACATTAAATGTGAATTTTGTGACGTGAAAATACAAAAGCATTGAATTTAGATCAAATTGTTTAGAGCAATAAATGAGCTACAGTCAATAATTGTTTATTTATCTACTCTAAGATATGGTACATGTATGAATAAATATTAAATGATAAATATTCTTGCAAAAAAATTAATTAAAAAAATACTGGATTTATAGAAACTTTATAATAACTTTTTAAAAACTTTTACTGGCTTTTTTGTGACTAATGTAGTCCTCCTTCTACTGTATATTGTATATTAAAATAATATTAAAATCACAGACAGGTAACGTCCAGTACATGCTACATTGTGAATGTATGTGCTTAGCCGTGGCCTAATGGTTAGAGAGTTTGACTCCTAAGGTTTTGGCTTCAAGTCTCGGGCCGGCACACACAGCAGTGAACACACACATCGTGAACACACACCCGGAGCAGTGTTCAGCCATTTATGCTGCGGTGCCCCGGGGAGCCGCAGCATAAATGGCTGAACACACTTTGGATGGGTTAAATGCAGAGAATGAATTCTGAGTATGGGTCATCGTACTTAGCCGTATGTTACGTCACTAGTACTCTCTGATCAGTTGATCGATTCGGGGTGATTTCTCCCACCTTGTGCCCAGTTCTGTGGGATAGATTAGGTTTTATAGATTGTAGTGATTAATAAAAAAACAAAACAAACCTGACCACCCTGCAATTAGGAACTGAAAGTGAAACCAACCACACAGTAGTCAGTTCTCATAAGAGGTTGAATTTAACAACGTGGACAGACTAGAAAAGAAGTGAAACACTTCTTTGTTGAGGTGTCTTTGATACTGTATGGCGTCTAAACGCCGAAAAAAAGGCCGCCTAGAGGAAACAATCCAGTAGAAACCCTCCTGTAAACCTGGCTCTGAAAAACCTGTGTCAGAATTTGTCAGAGGTCAGATGTGATCCAGAGACAAGGAGAGAGAAGCTGAAACTCATCTGTTCAGAAGACAAACAGGCCTTGTGCGTGATGTGCACATTTTCAAGCAAACACCTACAACACCGCCTCATCCCTGTTGACGAAGTAAAAACTGCTCCTCTTAAGGTAGGCACTGATAGCCCACTAGTTTAAGCTAGTAAAATGAATGAAAACAATTTACATTGTGTATTTATATCTATATATGAGACTGGATAAAACTGTTATAATGGCTACACAATCAAATACGATTACAATAATTTTCACTAAACCTTACCATTTACTAAAGCTTGCACTGTTGTGTAGTTGAACTTTATGTATTATTAATATTATATTACATTTTATATTTTTTATTCTATAGCAGAGTTCTCCTCACTTCGCTCAACCCAAATTAAATGGACTCATCAGAAGCTGTTTAAATTTCAACCCAATCAAATTCACAGATTCCAGCCCCTTTCCGGTGTTCCGAATCTGACTCCCTGGACAAATAATACTCCTCTGCATGTGCATGTGCATCAATCAATTTTACACACAGCAAGCACCAAGACCACACATGGATGCATTATATAAACTTAAATATACGGTATTATCACAAATTCAAGTTTTTGGATACAGGATAAAGAAAACACAAGGCAGATACATTCAAACTGGAAGCTGCTGGGATTCTAAGCTAAGCTAAGATACTAAGCTGCCAAAGTAAAACTTTTTAATATATCCTGCTGCATTAGTGCTTTAGACACGTCTTATTAGTGCAGGTGGTATTTCAAATTAATGTTTAATATTTCCTTTTGCCACTAGCTCATAGCCACTTCAATTTTGTCAAAGTAGCTATCAGAAGGGGAAGAAAAAGTTGGAAGCCCCTGTTCAAAAGTATATGAGCTATAGAGCGCCAAAAAAACGCTTAATTTTTCACAATAATAACACCGTTAGAATTGTTAGATGTTAGAAATATTTTGGAAATCCCTGTTCACAAGAGGTGATCTCATTTAGAGAAACCTTTCCAAAATGGTGGAGATGAATCAAGATAAATACATTAAACCTTAATCATAAAAGATTGTATTAATCACAAAATATATATTGTATTGTTTATAAATATTTAGAACAATCCAAATATATGTTAAATATTTCATTTATTGTCTATAGTAATGATTTTGTTTGTGTGAGTAAATTTGGGAACAATGACAACTTGGAACTGAAAGTAAAGGTTAAGGTATTTACGGTAGTTTCCCAAGATACGTACATACACAAATGAGGTCTGACAATAAGCTGATGCATACATAGGTGATTGAAAGAGAAACTGAAATAAAAACCTGACTATGAACAGCCAAATAACATCAACAGATTGTTGAGAAGCTCGTAATGGCCTCGAGTAAACGTCCTTTCTCTGAGGAAGACTTCACGTGCCCTGTGTGTTGTGATGTCTTTAAGGAGCCCGTGCTCCTGTCGTGTGGCCACAGCGCGTGCACAACGTGCGTTAACCGGTACTGGGAAACCAAAGGACACCAAGAGTGTCCTCTTTGCAGGAAACGATCCACTAGAAACCCTCCTATCAACCTGGCACTGAAGAACCTGTGTCAGACCTTCCTGGAGGTCCGAGGAGATCCCGAGACGCTCTGCGACATCCACAGAGAGAAGCTGAAACTCTATTGTGTGAATGACGGACATGCAGCGTGTTTAATCTGCAGAGATTCTAGCAAACACTCACAACACTGCTTCATCCCTGTCGACGAAGCAGCTTCTGATCTAAAGGTAAACCTTGCACAGGTTAAAGTAGAAATTTGCCTAATGACACTTCTCGGTTTGTAATGTTTTAGATTTTTTATTCAAGCTTTGTTGTACAGTTAAAATAGTATACAGTAGCATATAAATGTGACTCACATGTCTTACAGATGAATAAACATACTATTTGTATACATTGTGTTGCAGTGACCCCTAGTGGAAACTTAGTGTATACAAAGACGTTCTGTAATAATATTCTGGATATGATGTTGTGTTAATATTCGAATTTCATTACGATTCAAACATTTCTGATCTATTGATTTCTCGTTTTTTTTTGTTCAAGAATGTCTTTCTTTTTAGTTATAAAATTAATTTTGGTGCTCTCCTAAAATTAAATAAATTACAATCAGAATTAATTTTACATTCTTGATTGTAGGATGTTCTTATGAGATCACTGGATACCTTGAAAATGAAAATGAAGAGCCTTCAAGATGCCCAGGTTTACTGTCACCAAAATGTAGCTCTCATAAAGGTGAGAAATGCTAGACTACTTAACTTGAATAGGCTAAAAAATTCTGGCATTAAAAATAAATCTGATAATGACAGCTATTAATTTGTTTCATATTATAAGTTCTTACATGTTCATACATGGTGTTTTTTCTACACTTCTAATATTAGGATCTTATAAAACTGTATCAAATGGGGATATTATAATGTTTTAATATTGGTGACAAACATTGGACATAAAATGTTTGCGTCTGACTTACTGGCACTTGTGTTAATCACTTTAGCAACAAGCAGAGTACATAAAGAATCAGATAAAGGAGGAGTTTAAAATACTTCGGCAGTTTCTGCAAAAGGAGAATAAAACCCTGATGAATCAGCTGAAAAAGGATGAGCAGCAGAAGACACAAAGCCTGGAAAGCAAAATAGAACAAATGAATCAAGAGATAAAGTCGCTCTCAGACACGATTAACGACATAAGGAAAGAGCTTGAATCGGAAGACATCAAATTCGTGAAGGTTATGCTTCTGGTCTTTCATCCATTACGCCATCGATTCGTCCAATATTAATCCATCCTAACCCTGTTAAATACTGTTATGTTGTACTGCTTACATTGCATAGTTGATCATAATCTGTTTTTTAACCCAAAATTATTATTATTTTTTTTTTTTTACAGAAGTTTGACAAGACTTTGGCAAAGTAAGTTGGAATTGACTTGCTTCTCATTTTGTTTTTAGATCTATATAAACAGACAGGTTATGGCTAGCTTATGAACATAAAGAAATGTGCTATTAAGATCACTACAGAACTTGGCTTTTTTTTTTTTTTAGAGCTCAGTACAAAGATTTTGATCCAAATGTGGCCTCTGGTGAAGTTATTGACGTGGCAATGTACGTGGGAAATCTACGGTTCAAACTCTGGAACAATATGCAGAGCATCATTAAATACAGTGAGTCTTTGGTAATGTTCTCATATAATGGATAGAGTTAGGTGGAAACAAAAGATTCTCTCTGACGACCCCTAAGGGGAAACGTAGAAGAAGAAGAGAACGGTAATGTTCCTGGTAGGGATGCAGATAGACTGATTTAATAAACCATTTCAATAAGCCAACTTTATTCCAAATAGATTGGTATTTGAAGCTATCTATGATTCATTCTGTTTTAACTTGCATAGCATGATGCTGCCACCACCATGCTTTACTGTGGGTATAGTGTGCTTTAGTTGATTAGCCATATTTCTTGTACCACTGATAATTATGTTCAGCCAAAGCTAGAGCTTTCAACAATTTGAAGACATGATCTGAAATGAAAAGGATCCCGAACAATATAAAGAAACTTACTGTTTATATTGAAAGTAGTAATTTGTAGAAAAAATGAAATGTGTAGTATGAACTGTACTTCATTTTTGTATTCTGTTTCTATGTTTACATATATGAATGTGTGGATAGTTGATTTGTTCAGTCTGTGAAAACATTTTTCCTTTCTGAGAACAATAAAGAACCTTTCACTCCTGTTTTAGATCTGATAAATATACACTTATTATGATTTGTCTCTTCAGCTCCTGTGGTTTTGGATCCAAACACAGCTCACTCGCAGCTCATCCTGTCTGCAGATCTGACCAGCGTGAGAGACAGTGATGACGACCGTGAAGACAAGGCTGACAAACTCAGACCACCGGTTTTGGACACTTCTAAGAGATTTAGGAGTTTGTGTGTGCTGGGTTCTGAAGGCTTCTCTGCAGGGCTGCACTGTTGGGATGTTGATGTAGGAAACAACACCTTCTGGATGCTCGGTGTGACCACAGAGTCTGTGCAGAGAAAAAATCCCAATGTTTTTCCCAGTGGAGCTTGTGGCATTGGGTATGATGGTCAAAAGCTGTCTGCTTGGTCTCCTTGGGGTGTATACACTCCTCTTAGTTTCTCTGCCAAACCCCGGATGATCAGAATCCGTCTGGATATGGATTTAGCAGAGGTGTGGTTCTTAGATCCTGCTAGCAAAACCGTTATCCACATGTTTACGCACCACTTTGCTGAGAAAGTCTTTCCATTCTTCCACAGCATGTGCAGCCTCTCTCCTCTGAAAATCATGCCTCTAGAGCCTTTTGTAGTGCTGGGAGACAAATGCCAAAAACATTTGCAACTATAATCCATATTAACATTATGTATTTATTCTGTTGTAGCAACTTGAAGAACAACAGAATTAGTTCAGAGTACAGTCTGAAATTTGCTTTCTATATCTTTCATGGCTAGAGGCAAATCTGATGAAGGTGTAACAGGACATAATGTGTCAAGTGTTTGTTCAGATTAAGACATAATGCTGGTACATTTTAATATGTTGATCTTCTACATCTTGGGTTCGAATAGTTATGCTTTTAACAGTTTGTGTTATTAGTCATAACCTAACTCAAGTGACCGGCTCTTTCACTTTTCACCCTGGTTTTCCCCCAATCTTTTGTCGAGATTCTTAGTGACATATGTAGAATACTATGCCAATGTTTTTTCCGTTCTGATTGGATGATTTGTTGAAACCGCTTGGCACTTTCTGGTAAATCACAGTGTGGGAGACATTATAATGACAATAATTATCATAGAGCTATTATACAGATAAATACAGTGATGTTTTATTGAAACATAAATAAGACAAAGGTATTGCACTAATCCACCTCCTAAATAGAAGCCTATATAAGTTTTATTGCTATTGAATTAACTGAATTATGATTCCACCAATATATATTTATTTTTTAATCATATTTTTTCCAAAATTGCACCGGAATATTAAGCCATATATGAATTGGATTTGTAAATGGAATCTAAGTGGTTATAAAAGAGTCAAATGTTTATAATGTAGCATAACCTGTACATATATTCTTGACTTACATTTATCTCTGTACTGTATGTCTGAGGACTGCACTTACACACTTATTCATTCTTGCATTTAATTTGATTTAGGTTTATGATTTTATTTATTTAAACATTTAATGTCCTTTGGTTTTATATAGTGTTCAATATCAGTTATGCTTCCCCCTCGTGATTCTCCCTCTGTATACTTTTGCTTGCAATGTACAAAAGTATATGAAAGCCTGATTTTTTTAGTCATTTTTTAAAATATTTTTGTTATTGTTATTATATGTTATGTCAATTTAACATCTAATTAAGAGGTGCTCACACCACCCGATTTAGAAAGCCATGAAAATACCATGAAATTATTATTTGTTATCAAACCATAAAAATACAAAATATACGAATGTAAAGGTATTTTGAGAAATGGACCAAAATCCCTTTGCAAATGAATCCAACCTTCTCAGTGGACAAATGCTGTTATTCCTCCAGGGAATTTAAACTGTGGGATGCCAATAATTAAGAAATCAGTGCTTTAAACATAAAGTTTTACTTTAAACTTTAATTGTATATATTCATTTATTTCTTTTTATCCTTATTTTTTTCATCTACTTATTATTATTGTTGTTGTTGTTGTTGTTGTTATATATTTCTTTCTTTTTCTTTTTATCATTAATCACTTGATTTGTGCACAATAATAAAATTGTGTATAAGTGAAATAATTTTTTTCTCATATTTATGCTAATGCTAACTGACATCTAAGATCATGGGAATGATGACCGGTTTTGTTTGTTCGTTGTGAATTGTAGTCGACAACGCTACGGGTGTTGGATTGTGCTAGTCTAATGTTTAATGTGTTGGACCATCAGTCAGAAGGTTGTGAGTTTGAATCCTAGGTTCACAAAGCTACCATTACTGGGGCCCCTAAACAAGGCCCTTAACCTTCAGTTGTATAAAAACTGTATAATGAAGTAAAAAAGTGTATAATGAAATTTAAGTCACTCTGGATTAAGACGTCTGCCAAATGCTGTGTATGTAAATATAGAAGTCGAGGCAAGATGCTGTGAATGATGATGGACAAGGAGGAGCAAGAGAAGCTGTCAGATTAGCCTTGTTTACATAGCAAAGCATTTCCTACTCACTGAGGTTGCCATGTTTTATTCATTAAGACCTGGCAACCCTTGGCTCAATCCGAAAGTAAAACGTCAGCAGCTCTAGACCGTGTACAGCGCATGTGCGAGGAAGTGAATTAAACAGTTGATGTTTTCTGAGGAGATAAGACAGTTAGCTTAGCCACTTAATATGGCGTCTAAACGTTCCTTCTCTGAGGAGGACTTCACGTGCCCTGTGTGTTGCGACGTGTTTAAGGAGCCCGTGCTCCTGTCGTGTGGCCACAGCGCGTGCACAACGTGCGTTAACCGGTACTGGGAAACCAAAGGACACCAAGAGTGTCCTCTTTGCAGGAAACGATCCACTAGAAACCCTCCTATCAACCTGGCTCTGAAGAACCTGTGTCAGACCTTCCTGGAGGTCCGAGGAGATCCCGAGACGCTCTGCGACATCCACAGAGAGAAGCTGAAACTCTATTGTGTGAATGACGGACATGCAGCGTGTTTAATCTGCAGAGATTCTAGAAAACACTCACAACACTGCTTCATCCCTGTCGAAGAAGCAGCTTCTGAACAAAAAGTAAGCGTTGATGCAAAAGAAGTATCTGTGTCGTTTACTTATCTCATTGTCACTTATTCCTAATGATCACAATGCGTCTAATTATCTCATTAACCCTCTGAGGTCTAAGGGGATTTTTTGGGCCTGGAGAAGTTTTGTCATACTCTAACATTGTGCTTTTTTCAGTTGCTTACAGTATAAAGATATAAATGGCTAAAACCTGATATCACTGTAATCAGCACAAACTGGACAACAATAATATGTGAGCAGCATGTATGTACATGATTGTGTTTTTGAGAAAACAATATTTATGCGTGGTTAGTGAAAAATGAAATATTTGAAATCACTTGAATAAGGCCATAAAACACATACAGAAAGTGTCCTGCCTCTTACCATGCTTTGCTTTGCAAAGCACACAGGTCTGGCGACCAGTAGTGGCATCTGAGGCCTGCTCGGCTCCTGGGAAAGGCACATGGTCAGCACTGGTCGGTTTTGGTGGTATTTTCTGTGACACACCACAGAGCTCTGCAATTAGTTCTTCCATAAACAACTTGTGGCTCATTGGTGGCAGCAATGTCCAAGAAGTGTACATTTCTCGGGGGCGTGTACGTGGTTACCCGAATCACCTCAGTTCATTTGCATATGAACAGCGTGCTCAGAGGGAGTCGGGAACACATTAGCTATAATTAGGTGGAACAGGAGAAACCGGACCACTCCTTACTTTCTTACGGATTACATAAAAATAGATTATTTGTTTTTGAGTTGAATTTGTTTATGTAAAAGACATTTCAAGCTTTCTATGTATATATTTATCTTGTCTTTGAGGCAAGTATTTGCTGAGATTTGGGTTGTTTTATTTATGTGTCTGTGAAGAGTGGTGACCGAGACCGAGATGGCAGAGAACGCACTCTGTTCATTTTCTTTATTCTACAAAAATTTGTGTACAAATAAAAGTAGACCCTTTACAGATTTGATCGCTGTTTGCTCTTATCTGTACGATCAAAACTGAAAGTGTGATTTTAGTTCTTTTTGGCCTTATCAGGAGATTATGCCACAAAACGTGTATCCGTATTAATCGACTCCGGAGGGTTAAGACTCATGTTGAGCTAATTAACACACCTTGTATGAACTTATCGTACCTTAATGATTTCATTCATTTGGTGACAATTAATGGGGAAGGAAAATCAATCAACACTTCTGTATGACCTATATTATCTCATTTTTATACTACTGAGCATTAAGGGCCTTGCTCAAGGGCCCAACAGTGGCAACTTGGTGGACCTGGGATCTGAACTCACAACCTTCTGATTGGTATCCCAACACCTTAACCACTAGACTAGGCTACCACATGCCCATCACGTATAGTATGAATATAGAATTTAGAAGGTTTCATTATGACTCATACTGAAGTAATTAACACACATTGTTCTCATACGTTTGGTGATAACTAATTCTTCTATATTTACAGCATTGGGCAGACGCCCTTATATCCAGAGTGACTTACATTAACTCATTTTTTTTATACACAACTGAGAATTAAGGGCCTTGCTCAGGGGCCCAACAGTGGCAGCTTGGTGGACCTGGGATCAAACTCGCACCCTTCTGATTGGTAGCCCAACCCCTTAACCACTAGGCCACCACATGCCTGTCACATGAAAATAGAAATTGGAAGGTTTCATAATGTATATTCTTTGTTTTTGTATTTTTTTTTTCTCGTTAACGTCATTAACCTGTGCCATAACGAATTATATAAAAGCAATATTCTATTCATACTGGGAATAATTTGTGCATTTTTAATTATAGGATATTCTTAAGGCTGCAGTGAAGACGTTGAAATTGAAAATGAAGAGCTTTCAAGACACCAAAGTTAGTTTACATCAAAATGTTAATCACATACAGGTGAGACCAGCTGTAAGATGAAACATGTCTTTGGACATGGATAAGAAAAGATTTAGTACATTAAAGCATGCATTTCTAACCGACTGGTACTTGTGTTAATCATGTCAGCAACAAGCCAAGTACACAAAGGAGCAGATTAATGAGGAGTTTCGGAAGCTTCATCGGTTTTTGCAACTCGAAGAGGCAGCAATTAAGGGTCCACTGGAGGTGGAAACGAGGCAAAAAATAGAGAGTCTGGAAAACAAAATAAAAAATATCGAACATGAGGTACTGTCTCTCTCCAAGACTATTAGAGCCATGAAAGTTGAATTAAAATCTGATGACATCAGATTCGTGAAGGTCAGTCTTTCTTTCTTTCTTTCTTTCTTTCTTTCTTTTGAATTCATTACACCCAGAAATGGTCTCAAGTTTGCAGAAATGGATGAAATTGGTCATGGGTGAAGGGTGGGATTGGTCAAACTTTATTGCAGGACTGAGCATGATTAGTCAGAATATCTTTGTGTCTGTGAGAGTGGGGTAAAAATGTCTTGTGCACAACTCTAATCGATTTTTGTTTCCTTTTTTTGTAGAATTTTGAGACAAATCTGGCAAAGTAAGTTGTACCGCAGCAGATGCAAACTTTCAACTTATGTAAAACTGTTAAGAAATATTCTAATGGCACCATAATTAAAGGTGGGGTCTCTGATTTATGAGAAATGCTTCAGAAAAGTGAGTCGTTCCGACAACTAAACAAAAATCAAAACAATCGTGTAGCCAGTGAGCAGAAAGGGGCAGGTCTTGTCAATATGCGGCGGTGAGAGTGTTCAGTGCGCATGTGTGACCATTAACAGAAAGCGGTTTTAACATTGACATGGAGGATAAAAACAGAAAGAAAGCGAAGAAAGACTTACGATAAGGCAAGAAGTAGGACGTGTTAATATAGGATCAGCTTTCCAGCACTGGAGAGAACTGAAGGAGCAGGAAGTATACGCATACTCACAGATTGGAGTTTCCTGAGTCAATAACTCCTGAGCTAAACGCTGTTACTACACAAATAACACCTCTTTTCTATCGTAGTAATGTAGAGACGCGGCTACAACCGCGTTTTGTGTAGTAACAGCGTTTAGCTCAGGAGTTATTGACTCGGGAAACTTGAATCTGTGAATAGGTGAGTAACGTTGGTTTTGCTTTGTTACACAGAACTAATATATGCCTTTGTCCTTTGCATGATTATGCTTGTTTGTCATTTTTGCTTGTTTGTTTATCTGCAATCGTATTGTTCTTCAGCTATGATAAAGACACATTTCTTTCCATTAGTTGCCTGGGTTGTGAATTTGTGTGGGCGGAGCTATCAATACAGGGGTGGGACCCATTTGGGTTAGGGGCGTGTTTGTTTTGGTGATTTAAAATGTCAACATTGGCTTTCAAAAATCAGAGAGACCCCACCTTTAACATACAATTATATGTACTTCAGTTGTTGTATTCCTATTTTAATAAAACCCAATTTTGAAATGAAGACTCAAATCTAATATCAGGATTAATGCACTCCTTTTTTATGTTGTATTTTTTTAGAGCCCAGTACAGAGTGTCAAATCTACATATTTCTTCAGGAGAAGTAATTAGTGTTGCGAAGTACCTGGGCAATCTGCAGTACCAGGTCTGGAACAAAATGCAGAGCTTCATCAGATACAGTGAGTTGTTGCTGTTTTTTTTTTTTTTCATAAATTTCATTAGAGCACTTTCAGCATCTAGAAAGATTTAATAGATTGACTCATATATCAGATTTTAGTTCTCAGTCGGATCCTCTAATTATGATTTGTCTCCTCAGCACCTGTTGTCTTGGACCCAAACACGGCTCACTCTCAACTCATCCTGTCTCCAGATTTGACCAGCGTGAGAGACCGTGATGATGACCATGAAGACCAGACTGACTTGAATTGTCCACCGGTTTTGGACACTTCTAAGAGATTTAGGAGTTTGTGTGTGCTGGGTTCTGAGGGCTTCTCTTCAGGGCTGCACTGTTGGGATGTTGATGTGGGAAACAACACCTTCTGGATGCTCGGAGTGACTACTGAGTCTGTACAGAGAAAAGAACCCAATGTTTTCCCCAGCGGAGCTTGGGGCATTGGGTACGATGACCGAAAGCTGTGTGCTTGGTCTCCTTCAGAACCATATACTCCTCTGGCTTTGGCTGCCAAACCCCAGATGGTCAGAATTCGTTTAGATATGGATTCAGGGGAGGTGTGGTTCTTGGATCCTGCCAGCAATGCTGTTATCCACATGTTCTCACACCACTTCACTGAGGAAGTCTTTCCGTTCTTTCACAGCATGTGCAGTCTGTCTCCTCTGAAAATCATGCCTCTCCAGCCTTTTGTGGTCCTGTGAAAGCTCTCAGAATGCTCTTAAGGTTTCTGCAGGTTGTACTAGCACTGGTTCATGCTGCTGTGTGACATTATGGACAACAGAGTTATACATAATGATACTTATTTGTGTTGGTTTCAGTATTTTCCACAACTAAAGGCAAACAGACTGGAGTATGACGTCATTATATCTGGGACTTAATACATCATATTTTGTTTTGAGGTATACTTTAAACTGCTATACGTCATCCCTATCTTTTGCTTTGTGTACCTACTCGTAGCATAGCATGTGATGTTTTCTTTCACTTTTTGTTTTCCAACGGTGTTTAGATTTTGAAAATCAAGTGGACACACAGAGATCTATTAATAAGACTAAATGCAATACTAAATGCAAAAACTAGCTTTATTTTACTAGACAAAGCAACTCTGTGAACTGGCTTGTAAATCACTCACATGATTATTGGATCTATAGTAGTTTTTCATACTCTTGGGTAATACTCGAGCAGTGTGTTCAAGTATATTGATGATTAGCTGATGTATTTTATCTCATTTAAAATAAACTGATTTAACATTCAATTCAAGAAATCAAAACACCTTTGTATGTAGCTTTATACAGTGAAAGAAAAGTAAAGACTTTCTGGATGTTTAGGACTATGGAAGTTTATGAAAATATAAGATCTTTAGGACTAATTTTTGAATTGAGGTGTTAATTTTTCATTTATATGTCTGAATGATGTCTGGGGTCTGAGGGATATTGATTCCTTGATTCCTCAGGCCTACATCCTTCAGCCAATATCCCAAAAACCATACTAACCCCCTTCTATTATCTCGTGAGATATGGTAGCTTAGTGGTTAAGACGTTGGACTAGTGGTTGGAAGGTCGTGAGTTTGAATCCTAGGTCCACAAAGTGTCCAAAGTTCTGCAAGCCCCTTAACCTTTGATTGCTCAGTTGCATAAAAATTTGGACAAGGGTGTGGGTCGTAAATGTAACTCTTCTTTGATATACCAATTCTCAAACAACAAAAAAGATTCCTGCACTGGCTTCCTGTAGCCACCAACACTTTTTGTGTTGATGCTCATCTACAAGACCTTGACTGGAACATCACCAATTTTTTTTTAGGGGAAAAAACGTAACATTTTTGGGGTATTTTTTGGAACATCTCTGTATAAATATTGCACATACTAGGCTAGGTAAATACAGAAATACTTATGGGAAAAACTACTACTTTTTAAATCCCTGAGTGTCTATTTCATATGAGCTTCATATTAACAACCACTGTGGAGTGGTTGACATTACAAAGACATTTAATGATGAACGTTTGACAGGACACAAATGTTGGGGTGCAAATTCCATTGTTTTGGTCACTGGGAAAAGCGTTAAAAGCTCATGGTGTTGTAAAAATAATTAAGGTATTATTCCTTACAATACTATAACCAAAGTAGAGTATTAAGCCTTGCAAAATATTACAATTGGTGTTATAGGACATATGTAGGCGATGTTGTAGGCCAGATGTAAACAAGAGAAGATGTTTATTGTAATCATAAACTTAGTAAAAATAGCCAGACTCAGTGCTGTCAGGCCTCGTCAGTCTCAGCTCTCTGATCAACAATGTGTGAGGAAGTGAAAGTCAAAAGTTCAGCTGAAACAGGCCTCATGAAGGGAGTAGGGAGAGACAGCTGTATCAGGCGACCAGATGGACAGACCTGCTGAATCTGTATGTATATATGCAGTATATGTATGCGTATATAGGTGTATGATCAGTGGAAATCATATACAGACAAAATATAGAAAAAGATAGAGGAAAACTCACTCATTGTAACTGTAAAGGGAGATTGGTCCACGAGACGTGTCTTCTGTGTGATACGTGAGAGGGAAGCGTACAAGAAGTTCTCTGGAGCACATTTTTAACAACAGTTTTGACAATGCAGCATATTTTTTAATAATAAGGCAGAAGTACGGCGGGAACAACAACAGGAAAAAAAAACAAAAGGACAGACTTGTTTTTTGGTAAAAGGGCAGACTTGTTTTCGGGGAAATGAGGGGGGGGTCACGGGGCGATTCTGTAGAGTCAGGGAAAAAAACCCAGACAAGTCAGATGGATTGACGTAAGAAGGTGCAGACGCACCTAGAGGTGCCCGGGTATATATTGAGTAGATTTCCTTTGGGTTCTTTTGGGTTTTTGTTTGATTACGTTTGACTTAGAAATTTTTCCTTGAGCTCAATGGAATTGTTGGCTGATTGGCGGCAATAAAGAAGTTTGCTCATTCTCATCCAGGTTTGGAAAGTCTTAATTTGTATCAATTATAGTGTAACAGTAAAGTTTAGTTTAGATAAATTGTTTAATAGTTAATGTGAATAGTTAATTTTATAGTAAATACTTAAATAGTTAATTTAAATAATATTCAATATTCGGCTAAAAGTCTAAAAGTGCGATTCACCCTGCGATGTGTCCACTCGGAGGTGGGCTCTGAGTTCCGACAATGGCACATTCTGGCAATCTAACTTGATTAGTGCTATAGACAGAACCGCTAAATAGGTGTGTAAAAAGATTCCAAACTACATTAAACATGCCTTCCTTTATTCATCTGGAGCCATTGCGTAATGTCTGAAAATGATACATAGAGACTGACACACCCTCACTGACCTGAAAATAAACTGAACATTTGAAAGATCACATTAACAGATGGGCTGCTCACTTTACCACCAAAACAAGTCAGCCTTCCAACGTCGCTTAGCATAGCCTTGATATCCCATATCATATCAAACCCGCCGTGTGTTTTCACCTTGCTTCGAATCCGCAAATGGATTCCCAGCTTCCTGTCTCTGCTGAGGAATTATCCTGTCCCATATGCCACGACGTCCTCAAGGATCCGGTTTTTCATTTGTCATGTAGTCACGATATCTGCAAAGTCTGTTTCGATCAGTGCTGGATGTGTACGGGGTCTCTGGAGTGTCCCGTTTGCAGACAGCAAACCGATGTGGCTTCTCCCTTCGGTTATGTACTAAGGGATTCGTGTGAAGCCGCACCACAGTCAAGGAGGAATGAGAAAGCTTCAGCATGTTCTACATCATTCTACTGTCTACACAGAGAGAAATTCAACCTCTTCTGCCAAGAAGATGAACAGCTGCTGTGTGTGGTGTGTCAGAAATCAAAGATACATGAAAATCATAAATGTTGCACTGTAGATATTGCGGCACGTGACCTTAAGGTGAGACAAGCATCATTTAACCAAACATCATCTATGTTAGTAAAACCTGAAAGGTCTGTAATTTCTTTAAGGCATAAAATCAGAGTTGAGTTATGCACTGTGTCACTACGAGCTTAGCCGTTTACCAAAAACAAGAGTGTGTAAGTTACAGGAGATTCTGTCTTTGGACTTAAGCCTGGTTTTATTGCACAAATATAAGCTTGAGCAAGGAGCCGTATTAACCACAATATGTCATGTTTTGGGGGGTGAAAAAATATGCATCATCATATTTCAGGTCAATATTAAATATCTAAACTTGTTTCTATTAATTAATTAATGATAAACTTCATTTAAAGTCCATTTTTGCACAGAATACAATTAAAATTCAAGTTGACATTATTTAGAAAATTAATTTTTTCCCAATCAGTCCACATAGACTACAATAAATCACTTGGAACTGTTACATGTAGTCTTGAATCTCACCTTTTTTGTGTTTTTGCATGGATTAACTTCCCTGCTTAGGGTTTATAGTTTTATAATATAATTTATAATAATAATGTGACGTGACATACGGCTACGGTGTACGGTATACGGTGACCCATACTTAGAATTCGTTCTCTGCATTTAACCCATTCAAAGTGCACACACACACCGTGAACACACACCCGGAGCAGTGGGCAGTTTTTATGCTGCAGCGCCTGGGGAGCAGTTGGGGGGGGGTTCGGACCCTTGCTCAAGGGCACCTCAGTCGTGGCCGGCCCGAGACTCGAACCCCCAACCTTAGGGTTAGGAGTCAAACTCTCTAACCATTAGGCGACAACTTCCCCCTTAGTGCTTAGTTCTTAGGACTTCTTAGTTGTGTCCTGAATGACTTATTACACACTTACACTATGTACTTACTTTACTATCTAGTGTATGAACGCTTATTTATTCCAGAAGGATCTTAAAACCGCTCTCAGAAACTTACAGGACAAGCGTCAGGTCTTTAAGAAGGTCAAATCTGATTATGATCAAACTGCAAATTGTATTAAGGTGAGAAGACGCCTTTCCTGTAATTTATTTTTTTAAGTAATGCATTGTCCTAAATGTTCTAAAAGTTTTGTTTATTCTAGTATCAGACCAAGAAAACAGAGCAGCGGATAAAGAAGGAGTTTGAGAAGCTTCATCAGTTTCTTCAAGAAGAACAAGCATCCAGATTAGCTGCTCTGAGACAGGATGAGGAGCAGAAGAGTCTGATGATCAAACAGAAGATTGAAGAGATAAACATACTGATATCATATTTTGCCTATATTCTCGATATGATGAAAGAGGAAATGGGAAGTGAGAATATTTCATTAATGGAGGTAGGGAATGGATGGACCTGCACACCTAAAATTAAACATGTGAGACAATCAGAAATCCAAACTCACATCTTTGAGGGTTTGTTTAAACCGTCATAATTCCAAATACCTTTTTTCATAGTTTTAACTCATTCAATTGAATCCTAAATGAATAGAACATAGTAAGATTGAAGAAGCTGCTTCATGGTCCACATTTCTTTTTTTGACTGGTATGTCTGGATTTTTCATTTCATAGAACTTAAGAGCAGTAGCAAAAACGTAAGTCGCCTTTCTTTAGTTTCTTTCCTATGAATTTTGAGAAATGATTTTCTGACTCCTGAATGCTTTGCTACTTACAGAAGAGCTCATTGCTCCATGCAGGAACCACAGTTGTACTCAGGAGCCTTGATCGATGAAGCAAAGCACCTGGGGAACCTAAAGTTCAGAGTATGGGAGAAGATGCAGGAGATTGTTCAGTACAGTGAGTTTTTAACACAAATTTAGAGAATTATTTTCTTCCTAAGTAAAATATGTTACAGTTGTTTTTGGATCTTTGTTCTGTTTCTGTAGCCTCTGTGATTTTGGATCCAAACACAGCCCACCCTGAGCTGTCTCTTTCAGATGATCTGACCAGTGTCCAGCGTAGTTATGGAACACAACACCTCCCTAATAATCCAGAAAGATTTGATCAGTCTTATTGTGTCTTAGGCTCTGAAGCATTTACTTCAGGCATCCAAATATGGGATATTGAGGTCACCGACGTTTCCGATTGGGAAGTTGGCTTGACAACTGCGAGAACCAGAAAAAACAACTTGGATAGTGAAACCTGGAGTGTCAAAGCTTCTCAGGGTGAATATCTGGCACGGTTTTCAACAGCAGCATTTTTAAAGGTCCATCTTAAAGAGAATCTACAGAGGATCAGGGTTCGGCTGAACTGGGATGCTGGAGAGGTGCAATTTTCCGACCCTGTCACTGATACTCACCTTTGTACTTTCAGCCGATCTTTTACTGAGGGAGTCTTTCCTTTCTTCATTACACCCTGCAAACATTCAGTTCTGAGGGTATTACCATTATATATTGATTTTACTCTGAATACAGAACAAGGTAGAGAGTGAGGCAAGTAAAGATGTAGTAGAAGTAGTAGATATAATTCAGCATAATACACAAAATTTCCAGAGAAACAGAAAATTCAGAAAAAACATCCTTCGTGGTCTGTGTAAATAAAGTGCTTCTGATGCTGTAGGTGAAACCGGCTGATGTGTGAACTGACTGATTTCTGACAAAATAACCAATATCACCCAGAAACTGGAACATCATTTCTGCAGGACATGAAGTAGCAGATACAAGAGAGGGATTGTTACCTTTGTGTGTTTTAAGGAGAATGTAGAAAAAATACATAAACAAATACATGTTTGTCTTATGTTTTATCCGTTTAAGTATCAGATCTTAATTAAGGATGGCAAATTAAGAAAAGAAAAGAAAAAAACAGAAAAGAGAAGAAAACGAAATGCTTTATGCTCAATTATGGACACTAGGTGGCAGCATTGTACGTTCCCTTTCCAAACAAACAAACAAACAAACAAACAAACAAATAAATAAATGTAAAGATTGACATAAATATAAGTTTATATAAGTTTATATTAACAGATTTTGTTTTTCAAACTAGTACTTAGTTATGCATCACTGCTAAAATAAATAAATAAATGAATGAATAGATAAATAAATAAATAATAAAAAAAAGATTGACATAAATAATAAATAAGTTTATATTAACAGATTTTGTTTTTCAAACTAGTACATAGTTATGCTTTACTGGTAAAATAAATATAAACAAACAAACAAACAAACAAATAAATACATTTAAAGATTAACATAAATAATAAATACGTTTATATTAACAGATTTTGTTTTTCAAACTAGTATTTAGTTATGCTTTACTAGTAAAATAAATACATAAATAAATAAAAATAAGCTTTTTGTTTGGGTTTATTGACATGTGTTTCCTATTAAGCTGCATTAGTGTTAAAGTTCTCTATTAAAGTATAGGATACTCAGTTGCTCTGGTAACTATTAAGGCATATTGTAATACAATGTCTGCAATCTGAAAACATTCATTAACTGTACATAGATCTTAAATTAATAGATAAACACTGAATCCCAGGATAAAGCCTTCTATCCTTCCTGAATGAGGCGCACATGCAGGGAAAGGAAAGGGTTAAACCTGCTGGCGCTCTTACACTCCCATGAATCTATTTTGTTTTAACCAGAAGATCTCAGGCGGCATCAAAAGAGGATGTTGGCTGTTTTTTCTGGATGATCTGCAGCATCTGACCCCTGGATCAAAACATCCTAAAATGATGGAAGGGAGCAAGAAGGCGATCGGATGTTTGCTGTGATCTTTTAAAGCAGATTTTTCTTTTCCTGCAAGTTTTAATAATGCGCCTTTGGGATATCAGGAGATCCGCCGTGATTGTGATCTGTTTTTTAGGATGCAATATCTGGAAAGCAGTAACAGATGCTTTAAGAGAAGATAGCGACACCAAAGGTAAGTGAAATCGTCAGGGTTTGTTTGGGCAGCACTTTCAGAAAGACAGCTATCTGTGTTTATGTAAGAAAAGATGGGCAAATATAATCTAGTCTAATCCCAACAACAATGCTAGCTAGCTAGGTTTGCTAACCTGCAATCAGCTACTTTTTTTTTAAAAACACAACCGAAACAAAACTTCTGATTTATTAAGCAACATTTTAGCGTTAAAAAGTGCAGGGTTTCATATTTATTTATTTATTTATTTATTTATTTATTTATTTATTTATTTATTCGAGCAGTATATATTTAGTTAGTTTTTCCCTTTTTTTATTTTAATAAGTTAGTTAAGGAGAGGTGGGCTAATCTAATCACAACAACAATGCTAGCTAGGTTTGCTAACCTGCTGTCTACTTTTTAAAAACACACCCAAAAAAAAACTTAGATTTGTGTGTGTGTATATATATATATATATATATATATATATATATATATATATATATATATATATATATATATATATAAAACAGTGTATATTTAGTTAGTTTTAGTATTTTTAATACTATAATTATAATATAATATAATAGTAATATGATATTATAATATAATATAATATAATAGTATTATATTATAGTATATAATATAATACCATACTATAATACTATAGTACACTATAGTATAATAGTATGGTATTATGTTATATAATCACAACAACAATGCTAGCTAGGTTTGCTAACCTAAAACAAAATTATTTTTGTACATATACATGTGTGTGTGTATATATATATATATATATATATATATATATATATATATATATATATATATATATATATATAACGGTGTATATTTAATATTTAGTTAGTTTTTAGTATTTTTAATACCATAATAATATAATATAATATAAAACTATACTATAATAATATATAATTAATAAGTTCATTAAGGAGAGGTGGGCTAATCTAATCACAACAACAATGCTAGCTAGATTTGCTAACCTGCTGTCAGCTACTTTTTAAAAACACACCGAAAACAAACTTATATTTGTATTTGTACATGTATTTATTTATAAGTTATATATGATGTATATTACGGTATATGTTTAGTTAGTTTTTAGTGCTTTTTTATATTGATAAGTTAGTTACCTGACTGTCATCCCTGTAGCATCCAATAGCTTGTTAGCTTGTTAGCTAACAATATCCGAACGCATACTAAATATATTCGTATATAAATTAGTATATATTTTGTTTTTGAGTAATATTATGACCAGGTATGTAGGCCAATAAGCAGTGTAACTTAAACAAACAATTAAAATGTTTGTAACGAGTTTGTCACAGCTTTATGGTTGGTTATAATGCTTTGTTTTGTTTTTCATTCATACAGTAAATCTGGATTCATGTTATGTGAATATTATGATTATACCAATACCTATAAAATATAGGTTACCAAAATATAGATACCAAACCCTTTAAAATAGTAGGTAGTTTAAATATTCTTCTTAATTATATTTTTTTAAAGGATTCTTTTTGAACCTTTGGCTGTTCCCTTCCCCCTTATTCCCAGTCACACACATGACACATCCCACCAGTTCTGTCCATATTTATCTTACTTTGGACCAGTTTGGACCAGTTTCCCACCCCAATTTAATTACGCAAGTGTCATGCACGAAACCAGTCATCTAATCAATGAGACTAAAATCACTTTCCAATCAATAACAGTCCCTCCAGATATGCGTTCTGTTGTGGGTTGCCAGATTTGTTCACATTTTTCATTATATCTCATTTATTTCTTATCCAGGATAAAATATGTGGATACTGCAACCACATCAGTTACGATCAAAAGTGCGAACAGTATACATTAAAAAAGCATTGCATTACATTAAAAGCAGCTATATATAAAATAAATAAATAAATAAAATCTGGCAACCTCAGTTTATGTTGAAGCTAATTTTAATTCATCATTGTTTCTGTAGTTACAGCTTTGTATGTTGGTTGATCCACACGATCTAAACTCTTCTTATTCGTGTATTGTCGTTAATATGGTGATGCGTCTTCAGGACGGGATTTTGCACTTTTTGGTTTCGTGGTAACATCACAAGATGTGCTTTTTGTGTATTAAACGTAACATACTTGCTGCTTGAGTGAACGACTCTTTGTTACTACTATATCGTAAGTGATAACAACCAAACTGTCTTTCACAAAATGTAACTGTATAGACAGTGTGCTTCAATCATTAATGAAATACTGTAACCGGCGGCAAATTGCTGTGGTATGAGAGAAAGACCATTTTGGAACATGTTGTTATAGATAAATAATCCATTTCAGGGTTGATTTATTTTTTCTACAACAGCACAGAGTGACTTCTTTACTTATTCAGTCCCTCTGAGATTTAATTCATTTTTTATTTAATTAATTTTTTGTTTTGTGGGGTGCTTTTTCTTTCTTTCTTTTTTTTCCCCAATTGTTTAATTTTTTTTTAATCGTACACGCATGTAACCTTCTGTGATCGCTATATTCATTGTCGTTGACAATAAATAAGAGGCCTTTTGCTGAATGCGTGTTGTGAACTCTCACGACGCACCTTGGCTTAAATCTGCAGAAATATGCAGTAACTATGAAGAATTGTAAACTCCTCAAAAAGCAGCGATCACTTGATTTTGCGTTAATTACTTTGAACCTCAATTGCTTTAATCTTTAACATTATTTGTATTGAATTGTGGAATTAGTTCAAACGTATATGTTTGGAAAAATTCCCATATTTATAATATTAAAGCAACATTAATATCACTTATCTTCGTTTCCTGGCAATGCTGTTAGTGTTTTGGTTTTTTGTAACCAGTCTTATTACACAAATTGAATCCCTGATAAAGATGTTTAATGGAGTCTGGAAAGTCTGCTTTCCTTTTTTAATGAGCTCTAATGTGTTTCTCAAACAATGAGTGTTGGAAATCACCATAAAAAGAGCCGGCGGTTTGCCTTTGACTATTTTTGCACCGTAAAATGACTAAAGTTAGACCAAAGCAGGCTTTTAATAGAAGAAATCTTATTCTCTCTTTACACCAAACTAAACAACCACAACAGTGAATAAAAGATGGTGCTCATGTCAGTCTGTCCTTCCTTGAGTGGCTTTCCCTCATAACCATTCTCCGGACTCCGGACTGTATTTATAGGGTGGAGGACAGAGTCGGCCGCCTGCTTCACATCTGGAGAAGTGGTTTATTTTGCGTGAAAAGGAAAGGCAATCCTGTAGGCCTGCTTGTTTTATGTGATACAGAACACCACGTGCGGTACAGCCTTGGAAATGTGGTGCACGTTTTCTCATGGCAGCGCATTAGGTCTGCGTGACTCGTGTGTTTCTTGCCTACATTTGATACTTTATTTATTAGCATGTAAAGTCCAACCTTGAAATCGGTTTTAATATCACAAAAAGTGTCACACAGGATTACAAGCGACTTTTCATCTAATGCACATGTTCATGTTTCCGAGACATAAACATCTCGATCGGCTCTTTAGATCCCGAGGTGGTGGATCAGTATAATAGTGTACATGAGATGGTTAGGACCCTGATTCACTACACACTGGGACACTGATGAGACAGTTTCCATTTGCATTTCCTCATCAGTCACTGTAAAAACCAAAACATCAAATATTGGTATTCAGAATAAAATTCCTGATTCTCCGTGATGTTTACAGAGCATCTTGGGATTTTTTTAAAGGGGTAAATGTTCTAGTGCCCCGGAAGGTTTTCCCAGTTGAGACAAAGACAGAGACACAGACCGACAGACTTATTTATTTAATAACGATAACGAGTTAATATGATGATACAGATTAGATTGCGTAGGAATTATTTTGTGACCAATCCTATTAGAGAGAACATCTCCGACACAGCACAGAAATTACATATACACACACTGCCGCTATGGCGTTTAGAGATACGTTAACATCTCTGAAACAGAGCTGAAATGCTTTAGCGTGCAGAAATTTGGTGCTATGGCATTTCTGTGCTGTGTCGGAGATGTTTACATTTGCATTACGTTTCATTTATTACATACAGATGTTGGCGCATCTCTGAAATGATCGGTCACTAACATAATCCCGACACGATATAGTCTCAAATATCTTTAACATAGATACAAAGTGAAGGTTTATAATAGACCAGATTTTAGACAACCAATCACAGTCTTCAAAAGAATGTGTCACCTATTAACAGATTAAGCCCCGCCTCCTCTCTAAGATAAAAGCTGTTGTTGTATGTTGTTTTCTCCGTGGTGCTGAGATCAGTCTTGCGGTCCTGAATCACTCTTAAGATACGATTCCTAGTTAGAAATGTTTAAGCTAAGTTAGGAGCTCTCAGAGATCATTATGAATACGGGCCATTTGGGCTTCTACCAACCTGAAGATAACTAAAATATAATGTGGAAAAATGAATCAATAAATAGAAACAACGCTGTTGTAGAAAAATATTCAATTCGAAAAAGCGCCCGTACTTTTAGCACTTTAAAATGAATTTTAAAAAATTGTCACTTTGTAATCCAGTTTAAGTCACATAATGTTTTTATTTTACTATTATCATAGTTTATTATAGCAGATCATCACCTCGTCATTTTTATTTATTTATTTATTTGTTAAAACGAGCATTATACAGTCGTGTTACTGAGAAACCAGAGGCGGTAAAGTCCTCAGTCATTTTAAACATTGTGTAATTAAACTCCTCTTCGGCGGTAGAGCGAATGTTCGGTGTGACGTTCGCTTTACCGTTTAACGTGTTTTTGTTTTGGTAGACATCGCTTAAACGGAAATGTACGTTTATGAAAACATTTCACACTGTACGTTTACCTTCCAGGGATTAAATTATGAACCTGTAAAAGATTAGAGTTGGTTATTAACTAGTCCTGAATTTGTCCTGAAACACAGCCCCCCCCCCCCCACACACACACACAGGCTTACTTTAACCTTGTCCAACCTTGACTATCTGAGTGAACTGAATGTTGAAACTGATCAATACAGCCAGGTTTATGAGACATTAACACCTCAGTTATGTGGCCAAAATGCCTCCAGTGCCGGTGCCACCGAACCCGCACCACCTTCTGCAGGTAGTCTCAGGATGGCTTGGGTACTGTGCTGCACTTCCTGTCCTGATCACATGACAGAATGACAGCTTTAACACGATCAGTGACTTTCCTGCTAATGTGAAGGTCTCCTCAATTCACTCCTATGGAACCGATGTACACATTTGAATGAAGTTAATTCAGTCAAGCTTTTGTTTGTTTATTTATGTTGATATTTTATATCCTTATATTTTTCTGTATTCGGTGAGCTTATCTCTGTAATTCTTTTCAATGTATATCATTTATTTTCACAGTTAAGGATGGACATGAGCACTAGAGCTGCTTGCTGTAGCACATTTTCATGGTCTTCTCTCTCTCTCTCTCTTTCTCTCTCTCTCTTTCTGCTCCTCTCTCCCACTCCATGTCTGTCCACTGCATTGCAGTGCTTTACAGGTTTCTCTGTGCATTTCTACGTTCCATCCTGAACACACTACAAACAACACAGAGGATAGCGTTTACTGTATGTCTAGCCTCCTGAAAAAAAACCACAGTTTATATAAAAGTCACAGTTTATAAGAAGAAACGGATCAGAGTTCAACTGTTTTTATAAACACTTACTTACTTTGACTTTTTACTTGCTCAATTTTTTTTTTCTACATTTTTTTTTTTTGTGTTTCATGCTTGTGATGGCTGTGGTCCATATTTGCAAACCAGAACTGCAACTAAGTCCCTGATGTTCTCAGGGTGGGTAGAGGTTACTCATAATACAGTGCAATCACATGGACACACACACACACACACACACACACACACACACACACACACAAATGGATCAGTTTCCAGCTGCTTGTCCTGTGAGTCTAATGAACTGTAGATTGGAATGAAAAATACTCTCATGTCAGTCTGAAGACCAGCAGGAGGATGACCACAAAACATGCAATAGGCATGATGATAATCTGCTATGTTTAGTGCTTCTCAGCAAGCGTGCGCGAACACACACAGTGTCATTAGTCTTAATTTCCTGGATATAATATCTCAAAATCAGGTTAATTAACCACCTGCGACTAGCATGATTTTTGTTTTGTTTTGTTTTTTGCCATGGTCAATTTAAGTACTAATACTAGCTCTTTTGTACTACTCAAGAGTTGAAATTGGACTCGTAATACACTACCTTAGCTTACTCCCGGTAGCATTTTAATTCTCTGGCCGAATATGTAAAGTATGCCAGACAAAAGCATCTTGTCATATACTGCTCGTGCTGAATCACAAGGAGGTGGATCACAATCTGAGGAAAGTGCAGTCTGCCCTCTTTCTCATATCTTAGCTTGTAGACAGGGACGATTGTCTGATGTCACCCTGATTGATGGAGGAAAGAGAGTATTTCCCTCCTACCCAGGGATCATGGGCAAGTCCTAACAGTGTTTAAGTACTTTCATTAAGGCTTAAGCGTATTTCATGGCAATGTGTGTGTGGTACTTGGACGTATTGTAACGTAATTTTGAAGAAATCGATTCAGTTTTTTTTTTTGCATTTTGCTGCGAGGTGTTTAACTCTTGGAAAGAAACATTAGCTATGGCTAACTTGACCACGAAATGCCAAGGTAAAAAAAAAGTTTCAAGAGTGATGTGATGTGATGTATTTCCTGGTAAAACTGTATATTTGGGCAGGTGGGGATTTAATTGGCTTGTATTAAAAATTACGTGATCCAAAAGTCAGACATACAGTAAGACACGGATCTGAATCATTCAAAGGGAGGAACGAGAACATTTTACATGCTACTTGTGTGAAAGTACAGACGTCAGGCTAATGAGCGAATGTCAGTTTGTCGGCGTCAGACCAAACTACTGCACAAATGTATTTTTTTGGTGTTTAGATTAAGGATTTATTCTGCAGTCAGTCATACTAGACACTTTTACTGCCTTCCTCATCATTGACGTTCTTCGTGTCATGGGGTTAACAATATGGTTTTAAGTCTACAGTCTATATTCTAACAGCATCTAGTAGTGCTAGCTACTGCTGACTATAGCTCCATGTGCATTTGTTTATAATGAAGATAAGGGCAAAAGGGCAAGCCCAGGGGATTCTACTGAGGTCGGCTGAATAAACAAAGGCTGTGAGATGGGGGCTTTAAGAACAATGAATTAAAACAAGGTCATTTTTAACTTAGAATTAAGCTCCAAAGCAGGCTAAAATGACCAGGATCCACAGCCACCTTCTCAGACACCAAGGCAGCTGGGAGGTGAAACATGACATGAAATGATCAGTTATAAGAACGGTTGAGGTTAAAAGACTTGCTCAAGGGTAGAAACAATGGAAGCTTGACGATTCTGGGAGTTGAACTCATGCCCTTGCATTCTGTTAACGCTTTAACCATACAGCCACCGCTTCTCTTAAGAATACCGTGGTGTCGTGGAACATCAACCTGGTTAAATAATGACTTTTGATCCAAATTTGTTAGGCCTTGTATAAGATGTGGTATTGTTCCTACTCTTGAGTGAAGAGACCGTGTTATCAGGTGACTCACGTTCCCCCGGCAGCTGAACAGCATAGTTCTTTGTGTTTGAGTCTGTAGGAGTTAATTTTATAACGGTATAAGATTCTGCCCTGAGCTTTTGCTCACAACTTGATTGTATGACACGGCGCATTTTGGAGCATGCTGGGGTTAAATGCCTTGCCTGAGGGGACAGTCGAATTAGTCATGAGTCCTGAGTTGAGGCAGGCAACAAGGTGCTTTTCTTTCAAACAAACATACACCTATTTTTTTAATTTTTAGCTCACTCATCTTGAGATCAAGAACATCTGGTTATAGTACGTTCACTGTGTAATTTGATTTGTACATGACTTTTAAAAAAAAACACTCGATGATTTCGCTGTTTTGCCTCAAGCTTTATGACCGCTTTTTGTTCTCGGTGTGGAAACAAAATCTAGAGAAATCGTCGGGGGAAAATCTATGTTGTGTCTTTTATAGAACTGAAAAACATCTGTAAATGATCTCGTTGGGGATCAATCTATTGTGGCCCGAAAACTTGCCTAATCTGACAACGTAGTCCACGATTTAGATCACTCTGTCCATTATCTTTGTATAAGTCAATAAGCTTTTCCTCTACAGCAGCACAAGGGTTTGATTATTTACATCATGTATTGTCATTTTCTAACTGGCAATGAAAAATACCCTGCTTGGTTTCTTTTTTTGTTTGTGTTTTTTTTCCCATCTTGTTGGACTTTTCAACTGGAACACATCTCAGAACGCTATAGAGAACTTAAAAGAAGTCTGGCAGAGAGCTAGAAGGAGGAGAGTCGAGGGGATTTCCAAGGTGAGACCAAAAAAAACATTCAAGAGTAAAGATATTTCAGCAGGAAACTGAGGAATGGAGTTTCACAGGAAAGAGCTACACAGTGTCCTTGTGTGCAGGGATTTAATGCTCTCCTGCTGAGGAAAAAACAATAGATTTGTCAAGCCGGTTTGCAGCAGCGCTCGGGGTGTTTAAAATGAAATGTGTGTCTGGCAACACAATACTGACGTTTAAGTCAGTGACAATCAAACAATTTTTTTATGTAGTTCTAGATATATATTTAAAAGTAAAATGTGCCGTTTCACTGAAGGGGAAAGGACGTGGGATCTAAAGGACAGACATTTGCTTTGTGTCAAAGCATATATAATCTGAGAAATATGATCTGTGCCTTAGAGAACACACCGTTCACAATATACTGTACACTTTGTCCTTACACCTACCCTGTATGTAGTGCCTAATGCTTCTTAGAGTTTTAACGACTAACGTTAGTTTAAACATAAATGACAAATTGTTCACAAACTATAACACAACCTATTCAGGAACAAAATCTGGTTTTTAAAACCCACAGAAATCAAGCCGCTTGTTTTTAGGCCGATTCAATAATCAACCCATGACTCTTTGGACAATCGCAGTGCAAAAAGTATGCAACGATTTTGAGCTTAGTTATTGGATCATCGTAACCTACGTATGATTCCATACACGGTACAGAATTTCTCTGTATGGAAACGTCTTATCTTGAAAGTAAATACCGTCTGAGCATGGGCGTAAATTTCATTTAACGGGGGGGGGGGGGGGGGGGACAATAAATATAAAATTTCTCATGAGCAATTTTTGAAGGGGGGACACAAATAATAGTCTAATTGTACTTAAAAGACATGTCCCCACAGTGAAAAACTTTGCTTTTATCATTATTATTGTAGCATGGAGACACGTCATTGCGGTTATTTTCAAAGTTTTTCTTCAAAGAAAGTAAAACTATCATAAAAATAATCACGACAATAAAAACAAGGAATTAAAAAAAAGGTTTAAAATGTTATTTAAAATGAATTAAGACACTTAATAGAAATTGATTATACAAAAAAATACAGTGAAGTCAGTTCAGACGTAGCACAGTGCTCATTCAGTAAATGCACAGCTAAACAATATGCTAACTGTGGCCGTTAATGTTAAGTTAACATTATGCCAAGTCGTCCCAAATAAAACAATGCATGGGAACCGGCTTTGGCGTGTTAGTTACAGTGCACTATGGAACAAGCTATTGTAAACAAGCTAACGTTAACTAGATAAGTAAGATTTTAATCGCTAATATAGCAGATTCATGGAAAATTACATCGGTAAACTGCATTTTTGCCGCAACTAATTTATGATCGAGTCTGCAACAACTACATTAAAGAGAATCGCTTTATTTAAAGTGAATAAAATCCCCTACTTAATGGAGTTGAACATTAATTGAGCCGCAGTTACACACCTGACTCGTGTGTGCAGAGTAAGTGAGATGTACTGGGAAAGCAGGCAGTGGGTCAAACCACTGTGAGGAAGGGGAGGGGGGACTCAACTGTTTCTAAATGCAGTTTTTGTGTTTGTTTTTATTTCTACTTACACAATTATTTAGGTATACGTACATATATTTTTCACAATAGAGAGTGCAATATTTTTTAAATAATTTTTTGTGGGGACAATCCTCGGATTTACGCCCATGCGTCTGAGACTTCATGTTGGTCTCCTACACAGTAATTTCCACAAAATCTTGTCACATCCTTCTTTTACACATTCCTATTGAATATATACAAAATAATATATGCTTCTGATTTAAACTTTTGCTTAAGTGAAGCCCGTTTAGAAAATTATTTCTTCATAGTATTTAGATTAACGACACTCTTCATAAATGTTTAAATGTCTTTCAATAATAAATATGATTTATTATTTATCGCGGCGCACTAATTAAACCGAACCGAGTAGCCGTTCTTTCGTTTCGTTGGATAAATATATCAGTAATTTCTCTGTTAGTCAGCAGAATTCGTTCTTTTCCATCTAGGATTGAGTTGCATCTGCAGAACGCTGAAGTTAATATAATCTCTCCCACCTGCATCTCATAGTATTTTCCACATTAACTGCTTGCCTTTTATTAGGGATCTTTACTCTCTAGACATGCCATGCTGTGCTAAAAGGGGCTCAGTTCTGTTTACGAGTCTGAACGTTAGTTTAATTTAATGTCCTGATTTTTTTTTTAGAGCCATTTTTAAATTATAGCTTCCAGTAACCCTTGGACTGTTGTAAGTTATTTGAAGCCAGTATTTTTTTTTTTCCCCCTGCCTGTCAGTTGCTGGGGTCTCTGTGTTTTGGTAATGGTATAACACCACAGATGAACCCAGGAAAATGTAGAAATGGACCGAGTTCTAGGTTCGGAGGAAAGGTGGCACAGTACCAAATTCTGTTTCAGCCGTGTAGCACGGTGGTGGGAGCATCATGGTTTCTGGCTGCTTTTTACAGGAGAAAATCAGGGCAGGAAAACAACCTGGAATGGAGAGGAACTTAAACATGTTTATAAATTAGTTTTGACGTCAAATCAACCGAAATAGAAAGAAATCTGAGAATTCTTTATAAAGCAGAAATTTTATAGGGATGAATTATCTAAAATTCCTCCCCAGTGTTGTGTAAGCTTTGGGAATGTTTTCTAGATGTTACCGTTAATGCTGTTGTTTTCTGGTTAAGGGCAATAAAGATTGTTTTTAATGACAATTTGGGGATTAGGGGATATCTACTTAGTATAATTGTACTCGACACCTCATCGGTATTTTTATTTTTTATTTAAAACATTGTTAAAATTTTGTCCCACCTTCTCCGAGAAGCCTGAATACTCTGAAATGTTGTTTAGTTAACGCACAAACAACACTCTGTGTTCCTCCCTGAGACATGAAACCTCATACAGGCAACCCTCTTATTCACTGGGAAAAACTTGAACTGTGAGGCCCTCTGCTTGGGAGTGGTGAGTATTCCCACACCCGCCTGTGGCATATCTCCTCTGGGAACTCCAAAGTAGGATAAAGATCAAGAGGTTTGGTATCAGAGCCTGTACTGTGCATGGATATAAAGCCAACTAGGTCACGTCCTTTACATTTTGTACTTCCGTGTCATTTCCCTACGAGCAGTGTTCCATTTTCCCAAACTCTGGTCTAGTCCATCTAAGATAGTCCAAGGTGCTCTGGAATGGCATTGCACCAGCCCCCAACCTTCATCTTGCCGCTGGTGAGGCCAAACAAAGGCTCTATATCCCTATTTAGGGCTGAGCCTAACTTGGCCTTGTCACCAGGTGTATGGACACCACCCCCAGTCCTGGCCCCAGTGATCTGTTTGTATCCCTCACCAGGTCACCAGGTCATGATACACTATGAATGGTAGATAGTTTTTGTTGTTTTGCATGGTCTTTTGGATCATCTTTTCTCCTAATGCTCCCCTCAGAACTGTTTACCAAGGCTGGCCCTAGAGTACAGAACGGGTTAACTGAAAGGGATTTCTCTCTAAATACCCCTCACAACTGTATGACACACATGCTTACAGAGAATATCTATCTATCCATCTACTTTTAGCATTTCTATGCTAACCCACCTATCGATCGATCCAGCTATCCACTTTTATCATTTATTTATCCGTCCAAGCATCCACCCTTCCATCCATACAGCTCTTTGTCATTAATTATTCATCCATCCATCTAGATTTATCATTTTTAGAATGTAAATGATTTTATATTTGTTATAGACACTCTGAAGAAGGTTTGCTAATTATTTTTTTTTGTCCTGGTAGCTACTTTACATCCATTCATCCATTCATTCACCCTCTTTTCTATACAGCTTTATCATATTATTCATTCATTCAGTTTTGTCATTTATTGATACATCCGTCCACACATTCATCCGTTCCAATTGAATCATTTATCTATCCATCCTGCCATTCTTTCCTTCATCCATCGTGCCATCCGTCCCACCGTCCGTCCATCGGCCATCTACAAATTTTTATAAAACTCAATATAATAGATTTAATATTAGTTCTAGGCACTTGGTTTGCTAGTATTACTTTTATCCTTGTATCTACTTCACACTGTGTAACTGTCCATACTAAAAGGATTAGATTTTTTATTTTTATTTTTTTAGATCTATTTAAACCATCTTACGGTCACGGACCTCGTCAAGACAGACAAGTTATCGCTGCTCGGATCTTGATTCTGGAGGAACAGACGAGGTGCTATATCGTGCATTACAGATAGTGACATTGACCTGAGAGACAGAGCAGGAGAGGATCGATGGTCTGGCAGCTTTGATGTCTGTTCGCAGATCGGAGCTCAGTCCTGACGCATCGAAAAACAGTGTGTACGTCGGCATTACCGGGCTATTTCAGTGCAGGGCAGACTTGGAGCTTATGGTGTTCTGAGAAAAGCACTCGTCGTTAAATAAACACAACGGAAACAATGATCCACCTGTCCTGCACCTGCGCTAGCAAAAGAACACAAGTGCATGTCAGGTCATGTGTGTGTTGCACAACTGGTTAGCTTAAAAAAACAAACTTGGGTTTAATTGTAGTTAGGTTTTTTATATAATATATATATATATATTAGTGCTGGGCAACGATTAAATATTTTAATCGCGATTAATTGCATGATTTTTCTGTGATTAATCGCAGCATGTGCAAAATTGAATAATGAAATCAAAAGTAGTGTATTTATTAAATAAAACATTAACGTTTTATTTAGTTTGTTTAAAAAAATAAATAAATACATGTCCAGAACCTTTAAAAAAAATTCTGTCCAGAAGATTTCGGTACCTTTTTCCATTTTTTCTGTCCGCACCAGATATTTTCTGTTTCGCGCTGTAGCTCTCTTAGGCACACAACAAATGCTTTCATTGGTTGAGACGCGTGATGACGCTCATCCCAGGCAGCCAGTAGCCTACTGATAAACATCCCACCCCTCCTGTGACTCATGGTTTGTGTTGTATTCGGTTGTATTATTACAGTCTATCTATGTGTATTGTAACTTGCCCATCCCTAATATATGTATATAAATATAAACATAAACATAAATAGAGTATTTGTCTGTTCATGTCTTTTATAATAGTGCATGTTGTAAACCGGAAAGTGTTAGAGGAAAACATCAACTAAAAAAGGTTAAGAAATAAAACACCATGTTCGCCTGTTAAAGGAACGTTTTTACATGTCACAGTGAAACGTTTCCTGTTATCTCAAACTCTTGATATTAATAAGACAAAAAATGCATGCGTGTCATATTACTGAGAAACTGGAAATTCCAAAACACTCCCAGGTTGGAAAACATCCCGAATCTTACAAAGCACTGACGCTGGAGACTCCTTCTTAAATAATCTTCTTACAAGACATGTCACTATACGAACACTTCAGTTTTTCATACATACGTTTTATTATTATGTGTATTTAGGTTATGGTAAACAAATTCATTCCTGTGAATGAGTTGTTACTTTAGATTGTATACAATATACTGTATATGACTAATTAGTGTAAGCATTAGTATAGAACACACACACACACACACACACACACACACACACACACACACACACACACACACACACACACACACACACACACACACTGGGTAAATGCTGACTCTTATTGTTCCAACAGTAGGCCACTGGGGACATCTGACTAGTGACACTGCAGTGCTGTGTTTCCAAGTCAAATGTTTTTGTTTTTTTTTACTTCTTCTCAACTGTACATGTTAACAGAAAAAACACACTTTTCCCAAGCTTTGCTTTTGGTGATTTAAAAATAAAGTAGTGCCTGAAGTGCATTAAATGAATAAAAAATAACGTCTGCCTCTAGATCAGCAGTTCCCAACCCGGGGGTCGGGGTGGTCGTGAGATGATTTCCAGAAACTAACTAACTTTCTTTCTTTCTTTCTTTCTTTCTTTCTTTCTTTCTTTCTTTCTTTCTTTCTTTATTTATTTATTTCTTTCTTTCTTTATTTATTTATTTATTTATTTATTTTATATATTTTTAAAAAAAAAGGTTGTAATGACATCCCTTTTGGATCACTTTCATAAGTATTTCCCTGAAGGAGACGCTCCCGACCAATATGACCGGATAAGGTCACCATTCAATGTAACCACGGCAAATCATCTGGCGTCAGATACGGAAGATGCGCTGATAGAACTTTCATACCGATCGAACCCTGAGGACGGCATTCGACGGCAAGACGCTGGATGAGTTCTGGGTTTCTGTCACGCTGGAATATCCACAGTTGTCGAAAGCCGTTTTGGATGTACTCATGCAATTTGGCTCAACGTATTTATGCGAAAAGGCATTCTCCGGGGTGTTTAATACTGTCGGTCGCGGTCTGATTATTTTGGGAACCCCTGCTCTAGATAGTAAGGTTCTTTTACGGTGTAACAGTTTCACAGAAACAGCAGTAGTTTTGTTACCAGTACGTTATTAACAGTACACAACGGACAGCTACCGCTTACTAATATAAGGTATTTTAATCATTACTAAATTCTGTTCGGTGTTTCTCGTCTCTTTCATGTCCAGCTCTGACGGCCCAAAATTTGTATTATCTTCTTTTGTCTAGAACTCGCACTAAATCATACGTGGGTTTTCTCTGTAGAAGGGATGTTCCTGCTGTTACCCTTAGCACATTTCAGAATTTCTTGTACACAGCGTGGCATTGATGACCACAATTAAACCAAACAGCTTCGCACAGTGCCACATCATCTTTATTATTGTTATTATTTTCCTTTTATTTTTTACTGTACAAATCACTGTTCACTGTTTTTTTTAATGGTAGATTAATGATGTAGTGATACTAATGTATTTCATCGCTACTAGCTAGGTAAGAAATGAATACAGCTTTGGGGTATACTTTTGGTTGATGTGTTAGCCTAGTGGTTAAGGTGTTGATCTACTAATCGGAAGGTTGTGAGTTTGAATCCTAGGTCCACCAAGCTACCACTGCTGGGCCCCTGAGCAAGGCCCCTGAGCAAGGCCCCTAACCCTTAATTGCTCAATTGTATAAAATGGGATGATAATGTAATTCTCTCTGGATAAGTGCGTCTGCCAAATGCCATAAAAATGTTCATTAAAAAAACAAAAACTACAAGAAAAAAATAGATTTTTTTTGAAAACGATGATTATATATTATACAATTTATTGTTATTAGACCATCTAAATCTGTGCACATGGATTCATCGACAGTTTATCCTCTGATTCGTCAGCCTCACACTCCACTGGCTGGGTATTTTTTACTCTGTTCACCCATGCAACAAGTCACACACACACACATACACACACACTCTCGTTTTACTCTTCATTATTTGTATTGTTGTCCTGGTTGCTAGAATAACATCATGTCCAGTTTAAAGACACACTATCACCCTCTCCAGTTTACTTTATAACCGGCACAGTAACTCACACTTTTCCTGCAAACCTGCAACGGAGTCTGAATGTTTTCCATGCTTTTAGGAACCAGTCCAACTTTACAAAAAGCTCAGGCTTTCACAGGAAGTCTGCTTTCACCGTCGCTTCCAAAACAAACCCGGGGTTTCCTAAAGGAAGCAAAAGCGGTCCATTGTTCTCACTGCATGTCGCTATTGGCTAATAAACAGGAAATGGACGCGGTTATCTCTCTGGTCATTCGGGCTTTTCCATCAGTGGCCCTCTCTAGAAATGAAGAAAACGTGAAGAAGCCGGTGGATTGTTTTGTTTTCGGTCCCCAGCAGCTTGAAGAGAGAAGCACTTTATATGTAATTATTATGTATTTATTTTTTTTTTTTTAATGGAGAGAAATTCCGGCTGAGGAAGATTTTATTAATCACATATAAAATGGAGCTTCGGTATGACTGTAAGAAACGATGCCTTATCAAGTCTTTATGGATGATGTCACATTGAATGAATTTGCATGTGATGTAGTTTGTTGAGTGAAGTTTGCTTTTTTATGGGGGGGGGGTGTGTTTGATGTTTTAGCTTTTTGAAGGCGGGTCAAGAATAATCTCAAGTGTAGACTGAAAACAGAGTCATATGCTGCTTAGATTCCAGTTTCTTATTAAATACGAACAAACTCAACAGGATTTGGAGTTTTCTTTTTTAATTACTGGCGCTATACGAGAGGCCGATATGACAAATATATTACTGCAGTCACAATCCCCATCTGCTTTCAAACTTTTTTCTACAAAATAACCAAGTTTTTTTTTTGTTTTTTGTTTTTTTTTTTTGTTATATTGCAATGTTGGAATATTGACAATAAAGTAATTTGACTCAGCATGTCAGAATTGTTCTTATATTTGCTCACTAACACTAATATTTTTTTTGCATCATTTTCTTGCTTCACCCCAAACTTGATTTATTTATTTTTAATGGGGGGAAAAACACTGACACAGTGAGTTTTTATAGGTTTTATAGTGGTTTAAAAAAAATGATAGTAATGGAAATATTTCGTCACTAGACTCCAGACTCTCACAAAACCCGAACGACTCTCAGTAAAGTGCCTTGCCGTTTCTGTATCATGTTTCCACATTACCAAATGGGATAGTTTGAGTTAACATACAGAACTGTAATATCATTTCTGTTTTCTCACGCAGAAGTGGCTTTAAAGGTCCACCTGAGTGACGCCAGCACTCATCAGCCGCTCTCCGATGCCACCGTGGACCTCTTCGTCAATTACACTCTCATCGCCAGGGAGACCTCTGGCATCGACGGCAACATTTTTGTCCGGTTACCGTACCGCCTGGGCGACCTGCTCGTCATCACAGCTACCAAGCGAGGCTATGTCCCTAACTCCGCCCCCTGGAGACCAAACAGGCTGCCTGGTACGATCTTACTCGCTTGGATTGAACGTTTGCTTTCTTCCTTGTTCGTTCTCTCGGATCTCGTTATTGAGATTAGCTGTTCAAAGTCGTTGCAGTAATAAACGTGAAGGATAACTGACGACCCGACTCGACTCGACTCCCGGGAGAGAAGATGAAGGGACGGAGATGATGTTTGGTGCAGAGCTACAGGGAATCTTATTAACTTCAAAACTATAAATAGATAAAAAGTGTGATTTTATTTACTAAATAAAAAAATGTCCATGTTACCAATTCACTGCGGTATAATAGGAATAAAACACTTCAGGACATGCAGTTTATATATTTATTAAATGAACTTTGTGTTGGTCCTCATCACAACATTGTGTCTAGTTGGAGTTTTATTCAGCTCTTCATCTCGGATATTGTTGGGGAGAACATGCCCACAGGGGATTGTGTGTGTGTGCGTGTGTGCAGGGGGGGGAGGGATGAACCCTGAACATGTAATGACGAACATGAACGTGTGTGTATATGTGTGTGTGAACACTCTAGTCTTCTCATCTCTGAGTCTGGATCTGCTTCCCGAGAGAGCTGCTACTTTAATGGTGTATGACGACGAGATTCAAATCGTCTCTGGATACCAAGGTAAGAAAGAACTCTGTATGTGTGTGTGTGTGAGTGGGAAAGGCTCTACCTAATCAAACCCACCTCTTTTCAGTTTCAATTCTCAGAATGCCTTTTGTACCTCACTTTCACCACTCACACAACCGCAGTGAACACGAAAGCATCTCAGAATGCACAACTTGTCAGTGGGTTACAACAGCAATACAGGAACACATCAGGTTCCACTCCCCTTAGACAAGAACAGGGATCTGTGGCTACAGTGGGCTTAGGATTAAACACACACACACACACACACACACACATACACCTACATGCTTCTCGAGGGAGCAGGGGTCTTTTTAAAGATGGCACTGATAGAGAAGTGATTGGAGTTGTGGCTGTAGCAGGCCATTCGGGTAAGAGAGTCTGTCCTCTTATACGTGTGTGTGTGTGTGTGTGTGTGTGTGTGTGTGTGTGCGTGTACCAGTTTGATGTGTTTTAGGGAGCACTAGTGTTCTGTTTTTATTCACTCAGCCTCATATAAACAGCCTTTCTCCACACACAAACACTTCACAGGTGGAAGTGTTGCCTATGACTTTACATGAGGGAACAATGATCTTGTGCGTGCACACACACACACACACACACACACACACACACACACACACACACACACATACACGACTTCAGCCCATCTGCTTCAGTATTTTGCACAGTAAGAGGCACCTCCCTTCTTGTTCCACACACACACAGACTTCTTGTAAGTGAGTGACCCTGAGAGCATCCCAGGGAAATACTAAAGAAAAAGAAGGGAAAGGAGGAGGGGGAGAATAAACACTAAAAGAGGGAGGGGTGAAACGAAGGAAGTGCTCCGTGGGGAGCTTTGACAGGCAGATAGATGACTGAATATGGCATGACTTTAATGGCAGATGGTGTGTGTGTGTTTGTGTGTGTGTTTGCATGACTGGGGTGTGTAAGGCACTTTAAGGATCTCTAATCTGTTCATTAGTGTACTTTGGCTCCGAACGCATACAGAGATGGAAAGAGCAAAATTGTGTGTGTGTGTGTGTGTGTGTGTAAGAGCACCTGGTTGTGTTATGCTGCACAGTTGAAGTGTGGCGTGGCTAAAACTCGCTGTCATGTCTATGGAATGCAGACTCCCTACAATGGAAACTCGATGAACTCATCACTCTCCAGAGCCACGCAGGAGGGCCACGGCTTTATGATTTACTGACCTGCTCGGCTTAGCGAGAAAGAGATAAAGACACCGAGTTTGAGAGAGAGAGAGATGGGGTAGATTTTACACTACTGTACCCTACACTACAAGTGTGCTAACTCAACTAAATTAAACATTTGTCTTTTCTCTCGACTCTATTTTTCCCTTACAGTGGCACACGGTTGGCTAGTGTCTCTGTGATTGACAGGAGAGTAAGAGTAATGTCCCTCCCACTCAGAGCACTCTGTCTCTAGTTCTTATGGCATCACAAATGTTTTTAATTGTGTATATATATTTACCACAGAAGAACTGATTCTGTCTGTAGAGCTCGTGATGCAAAATCAAGTCATCTTGAAGACTTTGGGTTTATTTTTTATTTGTAATTAAACATACTTGGTACAAACCAGGTTTAATTAAATAACACTCCTCTATTTACAGTAATATGATATTAATGATGTTTATCTAACACCTGCCAACGCATGAGAACTTGACCGAAGATCGAATCCAAAACCCTACACCATCTTCCATCAATTTCTCCTTCACAAATATTTTGCGATAATATAACAGTTTGGCCAATGGAGCAGTGAGCTTAGTGACTAATAAAGAGGATCTTCCTTCCATTTTAAACTTTGATTTGTTGCATTCTGTCAGGGCAAATTTTAAATATCCACTGCCTTTCTTGATAAGTCAAATACTCGGTTGCTAAATCCATGTTGCAAGCCATTCCAAAGCGTTTACATAGTTTTCGATGACCAGATCGACTCCCAGACGTCATGATGACTTGGACTTCATGTGTTATTTATAGTGTTATATATAGTTTGTCTATACAAAAAATGTAAATACTTTACAAGCTTAGTTACTGATTGTTAGCTTTTTTTTTTTTACAGCCGGCGTGAAGTGTATCGGCGTAATGTGTGCCGCAGAACGTTTCATAACACACAATAATGACTTCTCTTACCGATTATTTTCCCATCAGCATTGGCAACAAATTAAAATCTGATATATTAAGTCTTGTGTAAACAACTGAGGCAAAAATGTGTAGGATATTAACATCGATATTGTGGTAAATAATATCACAGTATGCATCTCTGAGATATTACCGATATTGTGATATTACTAGTTTCACATCGTAATTAAATATTCCCATAAGAGAAGCAGTTTGATATGTAGACTGAATGGAAATGAGTGATGCTTTATTAAGTGTTGTGTGCATTGTGTGTTTTGCGTCCAGGATCGAGGCTTCAGCCGTGGATTCAGTTCCAGAGGCGAGCTCTGAGTCTTCCTCCTAATGCCACCTACACCAACCTGACCGCCTTCCTCACTGTGACTCACTCAGGGCAGAACACACAGCACTTCCCCTACCTGCAGGGCCTCGGCTCTAACAGCACAGGTAACACACACACATCGCAGTATCTTTTCTAACAACAATCCTGTTCATTTTATTAACAACATTTCAAAATCCCATTACTACCCCTCCTGTTTTCTACTTACGAGGCAACTGTAGGGCTATCAAGTTTCACACACTGAGCGTGACAGTCACTCATTTGGGTCTTTTGTCACGCTCTCCCGCCACACATTGTATTTCTCACGCAGAAAAACTTACTATTTATCATATATTTAATATGCCGCAGCACCAAAAATGTATCAGTCCGCACCGCTGTCTCTATGGAACCGGGCAGGAATCAAGCACGTCTCCCCAGGAGTTCTTAGTCGAGCCTGACACCTATCAGCCAATCAAAAAAAAGAGGTTATACGATAGCCAATCAGAAAATAGGCTATCTGGGTAAGATTTAACACAACAAGCAGTTAAAAAAAAAAACATTGATTAGAGAGGGTATTTTCGGTGGTCGGTTTGAACAAAACCTCAACACGAAACAGTTTGTCTCTGGATGGGACATTGTTGGTCTGGGCTTGAGCTGAATTGTTTTAAATGATAAAGGAGTCCAAAAAGGCAACAAACACTACAATAAACAACACCAGTCTTTATCTCTCTCTCTCTCTCTCTCTCTCTCTCTCTCTCTCTCTCTCTCACACACACACACACACACACACACACACACAAAAATTAATAAATGGAAATTGAACAAATACTTTGTATTTGGTTAAATTGTGGGCAGTGATCCTTACCGAACACAACAACATCCCCATTATTGTGGTGTTTTTTTTGTTTGTTTGGTTGTTGTTGTTGTTGTTGTTGTTTTTAATTTGGGGGTGAGGGTGTTGGAGCTGTCACTCTTGCCTGTCTTCAAAACTTGAGAGCCCTGAGACTGGTTAAGTACACTGTGTTTACACACACTCAGGATAAAGGCAATCCCACAGGGAAGGAGTAAGTAAAGGAGTATTTTGTGTCTTGGGCTCCTAATCAGGCCAACAAAACAAAAATAGCTAACAAAAAGTGGATCATGCTTGCTTAGGCAGCTTTGTTCATAATCTTTTTTTTTTTTGCTGTCTATTCATACTATAACTGGCATCTTGTACTAAGCTGCCAGATGGATGGAATGTGCTTTGTGCAGAAGTCTATTCATCTCATTCCTGTGTACTTATAAACAATTAGCACAGTTTACCTTAAATGACCGGCGGTAACACCGGTGTGTGTGTGTGTGTGTGTGTGTGTGTGTGTGTGTGTGTATATATATACACACGATCTGATTTACGCTCAGGTGAACAGCAGGCATGCGTTTAGGGCACTGAAACGGAGTTAACCAGATGATTATAGTTTACATTTGGGCTCTAGGGTCAGTCTTAAACCTTGTCGATCGTTATGGCACTAGCTCATCGTGGGCATCTGACAGCCTCGTGTATGCAGACGGAAGTAGCTGCCCCATGAGCAGCAGTTTATGAAGAAGCTCATGCAAGTCACCAGGAGTTTTTTTTCCTGCTACCGGTTGCCATGGCAATAACCTTTATCAATAGGTGGTGCAACTGGCATTCGAAATCATTTTTCTTTCCGAGCAAACAAAACGTTCTTGAGGGAAATTTAGTGTTTGTATCTAAAATTCGGTATGTCATTTTCGGCACGACCTATTTTGGATGCGTGGCTTTTATAAATAATAAAGATAGTAATAATAATAGAAGGCTCCTTGTTGTCTAGTGTAGATCCATAAAGTATAACAGTAAGTCATGCATTTTTAAATGCTCTCATATGTAACTCCACTGCCATTTTCGTTCCATCCGATTCTCTCTGTTGGTCTTGAGGGATTTAATTTGCCAGTTAGATTCGTCATTTCAGTACGTACCATTATCTAAACGGCTATAAGGTAGAACTACTGTATGTTCTCTTTTACGGACGATTTTTCACATTTCGACTTATTCACTGTCTGTCTTTCTGTCACTGGTAGCCAGCGATCGAAGGTTTGAGCTAACCCCTGTAGCTGCCATCAGCGTACACCTTTTGGGAAGCGATGGGGCGGAGCTTCATGTCAGCGAGCCAATCAGCGTGAGCATTCCTCTCCCTTCCAATAGTGGCTTGAAGGAGAATGACCACATTCCTGCCTGGAGGTTCGATCCCAAACTCGGTGAGTGTGCTCGCTCTCTTTCTCTTACACACACACACACACACACACACACAAACACACACACACACACACACACACACACACACACACACACACACAAAAGAACATTATGTTAAGCTTCCAGGCGACCATGCTTTCTTTGTGTTGGTGTGTGTAAGTGAATAGAGGAAAGATGGAGTACCAGATTTCCTGTTCCCTTCATCAGCAGGATAAGTTGTGTAAAATGTTTTAAGGCTGGGTGCAGGATAGGAATGTTTATAAAACGTCAATAGAGTGGTGGTGGTGGTGATGTTCTTAGTGTGGAAACTGAAGGTCAGCCGGGTCACGAGGAAGTGTTGTAAACATCATTTGAATGTGCTTTAGAGCTGTACAGCTCCCACTTTTTACTTACACGCACACACACACGCACAGAATGAGTGTGTGGGATCTTTATAAGCTGAAGCACTCTATTCATCACTTCATACTATAAACAGTTACTCTTGTAATGAACGGTGTCGGTTTAGTCTCTCACTTTCTTGTTGTAATTATTATTTTTAGTTAGTATCATTATTATTATTTTTTTTGTTCCTAAAATTCTGATAAACTCCGTAGGCTTGAACAGGCACCTCTGTTTAAAAAAAAAACCTTTAATACGAACATAATACTCAATAATGAAATGGTACAACATAACACTGGACCAAATCGTATCCAAATCACAAGGTTTTTAAATTTTTAATCCATCCAAATCTGGTTAAAGTGACCTAACACAAAAATACAGAAAAGGTTGTTGTTTCTAATGTGATCTCTCTTTCTAATATACTGTACATTCACCAGCCAATTTATTAGGAAAAACTGCACACCCGAGCGTCCATGCGGTCGTGGAATCAGCCGAGACGGACACAGAGCATCTTTTTTTATTCATTTCTTTTTTTTATTTTCACAAATACAAAAATATATACAATAAGAAAACAAAAATACAAATTATTGTGTATTATAACATATATTGTGCAGGGAGAGGCAAAAAACCCCCAAAGGGCTTATTTAAAGCCTCCACCTAAAAAAACAACAAAAAAACTGAACTAAATATAAAATTTTTAAAAAAGAAAGGAAAAAAAATAATAATAATAATATACTTCAAAAGTATATAGAGTACATACAACCTCAGTGAACAAAAGCACAATTACAAAGCAGCAACAAAATGATTCTTTATACATCTTTTATAACTTTTTAAAGAAGAACATTTTTCTGCTAAATCGTATAGAGTAAATGACCTCTACAAGTAAGAATTTTAGGGAAATGAAAATCTGAACATCTCAAGAGATTTTGTTAATAGTGGGGGTTTTTTTTATGCCAGTTTGGGTTGCTTAGCGTTTTTTTCAGAAACTGCTGATCCTTTGGGATTTTCATGTAAACAGTTTATACAGAACTGGAAAATATGGGAAAATAAAAACCATCCAGTAATTGTCAGTTCAGCAGGACAAATCACCGTGTTGAGAGGAAGGCTACGGTAACTCAAAGAACCACTCTTTTACATCTGAGGCTACAGTGTGTATACAAACACCGTACAGTTAAAGATCGTCCATTTTCGCTTGTGGTGTTTTCCCTCTTGCTTCCATTCCTCTGTCACAGGAACCACAAAACAGCCACAATGGCATGTTAAAGCCATTCATTTTCTTCATTTGCTTCAGCTAGTCTCGAAAGTAAGAGGCCTGTTACATATCCAGTGAGGAAGCGTCCATTGTTTTGTCCATTGGAAATCGGAGCTCACTGATAAGGTGATTAAACAGGGAATTATTCAGCCGTAGGGTTTAGGATCATTACCTCTGTTTGGTTATGTCATGCGCTGGTAGCTAAAGAAAATGCGTTCAGACTGAAGTGCTCCATTTTCGGTGTTTGACAAAAATTTTAAGCATGTGAAACTTTTATTTTTTTTGTTAAAACATCAGCCACATAGGTAATGTTTGTTGACACGAATTGAAAATAAAGAATCTGGTCAATTTAACGATGACTGAAAAATCCATGCCATTGTGTATGTTGTTTTAAAGACACACAAAACTTGGCCAGAAAAACACTTGCTTCATTGTGCCATCATTGTCCTTCACTAAACTCTTATGTAAAGGAGGTCGGATCTGCATCGGATCTGGTTTCATATGCAAACCTAGCTCTTAGAGTTTAAACAGGCTTCGTGTGATTAGTAACGAAAATTCAAAAATAGACGTTAAACCATGCCATTCAATTTAGAACAATTTTGCATAGTCAAATTAATGTAGGTGCTGTGTTTAAATAGGTGTACCTGTTTACATATACAGTGATACTTCAAGATACGAGTGCATTGACTTTTTTCATCGAATTTTTTGAGATACAAGCTGTGATTCGACCAGATGCACTCGACGAGTGGATTGACAAACAAATTTTTGAGATACGAGCATCCGAGCCGTCACAATTATGCGCCGGCGAAAATGTGTTTATTTATTTAACTTTTTTTTTTTTTGCACCGGCAAAAACGTGGTAACGTGTGTGTTAAGAGTGTTATATAAAGTGGTTATGTGAACGAGCTCATAATGTTTGCATTGAATACATCACATTACATGATATGTTTGCTTGCACAAGATGATACTTCCTCCATAACCTCGGCAACTTTTTAGCGCAACGGCGTGCTGCGTGTGACATCATCGTTATCGTTCGTTTGTGCATGCGGGTCAGTTCGAAACAGCAAACAGTTCACACTGGTATCTGATATAGGCCACATTTTAAAAGGTAATGTGAAAACAAAAAAAAAATCAGATCTGAGCAAAATATCCGAATTGAGCATCAAGACTTGCAGTGTGAACGTGGCCTAACTCCCGAGGGCACAAGGTGGGCAATTTCTCTCCAATTACATCAAGTCAAGAGGCTTTTATTGTTATCTTGACCAAATATACCTAATGTAGTACACAGTGAAATGAAACAAGGTTCTTCCAGGACCACTTCATAAAGACGTAGAGCTACACAAGACAACACAGCACTAAGGACTAAAGAGTGAAAAGAAAATCAACCTATTGTCATTAAAGGCTTGTTCATACAGTGCCAGACAAGAGACAGCGCAAACAGACAATACAATAAACTACGAGACAGATAAACAAAGATAGCGCCGACCAGTACAGAGTCTGTCTGGTGTTCGAAAACAGACGTAGCAACGTATAAAAATGTACAAAATGAACGCAAAGATGTGTGTCCAGTCTGTAAAAGGTCTCTGAGACCTGATTCAATAGTCATTATCTGTTGTTTAAACAAGTTTCAGCTGGCATTATGCTTTGGAACCCTGCTGCACTCCCTCACCATCTTTTCCTAATCCAGTCTATCTATTAAATCTGATTTTAATACATCAGTCTAAGCAGTAAGTTTACTGAAAGCATTATGGGGAGTCACATTAGTTGCAAATAGATCTGGAAGGATGAAAGGTATGGAAAGTGTAGACAGACAGACTGGACAACGGGTTCTTCTGTAATATGGGTCGTAAGCAGCCAGAGATAAACGGAGGAAGAGACAAGAGGAGGACAGGATGGAAAACAACGAAGCTGACACTAATTCACTTTCAGCTTTCTGACAGAGTTTCAGCTTTAGGCTCCTGTCCAAGCATTGTCACAGGAAAGAAATGCCACGAGTATCTCATTACAGCCTTTTGATCCAGACGTTTGACGTTCTGATGATGTAGGTAAACATGGTTAAGCTCACCGTTGGAGCATGTGAACGTAACACAATCATATGTGATTAATGTGTCGGTTTGTGTAACATTAGGCCTTTTGTCCAGCTGGGCGTTGCCGTGAGATCTTATTCACGCAAGCCTGAAACCAAATTTCCATTTGAGTGTGTTTTTACACAAGCCTGTGCATGCACTTATAGTATGTGATTGCAGATACAGTGTAATCGCTTCGCTTGAAGTGTTGTCATTGTCATGTTTCACGTAATTACTTCTAAATTTAATATGAGAAGCATTAAAGGAGAGATTTGTTACAACACTTCTCCTTCCCTACAGCTGACACCAGTCTCTTTGCTGAGGCTGGATATATCTTGAGTTATCTTGGAGAGAAAAAAAAGGCGATGCTAATTTCAGGACCAGAAATATGTAAGCCTGAAATGAATAATCTAGCCATGGAATTATTAGAATTATAATTTTCCTAATGTATGTTTTTCATTTTTATGTGCTTGGACATGTGTAAAAGTTACAAATTGTTAAGTAAAAGTTACAAAAATACACACATACATTGTTGACAATAAGGACTCGTTAAGTCGAATTGAAGCACTACTATGTTTTTATGTTTTATTAAGCAAATCCCATGTGCCACACAACCTCTAAATGAATTAGAGCCATTTCTCAGTGATTTCTTCACTAAAGAATTGGGTATGTAATGGAAACTTGTAGCTCATTAAAAACAGCACACTCTGCATTAGATCACAGATAAGTCATTAAGTACTGTTTGAATGTAATGGATGATGTGACATCATTGTGTGTGTATGTGGGAGAATGGCTTTTCAGTACAGTTTAACAGCAGACTGGCTGTGATTTAGTTCAAAGTCCTCGTTTTCGTTTAATTAGTCAAATTGGAGAGCGAGTGTGTTTGTGCGCGCGAGAGCGAGTGTGTGCGCGCGAGAGCGAGTGTGTGCGCGCGAGAGCGAGTGTGTGCGCGCGAGAGCGAGTGTGTGCGCGCGAGAGAGCGAGTGTGTGCGCGCGAGAGCGACACAGAGAGCGAGTGTGTATGTGTGCGAGAGAGTATATGTGTGTGCGAGAGAGTGACGGAGAGAGTGTGTGTGTGTGCGAGAGAATGAAAGTGTGTGTGAGAGCGTGACAGAGAGAGAGAGAGAGTGTGTGTGTGTGTGTGTGTGTGTGTGTGAGAGAGAGAGTGACAGAGAGAGTGTGTGTGTGAGAGAGTGACAGAAAGAGAGCGTGTGTGTGTGTGTGAGAGAGAGTGACAGAGAGGGTGTGTGTGTGTGTGTGTGTGTGTGTGTGTGTGTGTGTGTGTGAAAGAGAGAGAGAATGTGTGTGTGTGTGTGTGTGTGCGCGAAAGAGTGACAGAGAAAGAGTGTGTGTGTGTGTGTGTGTGCGAGAGAATGACAGAGAGGGTGTGTGTGCGAGAGAGTGACCGAGAGGGTGTGTGTGCGAGAGAGTGACAGAGTGTGTGTGTGTGTGTGTGTGTGTGTGTGTGTGTGTGTGTGTGTGTGTGTGTGTGTGTGTGTGTGTGTGTGTGTGTGTGTGTGTGTGTGTGTGTGTGTGTGTGTGAGCGAGAGTGATTGCTGAGTCAGTGCAGGTCAAATAGCAATCGATAGAAACTCCGGCTGTGGGGGAAAACCACTGAAAATATGCTGCATCACTAAACCTCTCGTTCTTTCAGTGTATCCCACTGATTCTTTCTACTCGATTAAACTGACTGCTTGTGTTCAGTCTGTAATTTTACTTCATGTAATTTTACTATAATTAGCTAGTATTTGGTATATATTATTCTCATTATATGAAATTATATACTTGTACTCTTAGTGAATTACATTTCCAGGAAAGCAATGTTTTGCTCTTTGTTTTTATTTTCTGTTCTAATGCTTAGGATGTTAGATCATTTTGACCTTTTATTGCTTTTTATACAATTACAGTAAAGCAAATCTAAATGTAATAATCCTATTTCTACACAATGTCTTTACACTATTTTATGTTTTCTTGTACTATCGGATTCATTCTTGAAAGAATTTAGACAGAAGCAAAGTTAGCTGCCGATAGAAGAAAATGTCTGGACTGAAGATATTTTAACGTCCTAAGACGTCATTTTGTGCAGTGTAACATAATTATAAATCAAATTAAAATTCTATATATTGCACATATTTTACTTCAAATTATTTCATTAGCAAACTGTGTAGTAATATTGAACTAAATCAAGTTTTCCATGAAATCATTACATTAATGTCAATTAATCATCATCAGTTAAAACCTTTTTCTTTTTAATCATTTAAATTCTAATATTTTATTTTCTTTATTTATTTTTATTCAAGTAAGATTCTAGACACTTGCTTTGACGGAGAATAATTTGTTTTCCAAATAATAAGCATTTTTTCCACTCCGTGTCTCAACCAAACATCATCTTTGTAGCTCCAGTTAAATTTTTTCTCTCTCTCTCGTTTGGTTTATAATTAAACTGGATAAACAGAAGGGCCAAAAGACATCAAACCTCTACGATTTCCATTAACAGCGAGTAATTACAGCTCAGTGCTTCCACATAGTGGTATTGTTTATAAATTATTTGAAGACCGGTGCAATCCGGTCAATTCCATCTGATTTTAAAAATTATCATTATTACGCCAAAGTTTCATTATTAATATGTGAAAATACTATTAAAATGTTCCTTCGACCTTAAAGAAATATCATATGAAACTAAGGCAAACTTTACCACCATCAGAACATATGAACAAACCACTCACTCACTCATTTTCTACCGCTTATCTCAACTTCTCGGGTCACGGAGATCTCAGGCATCATCGGGCATCAAGGCAGGATACACTAAGGACGGAGTGCCAACCCATCACAGGGCGCACACACACACACTCTCATTCACTCACACACACACACACACACACTACGGACAATTTTCCAGAGATACAAATCAACCTACCATGCATGTCTTTGGACCGGGTGGAGGAAACCGGAGTGCCCAGAGGAAACCCCCGAGGCACGGGGAGAACATGCAAACTCCACACACACAAGGCGGAGGTGGGAATCGAACCCCCAACCTGGAGGTGTGAGGCAAACATGCTAACCACTAAGCCACCATGCCCCCCATATAAACAAACCACTAAAATATAAATGTTCTGTTTTAATGTACCCTTGAATTCTTAAATCTGATTGGCCAGGACGTGTTTTTTTTTCTTTTTTTTATAAGAGCAGCGCTGACAGAAGCTCCGACTCTTTTATCATTGTTACAGCAGCAGATGATTTATTTATTCTTGAGATAGGAGATTACTTAACATTATGGTGAATGTTTTTCTGTAAAGAAGAATTATTTCACATAGTAATAGTAGAAGTTTTCCAGACAAGATTTCCAGACTTGTGACTTTCTCGGAAACGTGAAAAACTGTCCATTATTTATATAAAACCACGAGTCTGATAGTAACTGTTTATCTACTGTTAATTAACCAATAACAGGAATTAACTTAACAACTTGTCACTTTTTACTTAAAAATAAGCTAAAAATCACTGACGTATTTTCTTTCTACTTCTATATTGCTGGTGTAGGAGCCTGGTTGAAGAGCAGTTTGGGCTACGTGCAGAGAGAAAGAGGAGGTGAACTCATCCTCACCTATATCGCCCCACAGCTTGGTTACTGGGTAGCAGCCATGTCTCCTATAAACACAGGTAACACACAAGTTCTTTCTGGGTCTCTTGCTCAGAATGTTAGCCAGCTCATTTACCCTTGTTGCTGAAGGTCTTCTAGCAGTGTTTATTTGCTTGCAAATGTAGATGTGGACTTTTCATCAATGCTAGTACCAACACGCATACTTCTGTTTGAAGGCACTGCTGACAATTTATTTAAGTATGTGATTTGGGACACACCTTGTTAGCGGGGAACTAAAGAAACATCGGATCACGTAGGACTGAGCCGAGGAATTATTTCAGTTTTGATTTGTCACTTTTCCGTGTAATATATTTTATATAAATGCTGCTTTTTTCTGCTGCTGCTCAGATTGTGGCTCACAATTACTTTTGTAATGTGTGTGTGTGCGTGTGTCTGTCTATCTGTCTGTGGGTTTGTCTCTGTCTGTCTGTGGGTTTGTCTCTGTCTGTCTGTGGGTTTGTCTCTGTCTGTCTGTGCGTTTGTGTCTGTCTGTGCATTTGTCTCTGTCTGTCTGTGGGTTTGTCTCTGTGGGTTTGTCTCTGTCTGTCTGTGGGTTTGTCTCTGTCTGTCTGTGGGTTTGTGTGTCTGTCTGTGGGTTTGTCTGTCTTTCTGTTTCTGTGTGTTTGTCTCTGTCTGTCTGTGTGTGTGTGTCTGTCTGTGGGTTTGTCTCTGTCTGTCTATGGGTTTGTCTCTGTCTGTCTGTGGGTTTGTCTCTGTCTGTCTGTGGGTTTGTCTCTGTCTGTCTGTGGGTTTGTCTCTGTCTTTCTGTTTCTGTGGGTTTGTTTCTGTCTGTCTGTCTGTGTGTTTGTCTCTCTGTCTCTGTCTGTCTGTGTGTGTGTGTCTCTGTCTGTGTGTGTGTGTCTCTGTCTGTGTGTGTGTCTCTGTCTGTGTGTGTCTCTGTCTGTGTGTGCCTGTGTGTTCCAGGTCCTGTAGTTGCAAAGGACATTAGCACATACCACACTGTGTTCCTTTTAGCCATACTGGGAGGCACGGCTCTCATCCTCCTCTTCCTCCTCTGTCTTCTGGTTTGTTACTGCAGGTGTGTGATTTTTCTCTTTGCGCTTTCTTTCCCGATCTCATCCTTCATTCATCTCTTTATATTTGCTGTTGTAAGTTCATCCAAAACAAATTAAGTAATGTTTATTGAGTACAACTAAATAGTAGCTCATTAATACTTGACATTAAATGGATTTTGTTTTGGCAGCTATATGGTACTAGCCGCTTGTTAGGGATTGTTTATTAAGAATTTGGTATATTTGTAGACATTAGAGACGCTATCTTACATTTCCTCTCATATTTCCCATGTCCATGTTACCAGGAGAAAGTGCTCACGCTCGAGACGAGCTCATCAGAAGTATATTCTGACCTCATCTCTGGACAGCTCCAAAAGAGACCAAGCCACATCTATGTCCCATCTCAACCTTATCAACGAGGCCCAACTAGACCATGTAGGGGTGGAAGCAGACCTGCACACACCTATGCTGAAAGACGCCCCTCACAATTCCTCCACCAATGAGCTGGTGTCATCTCGAAACGAATTTGGGTGTCACTCCCAGCGTGATTATCACCGCAGCTACACCTCTGTTGTCTCCTCGACCGTCCATCCTCTCCGCACGTCCGCTTTGTCCTCATCTCCGTATCTGCTGCACCATGCTGCTTCAGCTGGTCGCCTATCCTCTGTGAGCAAGGCTAGTCCACGCGAGCTCCGCCTTTCTCCATCCACAACTTCACCCCCTACTTCACCAGAGAGGGATCTGGGGGTGGAGCACCGGCCATCTGACTTCCTGCTCTCACGGTCAGTGGATCAGCTGGAACGCCCTCCAGGCCTTCTGCCCGGCCCCGGAGCTCTACTCTGCTGTACATCTGAGCTCCAAGTAAGCCAGGCCGGAGCTGGATATCAGAAAGGCCGGCCCACTTTGCTAATTCCCGCCCATTATATGCGGTTGCCTGGGACGCACCCTCTCTCAGGGCAAGCGCTACTGCTCCAGTCAGATGAGAGGAGTGAGCTCGAGAGCATTCGTGCAGAGCTTAATGCATCCCATCAGCCTCAAACCGAAGCAGGGGAAGTGGGGGGCTGCATGGACGAAGGGGTGGAGGAAGTGAACGTAGGATCGAGGGAGGCAGGAGGAGGGACGGTAGATGAGTGGACGACAGCACTACCTGAAGCCTTGTCTATCCCCAACTCACTGAGTGAGGCGGCGCTTGGGGTGGTGCAGATGAACGGAGAAGATCAGCTACTGGCTGAGAAGACGTTAATGGAGCTGAGGGGTGGGAAGCCTCTCCCACACCCACGAGCCTGGTTTGTGTCGCTGGACGGCCGCTCAAATGCACACATCCGCCATTCCTACATTGATCTGCAGAGGGCAGCACATGGCACCAGCTCTGTGGGCAGCAATGATGCCAGTCTAGACTCGGGCGTAGATGTGAGCGATGTCACTCCAGGCCGCAAGGCCAAAGTTCAGGAAAAGGCCCCGGTTATGTCACCCAATGTAGCATGCACATCCCTGGTATTTGTGCAGGGTACTAATACTAATGCTCATTCAGAACCCAATGAGAGTGAGAGCCAAACTCCTGTCTGCAGCCCGGAAGAAAACTCGCTCATTCCTTTGTTGCCCAAATCTGAGACTAAGGATGAGACTATAATGCCTCCTTCACCTCCGTTGCTGCCCACTCCTCCTCTCCCGTCTCCTCCTCCTCTCCCAGATCCTGTCGTGGAGGAGGAAGATGAGCCCAGGGGAGACAAGGAACGGATAGTGAGTATCGAGCGTGCCCAAACGCACCTTAATCTCCCTTCGAGCAACAGCGCCCCGGATGGATTGGCTGCTCCTGAGGACAGCGATGAGAACAAGAAGAGTCCATGGCAGAAGCGCGAGGAGAGGCCACTGCTTGCCTTTAACCTCAAATGACCCCTGACCTTCAGCCTTTTTCCCTGTGGAACAGCCTTTTGGCTGAAGGACTTCGGGTCTGACTTTTACGTTACGTGAATCGCTTGTGTATGAACAAAAATCGCTAAACACATTTATGCACAACAGCTATGCCTTTTTAAACAAACTGCAAACGAAAGCCATCGTATGAATGTGAGATGTTTAGCTTTATGAACCGCTGCTGGTGTTCAGGTAAGCAATAGGATCTTCAACTGGCAGCATACAGCACTGAGCACTGTGTCTTCGTCCACAGTAAATGTTTAATCACGCCTTCGTCCTCCGTGTCCCAGCACTTAGCTGAACAATTTTCCCTCAGTCTTCCTTAAATGAATCTGTGACTGAAAATCAAGCCTGTAATGATTTTGTGTGCTGTAGTTTCAGTCTCTCCAGCAAGTGTTTGCTTTCTTTTTTTATTCATCAGCGTCGAGTTTTGAATCGTTGGCACCAGTCAAATGCAGTATTTTCCCCTCAGTACAATAATCCAGTCAGTGTATCCACTGTAACATCTGTGAACCTTCCTGAGACTCGAGACTCTCAGCTATGCATTGCTTTGATTCTGGTTTTATTATTATTATTGTTGTTATTGTTATTATTATTATTATTTGTTCTTTTATTGTTGTTATTATTATGTGAATACATTATAAGTGTTTGTTATTGTAGTCACTGTTTGATTTTGAACACATTTTAGTGAACATTTTATTCAGCAGAAGTAGTTGTTTTCCTCTTTGCTTGTCATACATACGTAACATGCTCTGTCTGTCTGAAGTGCCTATGTAGCAGATGCGTTCATTTACAATCCTCACGTCTCCTCACAGATTAGAGCCTATTAAATATCTATGCTTTTGTCCTTTTTTTTTTTGGATTTTTTGAAATGTAGTGCATAAACCTTGTGTGTGTTTGTAAGTGTACAGTGTATGCATGTCCATACTGTGTGTTTCTCCACCTGTGGAGAACCAGCACACATTTCAGAGTGTGTATTTGGTGTTTTGTGAGTTTGTGTATGAAGCAAGTATGCTACACTTCTTATGGTTGTCAGTCCTTGCCCAAATGTTTATTTAGCAGTGAGTAGGATTGTGTTTACGTGTGTTTTATTGTCTGTGTGTGTTTGTTGCGTGTGAGTATGTATGCTTGTGTGTGTGTGTGTGTGAGAGAGAGTGAGTCTGTGTGCACTTGTGTGTTTGTGTCTGTGTGCGCGCGCGCTGGTGTGACTGTGTATGCTTGTGCGCTGGTGTATGTGTGTGTTTGCGTGCACTGGTGTGTTTGCGTGCGCGCTTGTGTGTGTGTGAGAGAGTCTATGCGCTTGTGTGTGTGTGTGTGTGTGTGTGTGTGTGTGTGTGTGTGTGTGTGTGTGTGTGCGCGCGCGCGCGCAATTGTATGAATATAAAATCTGTCCCTGTGACATAACCACTTTGCAATCACACCTCAACAATCTCCTTTTGAATGTCTGAACTGGTTACTTACGGCGTAAGTCAGTACGATTAGACACAATTTAAAAAATCCAATTTTAATTAAGGTTACTTACTTTAAAAAGAAGTGCTAGTATTAATCACCGGTTCCAAATACTTAATCCACTGTGTTCATGTATTTCTCCGTTCATCATTGCTTTAGCGGGTTCCATCACAATGTATGCAATCATCCAAATAAACCGATCATGTGTCAGTATATGATGCATAAAATCATGCAGATACACGGTTTAGTTAATATTCACATAAAATATCAGACCGGGGGGAAAGTCTGATTTCAGTGACATTAACTCGGGCTTGGATGTTGGCGCTACGTGGACCGAATGGAGGATTTCAGAACCCGCTGATCTGCTTGGATTTTCACACAAGTCTCTAGAGTTTATACCGCATGATGTGGAAAAACTAAAAAAAAAAACTACATGACAACAAAGCTCATGGTGGATGGGCTGCAACAGCAGAAGGCCAAATCTGGTGGCCTGGTCTCCCTCATGTGATCCTCCTCCCTCCTGATTTTTTTTCCAGGTTACTAATTGTTTCCTAATGTAAACATTACCACATTAAATAAACATTTATGAAATATTTTTAAAAAAATGCAGACTGCAGTACGATTACATGACTATCACCATGTAAAAAAAAAACATAGATTAATTATCCATATTTGCAGAATGGCTGGTCTTTTCTATAGACGGTATTTGCTGAGCTGTGAAATCCAGGTTCGTTTAATCGTTAGCTTCAAGCAAAATATGAGATAATGGAAAAGAGGTCTAGAGTCTTGACTAGAGTTTGTGCTTTAATACATCTGACCAAATGCACTAGATTATCGTCTAGTGCTCGCTAATATTATGAACAGCAGCTACGTTAATATCTCTCCGCTGCTTCTCACTTTCTACCCGTTCCGAGGCATCCAGAAATTGTACCAGCTCCAACTGTCTTCCGTGCCATGAAGATTTTGGACCTCGACTGAGACGAGGTCGACCATGTGAGGATCCTGAGGCATCTAGAGATGTTTCAGCTCCAGTTAGACTCTGCTACTCTAAAGATTAGACGCAACTCCGTGTGGTCTTTAAGGACAACAACCTCCTCATCAATACACCATTTATCAGACTGTATATTTATAATCACACCCTCCTGTGTCACCCATATGAGGACGAGGTTCCCCTTTGAGTCTGGTTCCTCTCTTTACCATCTAAGGAACTTTTTTCTCCCCACAGTCACCTGAGTCACCTCAGACTTGTTCATTGGGGATAAATATAAACACATTTAAATATATCCAATATTAATCTTGAATTTTTGTATTATATGAGTCTTTATAATAACCATTTGTTTTATGTTTATGTTCTGTAAGACTGCTGCTATACAAATCAATTTCAATCGAATAGACTCTTAATTTGACGAGTAGTTAATGTAACAGATATTGTCCGGTAGGGGGCGCTGTTAATGCAGGCGGTTAGCTTCAGTAGCTAACGTTAGAGCCTTTCTCTCCATCCGTGATGGCGGAGGATAGCGAGTCTGCGGCCAGCCAGCAAAGCCTGGAGCTGGACGACCAGGACACCTGCGGCATCGACGGAGATAACGAGGAGGAAAATGAACACACACAAGGGTCAGCTTTTATCTGAAATGGTCTCAAAGCGACTCGAGTTTTATCAGAAAGATTTAACGGTCGTTTTTAAAGGCTAGAGGCGAGAAGCTAACACTAGTTTAGCATTAGCACTCGTGTCCAAAAATGCTAGTAATTAGCTAGTATTAACCGCAAACGATAACCAAAGCACAGCTGTCAGAGATTATAACTGCTGTTATAACCGTTCAGCTTGTTAACACTTGTTTATGTTTTACATTCGGTTCACTCTGTAACTGCTTGTCATGTCAGCTAACGGTTTTTTTGGTAGCCACAGCAACGGGCTACGTTTGAATGAACAGCACGAGCACTTAGCTGTGTTTATTAGCTTAGCTTAGCTTAGCTCAATGTAGGTAACATGACTAGCGGTGGAGTCAGTTAGCTAGGCTAGCTAACGTCAGTAATCTCCTTAGATAGAAGGCTAGCTGTGATTTTAATCTCTTTGTATTTATGCAAGAATTTATCGCAATTTATAATTCAATTGGATGATGACAAACAACGCTGCTCTTAAATGCTCGATTCTGATTGGTCAGATGGTGTTAATATAAAGGTCTGTAAAGTTACACATGGACCTGTTATAAGCTGTTATTTCCTCGTCGAAAAAAATTGATTACTCATAGTTTTACTTTTAGTTTAGTTCTTCAGCCTGCAATTTTTATTACTTTTTTTTATATATATATATATAACATCTCGATCTCATTCACAAAAAAAATAAATTTATATGTTGGATTAAAGTGTGTTATTGTCAATGCTGTGAGGTTATCTGTCATGAGACGTTGTTTGAACGTTTGTAGATTACATTTCCAGTGTGAATGCTTGGTAACCGTCTTATGCGGTCGAGCTGTAAGGTTAAAACCTCCATCCGTCATCCGAACATGTACCTTTGTGCAGGAGTCCTGGTGGAGACCTTGGTGCAAAGAAGAAAAAGAAGAAACAGAAGCGGAAGAAAGAAAAGCCTAGCTCAGGAGGAACCAAGTCTGATTCTGCCTCAGATTCTCAGGAGATAAAGGTCTTTTTACGATTACACTCGTGCCCGTTATAAATTATTTCCTCATCAGAAATGATTACTTGTAGCAAATCCTGTAACTCTGTTGGTTATTTTTCACTCTCGGTTTAGTTTTTCGAAGCAGTCCCCATTAGATTACCACTGATTTATCTCTGTTCTCTAGCAGAATCCAGCCATTCCCATGCAAAAGCTACAGGACATACAGAGGGCAATGGAGCTGTTGTCTACATGCCAAGGACCCGCCAAGAACATAGATGAGGCCACTAAGCACAAGTACCAGTTCTGGGACACTCAGCCTGTCCCAAAGCTCAGTAAGTACCTCTTCCATTCAGAGATGAAGAACTACAGTGGGTCAGGTTAATTACAGGGATACATCCAGGTTGATCTGTCATAGAGCCTCGCTTATATTAGTGTGAAATTTCTTTTGCTCGATTACAGACGAGGTAGTGACCACTCACGGGTCAATCGAGCCAGATAAGGAAAATGTCCGACAGGAGCCTTATTCCCTCCCGCAAGGTTTCATGTGGGATACACTGGATCTCAGCAATGCTGAAGTGGTGAGTGTGTAAACGATCCTCTCAAAGGTCCTTTTCATGCATATTCATTAGTGCTTGCTCATGTCCTGTGTAAATATTTATTCAAGTTCTGCACAATCTGCAGACCCATTTTTGATTAGCCTTACATCCTTTGTCCTCTAGCTGAAGGAGCTGTACACTCTGCTGAATGAGAATTACGTCGAGGATGATGACAACATGTTTCGATTTGATTATTCGCCTAACTTCCTCAAATGGTGAGATAAAATGGTTTATTGTTTTTGTTTGTTAGCTAAATCCTTCTTATAAGGTTTATATCTATAGGCTTTATTTCAACTTCCATTTGGAATTAGACTAGAAATTGATGTACATTTCTAAAATACAAAACAATTAAGTATAATTTGAATTTATAATGTAAAAATCAATGCACATTTTTAAAACCCTGTGTAGGATAAATAAATACACATTTATCTCATTTGCAAGTCTGGTTGAGTTCCTTAAATTTTACGAGGGCTTATTTTCAGCTGCTTATAATATACAGTAGCCAGTAATCTTAGTATGCCACCTTGGTTCTAAGTGATATTTATTAAAATAACTACTGCGACTAGCTTCACATGTTTCCCTGTTATTTCTCTGTGGCCTTTAGGGCACTGCGCCCGCCTGGCTGGCTGCCTCATTGGCACTGTGGTGTGAGAGTTTCATCCAATAAAAAGCTGGTGGGCTTCATTAGTGCCATTCCTGCTAATATCCACATCTACGAAACGTGAGTCTATATATGTTCTATATGTATCTGCTGTAATGTAAATGTTCATTTAAATTACTTTTAAAATGTAAATTAAAAAAAAAAGATATTAAAATGCATGTTATATCATTTGTTAATAAAGCTGTTATGTATTTAATCACTGGCAAGTCACTGTGGTATAAGAGGAATAAAATATTGTTACCTTTTACCATGTCATTATTATTATTATTATTTTTATTGTTGTTTAGGTTAAAGAAGATGGTAGAGATCAACTTTCTATGTGTGCATAAAAAGCTTCGCTCCAAGCGTGTAGCTCCGGTTTTGATCCGAGAGATCACACGCCGGGTCAACCTAGAGGGCATTTTTCAGGCGGTCTACACCGCTGGGGTGGTTCTGCCCAAACCTGTCTCTACTTGCAGGTATCAAAACACACACAAACAAAATAAATCATTAATGTCTAAATGTCTATATATTTATATAATATAATTTGTACCTTGTGCTGATTTTGTAGGTATTGGCATCGCTCTCTAAACCCAAGGAAGCTTGTAGAGGTGAAATTTTCCCATCTTAGCAGAAACATGACACTACAAAGAACCATGAAGCTTTATAGGTTACCTGATGTAAGTCTTTCCTGACTTGTTTTGGAATGTACATTTAATTTCATTTATTATCAAAATGTGGTCAAATTAAGAATGTTTAATGTAACTAAGGTGTTGGAAACCATTATTGAATGTTTCTTCAGCTGAAGAAATGACCTCCTTGTATTTTACCCCAGAGCACGCGCACTCCCGGGTTGAGGCCAATGTCAGCTGGTGACGTGCAGCAGGTGACGGCGCTGCTGCAGAAATACCTGAGCCAGTTCCACCTGCGGCCCGTCATGGGGGAGGAGGAGGTGCAGCACTGGTTTTTCCCGCAGGAAAGCATCATCGACACATACGTGGTGGAGGTACTGTGGGTTTTTTTTTAACACAATCCTCTACCTTTTTGTTTAGTTCAGCATTTAATGTAACACTAGTTATTTGAGCGTTTTCTGTTTCCCGTTTTACGTTTGCTGAATTTTGTTTATAAATCTCCTTTCATCATCTTGTTCAGGGTTCTGGTGGCACGTTGACCGATTTCATCAGTTTCTACACGCTGCCGTCCACAGTGATGCACCACCCGCTGCACAAAAGCCTAAAGGCTGCTTACTCTTTCTACAACGTGCACACACAGACACCGTTGATAGAGCTGATGACCGATGCACTCATCCTGGCAAAACTGGTATCAATACAAACACCATTATCACGAAGAGTGTAATGGGGATCAATACAAGATTAGGAACCTTTCAGTTTGTTCAGCTACTTTTAAATGAACATCATAAATCCTGAGGTGAAGACTGTGACCCAAACAAGTGTTTGAGATACAACCTGATTGATTTATTTATTTATTTTTAATTATTGGAGGTAGATAGTTGTGGAATTGTATCATTTTAAGTTTGTAGGGTTCAGTAGTAAAGGTAGTAAGATTGTGAACTACAGCAGATAAGGAGAGTGAACAACTGGAACCATTTGGGGGGGGGTATTCTGTAAAGTCTGGTTTAATATTATAAAAAAAAAAGTGTGACAGGATACATTAACTAACAGGATTCATAAACCAAAAGTATGAATTTCCTGCTATATATTTTTTTGGCAACAGCTTATATGCAATATTTTATACTGTGACCTTGCTATCTACTTTACCATGCCACTGACTCACTCCCTCACTGACTCGACTTTATAAGTTGAATTGACCGATTCTGACTTAACCTTCTCTTTTATTCAGACAGTATGAATAGCTCTTTCTGAAAAAGGAGCCGTGTGTACAGTTAATTTAACATTTATCTTCAGCTCTAACACATCCGCTGACTCATTCTGAATTTCTTGCTCCCACAGAAAGGCTTTGATGTTTTTAATGCTCTGGATTTAATGGAGAATAAGACTTTCTTGGAAAAACTCAAGTTCGGAATCGGAGACGGAAACCTTCAGTATTACCTTTACAACTGGAAATGTCCTGGCATGGAGCCTGAGAAGGTAAGTGTAGGCAGTGAACTTGCATGTGTCTGATTTTATAAGTCTGTCATTACACTGTAACAGCGCACCAGTTCTTTATTAAAGTGTATTGTTGTACAAATCATCCATAGCAAATGTTACTAAATCGGAGCTTCTAGATTTTGCATAGCATGACTCGTATACATATAACTACATACACATCACAGGGGGTATTTTATTTCTTCACCCCCAAACACATTGACTCATTAATTATTTTTTTTTAAAGTTGATTATATATATAATTTTTAAAAACACATTAGCACACTGCTGCATACCTTTGGTCGTATTTGATCTTTGCAGCGTTGTATTGTTGTTGTTTTTTAATAACACGGATTGCTACTGAATGGTTTTTAATCAATAGGAGTCACTTTATCAACCTAGATGGTTTCACTCACTGAATTCTCTCGCCTTGCTTTCAGGTTGGCCTCGTGCTACAGTAACCAGCTGCTACATTCAGGTCCACAGGACACGGGCGGTAGTTAAAACAAAACGTGAAGCAAATCCATTCAGTGAATGAGTTCCATCGTGCAGCTCTCTTAGGTCATTTTTGTTACGAGAGGTTCTCTTGTTAATTTTTCCTCTTTGAATATCGGCAGAATGTGAAACGCATCAGACTGTCTTCTTCATACTGTAAACAGTTCTTTTTTTTACGACTTGCATCTACTATTATTATTATTTTTTGTTTTGTTTTTTAAATGCACATATGCGATAGACAAGTGCACGTCTCTGAAATGAACGGTTAACTCTGTAAAACCCTGTTACATTGTTCTGAGGCAGTGTGAAAGAACTAGAACCTGTATAGTTAATATGCGATATTTATTACGTGTTGTGGTTTACAAAGGGACTGAGAAACAGAGCAGGGAAGGTCACATCTGAATTCTTTACCATCAGATGAACTCTATTGTGGTTCCATCTCTTGGGTTGGGTTTTGCTGCATACATGTGAATGTACACCCCCCCACCCTCACCCCCCATTTTGAAGCACAACATGCTCTTAACCAGGATTGAAGGCTCTAATGTGTGCATTTTTTTAAAAGATGATTTATCCTTTATGTTTAGGTCGTTAGCGTGTTTAAACCTAGAATAATGTGAAGGCTCGTTTAAAATTTTTCACTCCTCAGTGTTTCGCTTTGTTACTTCAAACAATTCTGATATTTAGAATTGTATTTATGTTCTGTATGCATCATCTGTCAATCATAAGGACAAATGTTCAGTGCTGGCATGTGCTGGGAATTTTCACACAAGCACAAAGAAGCAGACAAGACGAACAATCAAATGCGCGTTGTCATTTCGACGATGCCGCAGTCTTTCTAGCTCAGCTTTCCCTGTGCTTCTCGTTATATGCAGCTAAGAAATTGCTTATTACTTGATTTAATCACTGTTACATGGGACTTGGGGACTTACATAATAGCTTTTTTATACAGTAGAAAATGCGTTTGTGTTCCTGCTTCTCTTGTAATTGACAAACGTATCAGTATCTTCAGGCCTTTTAAGCACATCTAAATTACAATCATGTAAAGAACTAGACGATAATCTAATCTAAAATCATGATTATTCTCAAGTACAGGTTGCTTTTTGAGTTTGTGTGCGCGCGCGCATGTGTGTGCTCTCACACGCAGTCCTGCAGCTCGCTGTATGAACCAAGCATGATTTTTACATTCCCCCCTCCCCCTCATAAAAAAGTCACCCAAAGTACTTGCCTTATTTACGAGGTCTTTTTTTAAAATACCTGATGTAGTTTTGAAACAACATCCAGCTTTCTCTGAAGATTTTTATCAAACTCCATTGCAGGTTGCAAGAAAACATACCAGCACCATGTCTCAAACGGTGGCCACCCAAATATTATAAAAAGATACATCAATGAATACCAGCATGGATATTTGAATAAAAATAAATATGATCTGAACTTGTATTAACTCTCATTCACTCAATCTCAAACAACGCTGTATAATCTGTGTGGTGTTTAATACTTTAAGACAACAAGGACGATGAGACACACGATTCACTGTGAAGGACAGAGGATCAGGGCTTAGATTCTCTTATGTTCTTTATTCTTAGCCACACTATGTTAAATTAGATTTGTGTACATGCTCATTTCTGAGATTCACTATTTCATTGCCACAAAATAAATAAAGATTGTGAGCTCATGCATGATGAAAATGTCTAAGTGGAATAAAGTGGCATTATTCCAGGGATATGAAGAGGGCAGGAATCGTCCATGTGTTGAGAAATGTTCATGTTCGGTGACTTGTCACTTCTTCGCTTTCTTTGTCTTCAGTTTGCGGGTTTTTGAAGGATTTGGGACGATTTTCTTCACTTTAAGAGGTTGCAGTAAATCGACTGGGTTTTTAACAACAAGGGAATCTTCCAGTTTTCTTTTTCTCCTTCTCTCCGGTTCAGACGTCCCTGTAGACACCCAGGACACGTCGAACAGAGGCACTTTAGGCGTCAGAGCCGCGATCGTATCCGCAAACGCGCCGCTTTGGCGTTTGAACCCAAGCGCCAACACGCTGGTGAGACCGAGCGGTCCAGCGAGACTCGCGCTCAGACTCGGCACTTGGCACGCGGGAACCGAGCGGGTTTGACTCAGCGGAATAAGATGGCTCGTCATGTGTGGGGGCTTCACCGAGTCACACACCAGAACCAGACCGAGCTCGTTCTTCTCCAGGCATTTCGTGACCTCGTTGATGCCGATGGCGAGCTCGTTCCTTAGGCGCTTATCGGTCCAGCCTTGATTCTTTGATTCCCGAGTCGGTTCGATGTTCTCCACAAAATCCGAACAACCTAGATTATTTGATTCCTTAGTCGGTTCAACGTTGTCCACAGAATCCGAGCCACCTAGATTCTTTGATTCCTGAGTCGGTTCAGCGGTGTCCACCGAATCAGTGTTTCCTTTCTTGGCCTTTTCTTTACTTCGCCACTTGCGATAAACTTTAACGTGTCGCTTCCGGAGATCGAGCGAGCCGAGTTTCTCTGTCACGGTTTTCAGGATGAATCGCGCGTTCCCTTTTTCTAACGGCTTCCACTTTATGTCGTACGGGTTGTTAAGGGACGTTTTCACCCTGACTGGCTTCCTTTTCTCCTTCTTCGTAGCTTTAACTGACGTAGCCATCCTGCTTCCACAGAGATAACACCCGGCTTTAATATAGTTTCAAAATAACTAGCGTTAAGATCTTTATCCTTCCGCCCTACCTGGAAATATAGCACGTTTTCTCTAAAGCTGCAGCGTCTATGGAGGCGGCCATATTTGTTTATGTTCTTCTTCTTCGCCGCATTAATATCGAGGCGTAAAAAATGAGCGCCCCCTGCTGTGGTGAAGCTGCAGGTGTTCTAAATCAGTTTCAAACTGTTAGCCGTATTAACCATTTTTTTAGTTTGACATTTGAACTTACGCTTGCTGTTCAGTGCTATTTATTATTATTATTATTATTATTATTATTATTATTATTATTATTATTATTATTATCACATTTCAATACCTCAAATAAATAAACAATGTTACATTGTGTCTCGTGTCGTTTTGGTGAAAAGTTCCCGTGTGTGTGCGTGTATTTTAAACGCCTAAAACGTGAAGACGTGCTTGACTTTTATTTTGAAATGTCGACCACGCTATTGAACCGAGCCGCTGTTTTTCCTCTCAGCCAATCAGCGCGCGCTAGAACGTTCCCTTGGCTCGAGACGGCTCAGTTCGAGCGCACTGCATAACACCTCAGCAGTGTGCGCGCGCGCAGAGCAATAAACACACCTGAATAATAAAAACATCAAAATGCTGCAGGTGAGATTTATATAGTTCTGTACTAGAAGGTGCATAAGGAAAAAATGTGTGTTTCTATAATGTTATTATATTGCATGTCCTCTTTTGTGGTTATTTATTACAAGGAGATTTAATAAGTCTTATAATAATATAATATAACAGGATATCAAGATAATGCAAGAAGCTGTGTGCTATATGAAGTGTTCAGAGATCGTTTTATGTATTTTAAACAAATTCTTAAATGCAAATTTTGTTTATAATAAATAAATGTCATGAGTAATCGAATCTTTAAAAAAAAAAAAAAAGCAATGCATGTGAGAACATTTAGTGAAGAAGGATCTACAGTTTAGTCTTGGGCATCTCATACAAATGCCATAAATGATGGATGGATGGATGGATGAGTGGTGAAGTTTCTCAATGTCAGTGATGTATTGGGCGATATTGACCACACTTTGCAGGTCTTTACGCTCACACACAGTGGAGCCTCGGTACCATACAGTGATGGAGTTGGTCAGGATGCTCTCGATGATGCAGCGTTAAAACTCCTTAAAAATCCCTGGGGACAGATGAGCTTTCTTAAGTCTCCTCAAGAAGTACGGGCTTTGTTGTGTTTTCCTATCCAGAGCTGAAGTACAATAGGGGAATATTGTGGTGACTCATGGGTCAAGGATACAGTGCAACTACCAAAAATATGGCCTCATACTAGCTCACGAGATCAGAATGCCTTCAATCTACAACCTTATCCTAGGATTTGGTATTGTAGAATTGTTAAGGCTTTAAGTGTTTGTTTAAAGACAGACACTGACTCAGCTGTCCGGACAGTCAGTGACGGTTCATTCCATCGCCATAGCGTCAGGACACAGATGAGTTTTGTATCTTGATGGATGATGGCCAGAGCTAGAGGCTTGAATGGAGCAGGTTGTGATTAAGTTAAGTGCACACTGGTTGTATTTTTTGCTTTGTAATCAAACCTCATTTTTTCTACAAGACAGCAGTTTTCTGTAGGAGGCCAGTGGAGGAAATGCAGGACTGTGGTGCTGTGGAAGGACTTTGCTGCATTGTATGGATCAGTGCCAAGAGTCACCCAGGTTCCGGGAGGGGTTTCAGTACTCCTGAGTTTCAGTAGACCAATGTCTAGAAATGGAATGACTGAATTGAAAAGACTTGATGTCCAATCTGCATAAAAAAGATTTTTTTTAAGCTGGAACAGTTGTGAATTAAGTACATAGACTAGCCGTCGTGGTAGGAATGCCAACTAGATAGAGCGGAGGATAAAAGAAGCAAGATGTATGTACTTTGTTAGTCTGAAATTAGATCAAATCAATTCTACAGTCAACTGGGAGAAAGTGGGAATGTATCATGCTGTAAAATCTTACATATGGATGTTAAAATGTGCATCTGTTGTTGTTTTTTTTTGCTGTTATCAGCATTTATCTGTACTAATAACGTAACCTATGAGCCATTAGACAAAAGATGAAAAAAATATTTGCTTGATCTTTGGAGAAGACAATTAGCTACTTTCTCTTTTTTTTTTAAATGACTGATTGCCGAGGAAAAATTAACCGTTGTCTTGGAGGTCAGTGAGTTTGTGCGTCTTTGTGATTCACTGCATGATTGTGTGGGTACAAGTGGAGTTTCATGGGGACTGGCATGCATTTGTTAGTTGCTAGCTGAACAATAGGCTGTCGACTGTACAGAAATAATGACCACAGCTTAGTGATTAATAACGGGTTTAGCGAGACCAAATTCATGGAGAAAGTAGGTCAGATGTTCACGGGCTGGATTACAGAGTGCATTTAACTTACAGCTTTAACTAAAGAAATGACATACATTAACGTGATTTGGTGGAAACGGGATGGTGGAAAAAACAAACTCCCTGAGACAATATGAAGAAGAAACCTTGAGAGGAACCAGATACAAAAATAAACCCATCCTCTTCTGGTGACACCAAAGAGTGTGATTATATAATTATAATATAATATAGTATAATATATAATTTCCCTTCTATAACTGTGTGGTCAAAAGTTGTATAACCAGGAAATTCATACCAGCAAGTTATAACACGAAGTCTGTCTTGTTGAAGTTATGAAACCGGTCACTGACGGAGACTTGAGTGCAAAACTGTTTGTGGAAATTGGAGTCTTTAAGATACCTTCATGGTTTCTAAATCCCATGTATCTCCAGGTTGTCCATGTGGAACCATCATCAGCATCAGCGAGTAGATTGGAAGTGATGAGACTATGGGATTGATTGTAGAAGATGGGATTTAGAAACCATGAAGGTATCTTAAAGACTATACTGGACTTTAAGATAGGGCTTCAGGATGGATTGGGTAGATGTGGAGAGCAGAAAGATTTCGCATCACTGGTATCTCAGGAGTAGTACAGTATGTTGAGAGAGAGCAGAGTACCATCAAGAACATTCCAAACATCAGCACATGTTTTACCTTCAGAAATCAGATGCAGTTATTAGAATACTTTTTTTTTCAGGAAGAGTTTGAGAAGATTGCCGCGGATGTGAAACAGGTGAAGAGCAGGCCTTCTGATCAGGAGCTGCTGGACCTGTATGGACTCTACAAGCAGGCTACAGTCGGGGACATTAACATCGGTAACAACATTTAAGCATCGAGTAAATTAATCAATCCACGTTTGTTATATACTGACTAAAACTAATGCCTAAAAATAGTAAAAATGTGTCTTGTTTAATGCAGATAAAAAAGGAACATTTGATATGAAAGGAAAAGCCAAATGGGACGCATGGAATTCCAGGAAAGGTACTGAATTACTGCAGCGCACCACACGCTAATATAACATTCTCACTCACTCATTTTCTACCACTTATCCGAACTTCTCGGGTCACGGGGAGCCTGTGCCTACCTCAGGCGTCATCGGGCATCGAGGCAGGATACACCCTGGACGGAGTGCCAACCCATCGAAGGGCACACACACTCTCATTCACTCACACACTACGGACAATTTTCCAGAGATGCCAATCAACCTACCATGCATGTCTAGGGGGAGGAAACCGGAGTACCCGGAGGAAACCCCTGAGGCACGGGGAGAACATGCAAATTCCACACACACAAGGCGGGAATCGAACCCCAACCCTGGAGGTGTGAGGCGAACGTGCTAACCACTAAGCCACCGTGCCTCCCGGATGTCTATTTAAACAAATTAATTATTTTAGTTCTTCAAGTCTGATATAAAATAAGACAAGACTGTGTTGGCTTTCAGTGTGAGACTTTTTTTTGTTGTTTTTTTTTTTTTTTTTACCTCTGTTGGAATGAATTCTTCATTTCATCACACAGAAATAATTTACTTTTGAAACATTGGTGTGAAATAAAACTAATAATTTGCCCCAAGTAGGTTAGATAAAAGCAAAGGTACTCATGAAAAATGACAAATTCTCAAAGCCCTGAGTGTCTACTTTCATCTGGCATGTGGTAGTTTAGTGGTTGATGTGTTGGGCTATTAGGAAGGTTGTGAGTTCAAATCCCAGGTCCACCAATCTACCACTGCTGGGCCCCTGTGCAAGGCCTTTAACACTCAGCTGCTCAGTTGTATAAAATGTGATAAAAATGTAAGTTGCTCTGGATAAGGGCATCCGTCAAATGCTGTAAATGTAAACATCTCTGTGGTGTGTGAGACGTGACAAAGAAAAGGGTCAAAATATTACATCATTGGCTGCAGTTCTGTGTAAATATTCTACAATGTTCTGAGGAATGTTCTCCATGATGTATAGCATTTAGAGATTTGAACACTTGCATTTCTACATATGTGCATTGTGAAGTGATTAATACTTTGGGATTTGCTTTGTAATGTAAAATCCTTCACTTTTCTATCTCACAGGCATGTCCACAGAAGATGCCATGACTGATTACATCACCCTGGCTAAGGAAGTCATCGATAAATATGGCGTGTGATGAATTTTTAATCACTGGAATAGATTTGCATGTCAGCCCAGAAGTAGAGGATGTGATACTCGGACAGATAGATGACATGGTTTTAACTGTTGTTAACTGATCAGCTGGTGTAAGTCCGTATTTTAACAGTGCCATAGTTACTGTAAGGGCTAAAATTATACTGTAATTGTTTAGTTTTTTTCTTTGCTTATGATATAAAGAGATAAAATGAGATCAAGATTGTTGTGGTTTGTGTTTGTTTGTTTTTTTAAATTATAACTCAAATTATTCGCTTTATAACCACTTTTGACACCTTGGAGGATGTTCTAGTCACCGTGTTCTTACAACAAATCAACCACACTCTAAGGGTTTGGTGCTAAAAATTCACTCAGGATTTTCTTCTTAGCGATGTTAGCACAGGAGTTCAGCTCTCTCCTTCAGAAACACTGCTTTGTCATGGAAAGCACTTTATCAGTATTCCAGTCTGAAGTGCAGCTTCGGTGTTCAGTGTGTAGACAGAATACAAAACATGTAGCACTTTGTCCATCACAGCAAGAGCTGAGCCAAATCCTCACAAATAGATGCATTCAGAATAGTAAATTCACTGTTTATTCTACCTACAGTAGGAGTAAATTTTGATAAAAAATAGTCTACATGAGGTTTATTTATAATCTGTAATATAACTGCTGCAAGAACTCATTGTTACTCGTCAGAAGAGTTGGGATATTGATCAGGAAATTCGGACGGAGTTTTCGTTCTCCAGTTTCATTGGAAATTGATATTTAATAGATTTGAGCTTCCCAAATGTAAAAGGAGGATGAATTCTACAGGAGTTTAGGTTTATTTGCTCACTTGCTCATCAGTACAGTATCTACTCTGCTGACTCATAATTGAAAATAATTAACTAATAATTAACTCTTAAGTGTTAATAAACTACTGTGTAGAACATTTTTATTATAATTATTATTATTATTATTAAAGGATGTGTAGACTGACTTTTGGCGCTGTTAGCATTCAATTCAACTATATTTGAATTGTGCTTTTAATGTACACTGTCACAAAAATATTGAAATTCAGTTTATGAGTGATATTTATCCCCAAATGAGCAGGACAGAGGCAAGCGTGGAAAAGGGGAAAAAAACTCATTGAGATGATATAAGGAAGGAACCAGACTCAAAAATGATCATCCAGTTCTCATCCAACGAATCAGCTTCTGTCTGTAAAGGGCTCAGACATATCACTCTGTGTGACCTACCAAAGTCTATGATGGTGCACTTCTACACCTTTATGGTTGAGTCTATACTTCCATCACCATTTGGTACTCTGCTGCCACTGGCAAAGACATGAGCAGAATGAAGTTTGTAATTCGCTTAGCTGAGAAGGTGATCAGCTGCAATCTACCAACTCTTCAGGATCTGTACACTTCCAGGACACTAAAGCAGGCAACTAAGATTGTGGCTGACCCTCTCATCCTGAACACAATCTCTTTGAGACATCCCCTCTGCCTGGAACTTTTTTACCAGGCAGAACTAGAACGAGGCAGCCCATAAATTCTCATAAACTCTGTGTTTGTGTGTGTGTGTGTGTGTGTGTGTGTGTGTGTGTGTGTGTGTGTGTGTGTGTGTGTGTGTGTCCCCAGTGACAGAACAACAGAAGGAAACACACACATTTCAGGCATGCTGAACAGAAAACTGCACACCGGTCAACGTAAAACGTGTGTGTGTGTGTGTGTGTGTGTGTGTGTGTGTGTGTGTGTGTGTGTGTGTGTGTGTGTGTGTGTGTGTGTGTGTGTGTGTGTGAAAACATGCAGAAACAAACTATTTCACCAAAAAATCACTCAGTGACGTCACTATTAAACTTCACCGTATGCATTACCGACGGTTTGTGTTGCTAACTAACTGTCCCGCCGCTGAGATTGTGTATGGTAACATGACGAGACTGCACAACTACGTTTGATTGAAACACAGTCATGTGGGAGAGTCTTAGCGGAAGTTTCTCTCTGTCAAAAAAACCCCCCAAAAAAACATTAAAATTGATGCGTAGACTACCAAAGAGGTAAAAAGAAAAGTAACGAGCTCATTGTAGCCTAATGTAGCGGAATAAAATTACAGTTTCCTCTTCACAAATCTACTCAAGTAAAAGTAAAAAGTATAGTGATTTAAAACTACTCCTAGAATTATTATTTTTTTTCAAAAACCTACTCAAGTAAATGTAACGGAGTAAATTTTACTAAGTAAGTAAACTTAAAAGTTGCAAAGCCAGTCATTAAACTGGTCACTGATGGAGACTTGAGTGCAAAACTGTCTTTAAGATACCTTAGTGTTTATACAGACTTAGTTGGCTAATATTTGCAAAATATATACATATTACTCCATGATGCAGGGACTTTTCTTTTGAAATCGCACGACACAGGCCGCCATGTTGCCTCAATATTTTCTCTGTGCCGTTTACAAACTAACTGGGTGAAAGGTTACGGGATCAGAGCCCAGTTCAGTCAAATCAAATATAGATGCAGTCAGTAACACTGCACTTAGTCCACCCTGTAATAACAATAACATCTCTGGGAGACATCAACAGCTATTTACGCCTTGCTTCTTGATTCCTTACGTCTTCCTGACTGCTCGAGGTGAGGTTCTGTTTATTTATTTTAACTAGTGTGTTAAAGTGTCATTTAAAGTGTCAGATCCACAATGGATCCGGATTTGGATCTGGATTTGGATCCGGATTTAGATCTGGATTTAGATCTGGATTTAGATCTGGATTGGACAACACAATAATTTAGCACTATGTAAACTAAATCTTATATATATATATATAATTTGTAAATGTTTACATATCCACCCTATATGTAATGCGATGTATTTGAAACGTATTGTTAAATCTGTATGTAAACAGAAATGTCTTTATGAAATATTCTATGTAATACACCGTATTTGAAACATATTATTAAATCTGTATGTAAACAGAAATGTCTTTATGAAATGTTCTATTTAATGCTCTATATTTGGGCAAAGACATTCAGGGTATTAAACCTGGATCAATTTTAAATGCCTCTCTATATATATTTTCTACACGCAGTATCCATAAACAGTGCATTATATTTGTGCAAAGTCCTTTGGGATTCAGCCAACTTTCGGGTTGCCAATATTACACCCTTGGTTCAGATGAATTCTTGATTCTGATTGGTCAGTAGTTGTCGGTTAAGAAGTGTTACTTAACTCTGGTTTAGCATCATGCAAAACGTGTTCAAATTATATTCGCTTATAGGTTAGCTTCGTTATGCCTTGGTCGATCATGTAGGATTTTTTTTTAATACTGTTATCTTTGATCGTTTGTATAGTCTTTTTGTTTTGCTCATGAAGTTTAAGAATATTTTCTGAATCTCAGTGTATTTGTAAGTGAACTCAATGATATCACCTGTTTTTTTGTGTGTATTAAAGGTGTCATAATAATGGACAATCAGATGTTCGAATCTGTGGCAGAGAGAACGTTCCAGTATCAGTCCACGCTGCCACCGCTGCCCGTCCCGTCCCTGGAGGAAAGTCTCCACAAATACCTGGACGCAGGTACGATGAGCGCAGAGAAGATGTTCTGTGTGATGAGAGCACAGATTTTGAGGAAGTTTTATTTTTTTATTGGAACATTCATTGTTTTGCTCTCTTGTGTGGACTTGTTTAATTTGTCTGGAAGTTCTTCGTGGCAGTCTGGGAAGAAAAGCATAGTCACTTCTTAGTTTCAGGTGAATCCTAGAAGACTTCATGAATGATAAGATCCATTTTTGTGTCTATCTTATCTATAACGTGGTTTCGATGACATGATTCTAAAAGATTTGTATTGTTTTATTTTCTACATTTTCCAGAATGTTAATATCAGGTAGATAACAGACACAGGCACAAAAATGCCTATAGGCTATGAGTAAATGTATATATGTATTAAACACACTGGTTAAATTAAATGGAAATAAAATCTCTGTTTCATTTTTAATCTGTTTCCATTCTCTTTTCACTCTGACTGAGATGAATGCAAAAAAGAAATACATGCGCATTCCCTTTAAATGTTATTGGATTTGTGTGGATTGCAAATTTCTCACAGATCGTTATTATTTTTTTCCAGTGAAACCATTTGCTTCTGAGCTTGAGTTTCGCAACACAGCAGCCATCGTGAAGCGCTTCGTCGAGGGAATCGGGCAGCATCTTCACCAACGACTCTTACAGCGAGCCAAGAGCCGGCGCAACTGGGTAACGCTGATCTGTCAGAATTGACTTATTTACGATTTATTTATTCAGTTGAATACTCTGATGTTAATCTGATACTGTATGTCTACACAATTCAAATAAAGTTACGTTTCTATGAACACATTTCTGTTAACTGAAATCCAGCATGAATCATTGTATGAGCGTGATCTGAAGGTCTGAAAAGCTCGGTGCTGTTTGTACAGCTGGAGGAATGGTGGCTGGACACGGCGTATTTGGAGGTTCGAGTGCCGTCTCAGCTCTTTGTGAATTTCGGAGGTCCGGCACCGTACCTGGAGCACTGCTGGCCACCGTGTGAGGGGACGCAGTTAGAAAGGACCAGTTTTGCGACATGGCTCACGCTTCAGTACTGGGACCTCATCCGCACGTGAGCGTCGATTTACTGCTCCCATTTAATAAAAATAAGACGGTCGGTAAAATACAGGAAAAAGCAAACGGTCTGCAAATGTTACGGCAAATTTTTTGCTCGTATTTTATGTAGTTGTGAAATACGATATAAAAAAGGAACCTTAATACTGTATATGTCTTTCATTAAGTGGTAATATAGTACAGATTGCGTTACATTTCCTGTTTTTGTTGGACACTTTGGGACTAAGAGATGTGAAAGATTCTGTTCTGAACTGATTGATTAGTATTGTGTGATCCTGTTCAGGGAGAAGTTGGCCGTCCATAAAGCACGGGACATGCCCTTTGACATGGATCAGTTACGCATGCTCTTCTGTACCTGCAAAGTACCTGGAATTAACAAGGACAGCATTCTTAACTACTTCAAGACAGGTGTGTGTATATACGTGTGTGTATACGTGTGTGTATACGTGTGAGTGTGTGTATAGGTGTGTGTGTGTGTGTGTGTATACGTGTGAGTGTGTGTATACGTGTGAGTGTGTGTATACGTGTGAGTGTGTGTATACGTGTGTATACGTGTGTGTATACGTGTGAGTGTGTGTGTGTGTATACGTGTGAGTGTGTGTATACGTGTGTATACGTGTGTGTATACGTGTGAGTGTGTGTATAGGTGTGTGTGTGTGTGTATACGTGTGAGTGTGTGTATAGGTGTGTGTGTGTGTGCGTGTGTGTATACGTGTGTGTATGTGTGTGTATACGTGTGTGTATACGTGTGTGTATATTCGTGTGTGTGTATACGTGTGTGTATACGTGTGTGTGTATGCATGAGCATGTGCTAATGTGTCTGTGTGTGTGTGTGTTTATATGTGTGTATGCATGAGCTTGTGCTAATGTGTGTATACGTGTGTGTATACGTGTGTGTATACGTGTGTGTATATACATGAGCATGTGCTAATGTGTGTGTGTGTGTGTGTGTGTGTATACATGTGTGTGTATACATGTGTGTGTATAAGTGTGTGTATACATGTGTGTATACATGTGTGTATACATGAGCTTGTGCTAATGCGTGTGTTGCTATTGAGAAGTTACACATAAAGGGTTGGTTTTGAGTACAACAGAGGTGTGTCTCAGTTATTTGTGATCTTGATCTTAAGCACAGTTTTCTTGCGCAATATCAGAGTCGAGAATAAGACCAGTGCTGATGTTTGTCATTTTTGATCTGAGCTGTAAAGAACTACAATATGCCATTAGAGGCCAAATCCATAAACACATTTCTCTACATTGATAGGATTATCTGATAGAATTAAGTTAAAGGGGTTTTAATTTAAAGTTTTAATATGATAAATGTAGTATAATGTAGTAGATGAGAGCAAGTCTAAATAGTGAGCTATGAGCTTGTACTCAAGTGAAGGATAAGTGCACATATTGATGTAACTTTTGAAATGAATCAGATGTCGCTGACTGGGAATACAGTTCCAGTGAGAACATTTCACGCATTGTGATGTGTCTGTGTCTGTCTGTGTCTGTCTGTGTCTGTCTGTGTCTGTCTGTGTATGTGTCTGTGTGTCTGTCTGTGTGTGTCTGTGTGTATGGGTCTGTGTGTGTCTGTCTGTCTGTGTCTGTCTGTGTCTGTCTGTGTCTGTCTGTGTCTGTCTGTGTATGTGTCTGTGTGTCTGTCTGTGTGTGTCTGTGTGTATGGGTCTGTGTGTGTCTGTCTGTCTGTGTCTGTCTGTGTCTGTCTGTGTCTGTCTGTGTATGTGTCTGTGTGTCTGTCTGTGTGTGTCTGTGTGTATGGGTCTGTGTGTGTCTGTCTGTCTGTGTCTGTCTGTGTCTGTCTGTGTGTGTCTGTCTGTGTATGTGTGTGTCTGTCTGTCTGTGTCTGTCTGTGTCTGTCTGTGTCTGTCTGTGTATGTGTCTGTGTGTCTGTCTGTGTGTGTCTGTGTGTATGGGTCTGTGTGTGTCTGTCTGTCTGTGTCTGTCTGTGTGTGTCTGTCTGTGTATGTGTGTGTCTGTCTGTCTGTGTCTGTCTGTGTCTGTCTGTGTTTGTCTGTCTGTGTCTGTCTGTGTATGTGTCTGTCTGTGTGTCTGTCTGCCTGTGTGTGTCTGTCTGTCTATGTGTATGTGTCTGTGTGTGTCTGTGTGTGTGTGTCTGTGTGTGTGTGTCTGTCTGTGTGTGCTATGTGTGCTTCTGTGTCTGTTGTAAAAGCTATGTGTGGTGTGTGTATCTGTGTGTGTGTCTGTGTTTTTCTGTGTCTGTTGTAAAAGCTGTGTGTGTGTGTGTGTGTGTATCTGTGTGTCTGTGTCTGTGTGTGTCTGTGTGTGTGTCTGTCTTAAAAGCTAAAAGATTTAAAGTGTGTTTGTGTTGTAGAAAGCGAAGGCCCGTGTCCCTCTCACCTCATAGTGATGTGTCGTGGGAGATTCTTCACCTTTGATGCTCTCTGTGATGGACGTCTCCTCACTCCTCCTGAAATACTGAGGTGTGGGTTTTATTAGACATGACATAATTTTAAGCTCAGTTGTTGACATTGTGTGCTTTCATTAACAGTTTGGCATTCTCATATGTGTGTGTGTGTGTGTGTGTGTGTGTGTGTGTGTGTGTAGGCAGCTGACGTACATTAAAGAGAGTTGTGATGTAGAGGTATGGGGTGACGGAGTGGCTGCTTTGACCAGTGAAGAGAGGACGAAATGGGCTAAGGTCAGAACAGAGATTACTCTATAAAACATAATCTTCTTATAGAGCACACAACATAGCATGTACATCAACACAGTGTTTAACAAAACACACTGAGCTGATTCCCTGAGCTGACATTTGGAGAATCTGAGAAACACACTCCTCACTTTATGTTGCTCTGCAGGCACGAGAGCATCTGATCTCACTCGATCCTGTCAATAAGACCATACTGGAGACCATCCAGAGCTCACTGTTTGTTATCTCGCTGGACGATGCCAAGCCATATTCAACCCCTGACAATTACAGCTCGGTAAAGCACAAAACACACACATACACACACACACACACATGCACAGTTAACATCTTTGCTAGTAAAGTCAGATTCAGTAGTGAAATGTTTTATCAACTGTACTGTACGTGTCATAAAAATAAATTGTGATTTATTTTTTTTAAAGAATAAACATATACTAAGAATATAATTTTAATAACATGTGAAGTGACATACGGCTAAGTACGGTGACCCATACTCAGAATTTGTTCTCTGCATTTAACCCATCCAAAGTGCACACACACAGGAGTGAACACACACACACCGTGAACACACACCCGGAGCAGTGGGCAGCCATTTATGCTGCGGCGCCTGGGGAGCAGTTAGGGGGTTCGGTGCCTTGCTCAAGGGCACCTCAATCGTGGCAGGCCCGAGACTCGAACCCACAACCTTCGGGTTACGAGTCAGACTCTCTAACCATTAGGCCACGACATTGCAATATTGTGAGGAAAGTGCAGATGTGCTGTTGTGTGCATAAGCGTAAGCTGGGCAAAAATAAAAAAATCGTGTTAGAGGGAGTGTGTTAGTGTGTGTCCTGTAGACGATTCGAGAAAAAGCCTTCAGCTTTACCTCCTTTGCCTGCACACACGGTTGTGACACAGTTATTAGGATAGACAAGACACAGTTATTGCATAATCTGTAATATGTAATATTCTATAGTAACAGCTCATTTACAGGGACTTGTCAAGTGCTCCAAATAATCGTGTTTATAACATTTCAAGCATTGTGACGTGTCTGTGTCGGTCTGTGTTTGTCTGTCTGTGTCTGTGTGTGTCTGTCTGTGTCTGTGTGTGTTTGTCTGTGTGTGTTTGTGTCTGTCTGTGTTTGTGTCTGTGTTTGTCTGTGTCTGTGTGTGTTTGTCTGTGTGTGTTTGTGTCTGTGTTTGTGTCTGTGTCTGTCTGTGTTTGTCTGTGTCTGTGTGTGTTTGTCTCTGTCTGTGTCTGTCTGTGTTTGTCTGTGTTTGTCTGTGTCTGTCTGTGTCTGTGTGTGTTTGTCTGTGTGTGTTTGTCTGTGTGTCTGTCTGTTTGTTTGTGTGTGTCTGTGTGTGCGTGTCTGTGTGTGTGTGTCTGTGTGTGTGTCTCTGTGTATGTGTCTGTCTGTGTGTGTCTGTGTGTGCGTCTGTGTGTTTGTCTGTGTCTGTCTGTGTTTGTGTCTGTGTTTGTGTCTGTGTGTGCGTCTGTGTGTTTGTCTGTGTGTTTGTCTGTGTGTGTCTGTGTGTGTCTGTCTGTGTGTCTGTCTGTGTGTCTGTCTGTGTGTCTGTCTGTGTGTCTGTCTGTGTGTCTGTCTGTGTGTCTGTCTGTGTGTTTGTCTGTGTCTGTGTGTGTGTGTCTGTGTGTGTGTTTGTCTGTGTGTGTTTGTCTGTCTGTGTGTTTGTCTGTGTGTTTGTGTGTGTGTGTTTGTTAAGATTTTGTGTAGCATTTTTGAAAAGAGTCACCAGTTCTCACATTTTCTAACCTATAAATTTTATTAGTATTTTTTTATGTATATATAGATGACCCTGTTGGCTCTGACTGGAGACCCCACTATCCGCTGGGGTGATAAATCCTACAACTTTATCGGTTTCGCCGATGGCACCTTCGGCTCAAACTGTGATGTAAATCCAGCCTCATCATCCTCATCCTCAGCCACATTGTCATTATCACAGTCATCCTGCTTCCATGTCCTTACATCTGTTTAATTATTGTTTGTTTTCATTACAGCATGCCCCCTATGATGCCATGGTCCTGGTGTCTCTGTGTCACTACATAGACCAAAAAGTGAAGGCCTTCGGTGGAAAATGGAAGGTAAGGAAACATATAGGATGTGTGTGTGTGTGTGTGTGTGTGGTTTGGATGTTAACATCACTATGTTGTGTGCAGGGTTCAGAAATGGTCCGAGACCTTCCTGATCCAGAAGAGCTCGTGTTCACTGTAGATGAAAAAGTCAGAACTGACATTAAACAGGCTAAAGAGCAGTACAGCAAAAGTGTGAGTCTCTCTCTCTCTCTCTCTCTCTCACACACACACACACACACACACACACACACACACACACACACACACACACATACACATACACAGTCCCACTATCATGTTTTTATCAGAACCAAGAACATCACCACAAGTAATATAAATAATGGCATGAGGCTAGATTTTCACAGCTTTTGCTGAAAGTTGTGTGAAGTGAAACGTCTGCTTTGATTCTCATGTACAAACAACATTGTGGCTAATTTGTCCAAGCTTGCGTCACTGACACATCCGTACTGACCGCCGACATCATCCACAGTGAATGAAAAGGTGTGAATGTAAAATACAGTTTTGAGTGTAATACACAAAGGACAAAGATTTCTTGGTTAATCGGCTCTGGAGGAGAAAACTAGACGTGACTAGCTTACCCAAGCCTGATGCTTGTGGTGTACTTGTGACACACGAGACCATGTAAAGATACACCAGGCGAATTAGTAATGCATGGCCATAAAGAGCTTTCGTGATGGTGCAGACGTGCTGCAATGAGACGACACTGATATTCTGTAGACACTGTGCACTGTGCGTTTTTTTTTTCCTCTCCCCACTTTGCACTCGCACCTGCTTCATTTCGAAAGGACCGAGCCATAAGATTTTATGTTTAGGTTCAGTTTCTGTGGAAGGTGTCGATGACCTCAGGGTCATTTGTCATTTCCATGTTGATTTATCTCAAGAATTTTTTTCCAGCTGTGACTCGAATGAATGGTTTGATTTCCAGACTCAGGATCTGCAGGTCGTCGCTTATGCCTTCACCTCTTTTGGAAAGGCCGCGATCAAGACGAAGAAACTTCACCCGGATACGTTTGTACAGCTCGCCATGCAGTTAGCGTACTACAGGCAACATGGAAAGTAAGCATCTGAAACCACAATGCAAACCTGCTTTAGCTTTCAAATATATAAGGTAGAAAATGGGAAATGGGAAATGATTTCTTTCTGTCTGTCTGTCTGTCTGTCTTTCTGTCTGTCTGTCTGTCTGTCTCTTTCTTTCTGTCTGTCTCTTTCTTTATTTCTGTCTGTCTGTCTCTTTTTATTTCTGTCTGTCTGTCTCTTTCTTTCTGTTTGTCTCTTTCTTTCTGTCTGTCTCTTTCTTTATTTCTGTCTGTCTGTCTCTTTATTTCTGTCTGTCTGTCTGTCTGTCCGTCTCTTTCTTTCTGCCTGTCTGTCTTTATTTATTTCTGTCTGTCTGTCTCTGTCTGTCTGTCTGTCTTTATTTATTTCTGTTTGTCTGTCTGTCTGTCTCTTTCTTTATTTCTGTCTGTATGTCTCTTTCTTTCTGTCTGTCTGTCTTTATTTATTTCTGTCTGTCTGTCTCTTTCTTTATTTCTGTCTGTCTGTCTCTTTCTTTCTGTCTGTCTGTCTCTGTCTGTCTGTCTGTCTTTCTTTCTGTCTTTCTGTTTTTTCTCTGTCAGACCCGGGAGCTGTTACGAGACCGCCACCACACGCCGTTTCTATCACGGCCGCACTGAGACTATGAGGCCGTGCACGGTAGAAGCCCTAAACTGGTGCAAAGCCATGCTGAATCCGTCAGCGACTGTAAGTTTCCTGTAACAACACCATCGCATGTGCACCTACTGTACATCAAAACTTCTAGAGCTTAAAGTGGCCAAAATAGTTAATTAACTTATTCCATTACAGACTGAAGAGAAAAGAAAGGCACTGCTTCATGCTTTCAAGAAACATGACAGGCTGATGGACGAGGCTCAGAAAGGAAAAGGTAGGAAAAATGTCTCGAGTGGTTTTCACTTGAAGCTGCATCACATGAAATACTGTCATTTGATACGTAGGTACTTGGAACATCACGTGTGAAGCGACATACTATGAAACTCCATCACATCAAACTTCCATCATTTACATTTACTTTTATGGCATTTAGCAGATGCCCTTATCAAGAGTGACTAACATTCTATTTCAATTGCTACAACTGAGTAATTGAGGGTTAAGGGCCAGCAGTGGCAGCTTGGTGGACCCGGGAATCGAACTTATGACCTTCCAATCAATAGTCCAATACCTTAAGTACTAGGCTACCCCATCACGTGAATCTTCCATCACATGAATTTCCATCACACAAAACGTCCATCACACAAAACGTCCATCACACAAAACGTCCATCACACAAAACGTCCATCACACAAAACGTCCATCACACAAAACTTCCATCACCAGAAGCTTTCATCACCAGAAGCTTCCATCACACAAAACGTCCATCACACAAAACGTCCATCACACAAAACGTCCATCACACAAAACGTCCATCACACAAAACTTCCATCACATTAAACTTCCATCACCAGAAGCTTCCATCACCAGAAGCTTCCATCACACAAAACGTCCATCACACAAAACGTCCATCACACAAAACGTCCATCACCAGAAGCTTCCATCACCAGAAGCTTCCATCACCAGAAGCTTCCATCACCAGAAGCTTCCATCACACAAAACGTCCATCACACAAAACGTCCATCACACAAAACGTCCATCACACAAAACGTCCATCACACAAAACGTCCATCACACAAAACGTCCATCACACAAAACGTCCATCACACAAAACTTCCATCACACAAAACGTCCATCACACAAAACTTCCATCACACAAAACTTCCATCACACAAAACTTCCATCACACAAAACGTCCATCACATGAATCTTCCATCACATGAAATTCCATCCCATGCAACTCCATCACATAAAACCCAGTAGTTCACTCCGTATGTTGGTGTTTTAACTACAATACCACATTACTATTTTCACATAATCAGAGTTTATGCTGATTCCTTTTAATTGCTCAGGCTTTGACAGACATCTTTTGGGCCTGTACTTAATCGCCAAGGAGGAAGGACTTCCTGTTCCTGAGCTTTACTCAGATCCTCTCTACATTAAGAGGTTTGTTTTTATGTCTTAGTCTGATTGGTGTAGAAACACTAAACATTCAGCTAGAGGAGATTTGTACTGAAGATTCACATAAATGTCACATTTTAGACAAAGATTTAAAAAATAATAATAATTTTTTTACTGACCATCAATGTGTCTTTTTTTATTTAAGGTTTAAATCTCAATGCAGAGTTTTGAACAGGATTAAAGAGTAAATGTGCAAAATGTCAATAATCAATACAGACAGAATGACATCGTCAGTGTTTGTTGTTTTTCTGGGCAGCGGTGGAGGAGGAAATTTCGTCCTTTCCTCCAGCCTTGTCGGCTACACGACTGTCCTGGGTGCCGTCGCTCCCATGGTGCACCACGGCTATGGCTTTTTTTACCGTATCCGTGATGACAGGTGAGCTTAGAAGCGTATATATATATTCTTTATATAAATATTCTTATTTACTTTAGAAAATGTTGTTGGGATGCAGCATTAAAAGCCACCCAATATGGATATTCTTAATGTTGTTATTTACCCTGGTACAATTTTAGGATTGTTGCTGCCTGTACAGCCTGGAAATCCTGCCCAGAGACAGACGCTGAGACGTTCTTTCAAAACTTGTGCACGTCGTTCCATGATATCATGCAGGTCTCGACCTTGTCCCACCTGTAGAACGAAGCTGTCTGAGAAATCCTTTAATTAGGTTTGAACTTTATGCAGCTAGGCTTGTACTGATAAAGTGCCTTTAGGTGAATTATACCTCAGGCTTCCTCGCGATACCACATGATTCAGATTCATGCGCGAACGTTTCCGTATCTGATTCTGTCTTTTCTGAGTCTATGATATGATTCAGTTCATTAGCCTTTCATCGATATGTGACCAATTCGCAAAAATAAATGACGTACTGTAGCATAGGATACATACAAAATGCGTTTACACATCAATTTATAAACCTCAGTCCAAATCATCAAGGAATTAAAAAAAAAATGTAAAGGTGAAATATGATTTTTGACCAAAGGCACTTGTAATATTTTTCCTTATTTTTGTCCTTTTTCCTCTATCTATCTCGATGCTTTGATAAATCTCTGCGTATGTTACAGATCAGGATGATTTGTAGTTCTCTTAACTGTAGTTTACCAACAGAAATGTAGGGAGTAATGCAGAGGGCATTTAGTAAATGCACAGAAGCTGTTCTGAGTAAAATTACAACTAGTTTTGTGTTGAAATGACTTAGAATTCAGTGTCACTGTAAAAACAGTTGATGGCAGCGTCATTTACTGTCGGTCGGATTTACAACATACATGTACTGTAGTCGATCAGTTTAAACTTGATTAGGGATTCTGACTAAAAAAAAAAAAATACACAATAGTCTGAAGCTTATGAATTTAAACAGTTTACTAAATGCATTCAGCAGAACAAAATGAAAATTAACCACAACCACATGCCTCCTTACATCCTGTATTCTTTATCCTTTAAAAAAACAAAATAAAAGCTCTCTCTCTCTCTCTCTCTCTCTCTCTCTCTCTCTCTCTCTCTCTCTCTCTCTCTCGCTTTTCCTTTCCCTCGCTCAATCCTCTCCACCTTTCTCTTTTTTCCTCTCCCTCTCTCACTCTTCCTCTCTCTTTTCTATCCCTCTCTCTCACTCTTTTCCTCTCGCTCTCTTTTCATCTGTTTTCCTCCCGTTCTTTCTCTTTTCTTCTTTCTCTCACCCTCTTTCTCTCACTCACCCTCTTCCTCTCTTTTCTATCCCTCTCTCTCACTCAGTTTTCCTCTCCCTCTCTGTTTTTCTCCCCCTCTCTTTTCCTCCCTCTCTCTCTCTCTCTCTCTCTCTCTCTCTCTCTCTCTCTCTCTCTCTCTCTCTCCCCCCTCCCTCTCTCTCTCCGCTCTATAATGAAACCCAGCACTTCAGTGTTCAGCTCATTTCTAGGCGTTACATTACAGGTTTATACTTTACACAGCTGCTTTAGAGAAGGTGGTGGCGATTACACAGAAAATGCAACCCAACACCGTTATACTCTCTAACGAATATATATAATATGCTAAAGATCAATGCAAATGAACAGAAGCAATGCAGTCATTCATTTCTGTTGTTGTTGTTGTTATTGTTATTATTATTATTATTATTATTATTGCTAACTCTAATTTTAAGCACAAGTGAAATACTCTTCATTCTGTGTTTTTGATCTATCCTTTGAGAATACATCAAGAGTAAATTGTTTTTGTTATTTCTGTATTACAATTATTAACCTTTCGAAGCTAAAAAGATGTCTCAGCTTCTCATTGAGGAGGGTGAAATCTAAGCAGTCATAGGATAGAAATCGGCAGGTGAGCAAAATATCACACAGGCACTTACTACATGGATACTAATATATATTTTTAGAGCATATTTTTCCTAAACGTACTGTAGTACTGTCTCAATGCTCTATACTTGATGATTGTATGCACTGAAATAAAATCATAATACTGTGCCAGATTTAGGACTTCTGTAAGCCATTAATGCTTCCTGTATGATTTTACTGATTGTAGATATAAAAGACTGAAAATAAATCTGTAAATTAATTACGTGTGCACGGCTCAAATTTCTAATAAAAAAAAAGAAGGAGAAAGAAACAAGTGTAAATAAGTGATGCAATTTATTTCAAACCAAAACAGTAGACAGCCAGTATAAAATGATATGTGCCCTATATAGAACACAATACAGTGCCATCACTGAACTTCAGTGCTTTATTAAATACACAAATGCAAGTTCTCGTATTTTTCTACTTGAAAACTTTTTTTTTTCTGTTTTTATTTTTTTAAAATAAGGCTTTATTAATTTTATAAATATCTATCCATCATCATAATTTGCCAAACACAAAGCAGTCAAAGATTCTTTTTATTCCTATTTCTGTTCCCATCATTATCACTGTGGCTAAATTGCTATTTTCAATAAATGGTGTTAGTTGCATTAAAGACTGTAACTCGTTACGAATCCGAACCAAGTTAGAACTGAGTAAATATCCAGTGTACAAATGTTACTTTAAAAGTAACTAACATCTTCAGTAGTGCCTCTTCTTTCCCCTGGTTTTTCATTTACTACATCTATTAAAGTTGAAAAAACTCCGTCTACAGTATATCAGTATAACAGATCGTCTAAAAAAAAAAAAAAAAAATCAATGTTGTTCTTTGCGACTGAAAAATTACAAGCTGTTGCCTATTTGCTGTAACCCATTTGGGAATTGATGAGGGTGTAGTAAACTCCTTGCTGGTTGAGTAGTTGCTTGTGCGTGCCCTCCTCTACCACTACACCGTTCTGAAACACGGCAATAACATCAGCGTTCTGGATGGTGGACAGCCGGTGAGCCACTATGATGCAGGTACGACCCTCACGAGCCTTATCCAAGGCCTCCTGTACGATCTGCACCGAAAGAGAGAAAAAATCCATTATAAAATTGACGAATATCTGCACAGAGAAACTTTGAGTTTGAGTTTTCACACTTTTAATCCCCAAGCACCAGACTGTTAATATTAAATCGATATTCACACATGGTGCTTAATTTATATCCCTGGACAATGCGATTACGAGCTCTTAGCCAGTGGGACACGAGCAGTAGCAGGGTATATGTAAATCCATCATGTATTATTTCTCATGATCTCATCAGATTGTCATTCATTTCACTACAAATGTTTAGACCTTTCCTGTTTCTGATGGCAAATGAACGCACTTGCACTTTGATCACAATGGACATCATTTATTAAATCTGCTATAAAGACTGTCCTGTGTTCGTCCCTGGATTCTTATCCCCAGTATCCTCATACTTGTCTTTACTCTTCTACACCTATTACTATAACTATTGCTTCTCTTAGGAGTCTGTGTCCACTGGTTTATGTTTTCCTCACCACAGTCACCTCTGGCTTGTTTATTATTAATCTAAATCTACGTCCGGATTTCTGTAAAGCTGCTTTGCGACAAGTGAATTGAATGTATTCTAAACCTTTATAAGTTGTTTAAGGAGTTAAAATCACACAATGAGCCTCAGTACCTTTTCGCTTTCTGTGTCGAGAGCTGACGTAGCCTCGTCCAGTAGCAGCAGTTTGGGGTTGCGCAGGATGGCTCTAGCGATAGCGATACGCTGCTTCTGTCCACCTGACAGCTGAGTGCCTTTATCACCTGCCTGAGTCTGATATTGCTGAAATACACCACAAATACACACATATCATACCAGTTAGTTGTTATTTGTATAAATGTTAAATCACAATTTATTTCGAAGTTAGAATAAAGAAAATATGCACTCGATCTTTCTAATGGATTTAAAATACTTGTTTTATGTGGTCTGATGTTCTATACTGTATGTAAGCTGAGACATGGATATAAATGTTTGGGTTTCTTTTTAAAGCAATTGTTTGCTGGTTTGAAATGCAAATGATGACATCGTATATATACCTGAGGAAGCCCCGCTATGAAGGAGTGTATATTGGCTGCCTTGGCAGCTTGTTCAATCTCCTCCTGAGTGATCTGCCTGCTGTTATCTCCGTATGCGATGTTCTCGGCCAGGCTGCAGTCAAATAGCACAGGCTCTTGGGATACGATTCCTATCTGAGAGCGCAGCCAGTGGATGTTTAGCTGTCTGGTGTCCTTATCGTCCAGCATCTGCCAGTCCAAACACAAATAACGGTATCATCTAAGTTACAAAAAATAGTACAAGGACTCCGCTATGTTCTGTCGCTTTTTAGTGAAGAATAATTTGTTCTCCTTTTGCTGCCCTGCAGGAGGCAGTATATAAGAGCAGTCACATGGTCACATCCTGGATATGGGTTTATTATGCAATTTGTTCAATTTAACAACAGAGGACAGTGACTGTGCATTTAGGCACTTCATAGATCATAGATCTGTGCATTTAGGCACTTCGAAGAGATTTTTAATTCAGTTAGATTATTACTCGTCACACTAAATGGTGGTTCTAATAAACCAAACAAGACTGTGATAAAGTTTTCTTCATGTCGGATTATATAATGTAGATCCTACAGACCTGTGTTTAAGGAAAAGTACTACAAATGCTTCCATTAACAATCAGTGCTCCCCGGGAAAACTAACTTTTTGAAACTTTCTTTTTTTATTTATTGTATTATTTATCGTTAACACATTTCAGCAGTGCAACTAGCGTATTGTAGGTATGATATTTGTGTAATCCTGTACCATCATCCTATTAGCGGCTTTTAGATAAGCGACGTAACTCCAACCATGCAGAGAATTTTATTTTAACAAACCCTTTGTTGTCAACTGTTTTTGGTCACGATGGCAGCTGGTGAGAAAGTCACATTATGTTCTCTAAGACCACCAAACTCAAGGTTTGTTTTATGGGGAGGTTAAAATAGTGTAAATCTGCCTATAATCATCCTGTTTTCCTTCATTATTGTTTGTTTCTTACAGCAACAGCACTGATGGTTGAATATTTTGGGGGTATTTGTGACAAAGGGTGAAAAAAAATCCAGCCAAATACAATTTGTCTATAGAGTCCTATGGTGGTTATTTTCCAGTGATATAAAGGGCAAATAGCTCTGTGCATAGCAACAGACAAGGTAGAGTCAGTACGTGTACACCTGCAAAGTTCCCCTTCGTAATAAATGCCCAATGTTTGTCTATAGTAGAAGTATGCACAGTAAAAAAAAGATTTATAATGTGTGTGTGTGTGTGTGTGTCTCACCACTGTGCCTTGTAGTGGATCATAAAATCTTTCTAGCAGCTGAATGGTGGTGCTTTTGCCACAGCCGCTGCTCCCCACCAGAGCGAGGGTCTGACCCTTCTTCACCCGGAGCTGCAGACCCTGCAGTACAGGCACGTCTGGCCGTGACGGGTATCTAAACATCACTTTCTGAAAACGTACGTTCCCTTCGAAGTGATCCTGCACACAGAACACAGTGTTACCCCAGAGCTGTGATGTCCTTCTGTTCGCTAACGAACTGAAACTTTTTATTAGACTGAAATTTATGACCAAATTCTGAGTGTTACTCATTTATTCTGAAAAAACACAAATGATTGTATCTGAAAGGGCAGACGCCTTGTGAAAAAAAATAATAGCACATTTGGATTATATTTTCAATAGTGTTTTTTTTTTCAGAAAGAGAAAGAGAAAGAGAACGGGAAAGATCGCTGTACCGGCTTTTCTCCCTCCTCTGAGTCGTTGTCGATTGCTGGCACTCGACCGATGAGATTTAGGATATGAGAGGCTGACATCTTTGCCTTGGCGTAGTTTGGAGTAAAGGAGTTGGCTTCTCCCATCGCCATGGCTCCATATATTACAGCTGATATTACGCTAAAAAAAAAAGTCTGGTATTAGCTACATGATGTAAAGCTTAAAGTTAATTTAAAAAAATTCATTTTGAAAGTAACAGGCAACAATATTAATTCTACTTTAAATTTTGATCATTTTCTTTCTATTCTGTTCATTTAAAATTCCGTTTAGTGTGTTTTAGCCTCAGAGTTTAAGTACAGACTCTGCTGTTCCCTCATCTTGCTCATGTACAGCTGGCAGCTTCCCGTCCTCATCACTTCGGTGTACCCTTTATAGCTGTAGCTTAGAAAACTAAATGATGTTGAAAGTATCTTAGAAACTTACATTGTGCACTTTACCGTTCTGCGATAATGACGTATCTTTCTCTACGATTGCTATTGAATCATAGAAAATATCAAACCAAGACACGTCTTTAACACAAAATATTCATCAACGCATGATATACTGAGGAAAGCCATGCTAAAACTGCATACTGACTAAAGTTAAGATTATTTGAAGTATTGAAGTAAAGACATCAATCGTATCCTTTATTTGTTTGTTTTAAATGAACATTACAAGACCTTTCCATCTCGTTCTTCTCGTTTGCGGCATGGTCTCCTTTATCTCTCCAATAACGGACAAGATAAATAACTCTACATAAATCTCTGATGTTGTTATAACATCAGATAATAATCTGATGATGTTATAACAGACTAAATGGAAATTTAATATATATATTAATATATTAATATATATTAATATATATATATATTTATTTATTTATTTATATTTATTTATTTTAATTTCATTCCAGTAAACAAAAGAAAAAAGAAAAAAAGGGGTAAACAAAAACTGCCAGTGCCTTTTGCCTCACTTTTTTAAATCATTAACCTACACCATGAGAACCAGCGACCTTTGTACCCTATGATATGTTCATTCTACATCTGTCCATGCACAGTAACTCAAAATTCTTGTAGCGTTTATCTGTACACGTGTGATCGTGTGTGTGTGTGTGTATGACGATACTCTGATGATACTATTAACCATTTAACATATTTTACACATTATTTTATATTCACCTTGACCTTTTTTAAAAAAAATATTTTGTTAACATTTTCTTGTCTTGTTATAACCGACCGGTTTGGTGTTAAATTCTAGTGTTTATACAGTACTTTCCGGTCTATATCAGTTCACTACACACCACAAAATGATGAAGAGTTTAAGAGGTGTGAACACTTACACAAACCCCTGCACCGGTGCCTAAAACTTATGAGGAAAAATATTTTGGTATAACGGTCCCGGTTTACTCGAATCACTTACAGAAAAACACCTTCAAATGTCATCATTTTCTGCTCGATGAGCCATGCACCGAACTTGAAGCAGCCCGCATAGGCAAAGTAGATCATAGCTTGGGAGAAGGAGAATGTAAAGCCAAATATATGTGCTTTCTTCTTAGCATTTCTGAAAGACAAAAATCGTACAACCGTCAAAATCACTTAGTTACTTGTTTATGCAGTTACCTATAAGACTTCAAGGATAAAAAGATGAACTGACTTGTATGGCACAACTAGGTTCTGCTGGTAAAGTGTCTCAAACTTCCTCTCTCTGGTCAGCGACACGACCGTGCGGATATTTTCTATGGCTTCTGTAGCGATCTGAGAGGAAGAGATATGACATGACAACGGCATATACTTGGTCTGATTTTGTTCTAAATATAACAAAATGTCAAATTGCACACTCTACTGTGGAGAGACATTAAAACTGCATAGTGACTAAAGATGGGAATCTTTCAACAGCATTTTTCTATGAACAGTGCAGTACCTTTCCAGCTTGCTCTAGCTCCTTCTTGTCCTTTGTGGCATGGCCTCCTAATAACTGCATCTGGATAGCCCCAGCTACAGCCATAATGGGTACAATGGAAAGGATGAGGAGGGTGAGCTGCCAGCCGTACACAAACGAAATGATGATTGCGGTGCCAAGGTTGGCTACGTTCTGAGCCAATGTGGCCAATCTCAGCCCTGTTGCCTGAAAAAGAACATCCATAATATATTAATGGTGCTTTCAGTGTTTCCCATTGTCCTTTTCAATCACAGAGAAGTATACAGAAACTATACAATCGTTTCAATGCTTAGTATTAATGGATCTTAGCTCACATTTTAATGCAACGGGTCAGAAAAGGTGCTCCAGAAAAAGGTGCCAGTAAGTAAATACTGTGATTTTTTTATTTCTCTATAAAAGTACAGCCCGTTTTAAAGAATAAGGAGATGACATACAGACTAATTTAATAAATTCATTCAAGCGTTACAAGGAAGGCTTCGCTGATATGTAAGGCTTCGCTGCCTTTAGTGTAGCGATGTAACTGAATATGAACCCCTTACTCAGAATGAACAGCTAATTTATTCCAAACAGCCATAAATGCTGGCAAAAAATTGTGGCACACTTCATCTTTTTCTTCAGACATTCTTCAGAAATAAAAAATCCCATTAGGTGTAAATCAAAATACAGATACAGATATTCAATACACTAAACAGATTCAGAAACAGTTAGCGGTACACATCTCTTTACTCTTGTGGGATGTAACAGTTAAAGATTTTTAGTCATCTATACAATCTACATCAGTACTTTTAATCAAGCTTTTTTTGGTCCAAGAGGCTAAAGACTGTATTGTGGATTAAAGAGAAGGGTTAAAACTCACGCCCTGCACTTGAGCAGTGTCTGTGGCCAGCCTGGTGGTCAGTGCTCCCACACTATTCTTAGGATCATCATACCAACCCAGGTCCTAAAACACACACGAAATGATGTCACTCCTCTCTCTTACTCTGTATATGCGCATGGTTTAGGTGCTAAAATGTTGGAGACATTATTGTTGTGACTCTGACCTGTCTCATCATGGACTTAAAGGCTCTGTACCTCAGTCTCATGGTCAGAATCTCACCAGCTTTACCAAAACAGTAACCCTGAAAGAAAGAATTCAGATAGCGTACAAGTGAACTCCAAATAAAACTGGAGTCTGTAGTAATAATATCAAAACAATTTCAGACATTTAAGTCCCAGACTGTTTAGATGATCTGTGGTGAAGATCACTCCAGCTTCTTGGCCCATCGTTTCGGAGAAATTAAGTATTTCTGTGCATTATAACATTATGTAAAACGCACTAAACTCAAGACTTTTACTTTACCCTTTAACAACCATAACAATTTTATGACAGTACCTTTTTACACCTGTGATAAATGCCATGGTAGATAATACCGAGTTAATCAATAACTCATCAATAGCGTGAAGGTCGATGCACTTTTAATTTCTCATGCTCTCTTAACTTACGCGACATGCCTGTAAATGGATTACCTGTATATACACTGAGATTTACTGAATTAAATCATGTGAGGACAATAGACCCTTTAACATGAACTTAAAGAGCATGTTTTTAAAGACTTGTAGTACTTGTACCTGTAAGAAAAGAGAGATAAAGGAAACCACCCCTATGACAGCAAACAGCAAAGAGAAGAGATTCGCCCTTTCCCTTTTAACGTTCTCGTCTACCTCGGCAAATACCTATGAGAATAAGAGGAGGGAAATTTTATTATTATATAAAAATGTAACTATTTTTGGTATAGATGACTGTCTGTGTGTGTGTGTGTGTGTGTGTGTGTGTGTGTGTGTGTGTGTGTGTGTGTGTCATACAGCAATGATTTTGGAGAAGATAACAGCAAAAGCAGGTTGCAGGCCTCCATTGATGACAGCACAGAAGAGGCCCACCACTATATAGGGCCATTCTTTTTTATTCAGTCTCAGTACTTTAAAAAATGATACTTCTGGGACTTTTTCCTCCTACAGAGAGAGATGAAATATGATGAAATGTTTTTACAATATCATCATCATCTTCAAACAATGGAGAGATAATAATGCCTTATTTTCCTAACCTTTAAACAGTGCATTAATGTCACCTTTTTAACATCTGAATGAAACTAAGAAAACATGTACATTGTGAACTGTACACTGCTGGGTCTTTTACTTGTACTGAATCTTTGTGTGTGTCCTCCTGGTCTTTCTCTGAAAAACTCTTGGATTTCTGTCTGTAGAGAGTGCGTTCCGTCATAGAAGTGGCAGACGGGCTCTTCTCATCCAGCCCTGCCTCCTCTGTGGTCATCTCTGTGCCTTCTGTGCTATTAAACGTCTAAAGGGTCAAATTGCTTTTTATTTCCAGGATGTTTGGACACGTTAATGTAGGTACAATATCTACTTTACAGGTAGAGTCACTCTTATAATCATCCTCTTAAAGCTTTCAGAGATCTGCTGACCTGCATCGTGACCAATGAGTGGTAGACTCCCTTTTTCTCCATCAGTTCCTCATGTGTTCCGATTTCTGCGACTTCCCCGTTTTGAAATCCAGCGATTACGTCGGCGTTGCGGATAGTTGACAAACGGTGGGCCACAATGATAGTCGTCCTACCGAGTCTCACCTACAACAATACATTTTATTGAGATGACCTATAAATCTCAATAGGATGGTAATGCATATCGGAAACCAAGTTAAAAGATTATCTCATGGCTCATCCTCATGTCAGCAAACACATAAGGAATAAAAGATTATTAAAACTAATCCTTGATGCCTTTAAAATAACTGCAGTGCATAAGAAATTTCAGGGAACATCATTTTATTATATAAAAATACACTACAAACTGTTGTTTTGTAATCGACACAACTAATTTCAGTGCTTAATGAGTAACCGTGACAGCTTTACTGACCATTTAATGCTCATTTTCAAGCACATGCAGTATCCATTTTCCACCAAGATACTGTAGGTAAACATTATTTGACTTAATGACTGATTGGGTTCCGCCTTATTTACCACCATCTCTGGATAGAATGCTGCCATTTTACTGCTACACCTCAAACAGTGTAATAAAGTTGTCTTTTTTGATGTGGTTACCTTATCCAGGGCTGCTTGTACAATAGCCTCACTTTCTGTGTCCAGAGCTGATGTTGCCTCATCCAACAGAAGGATCTTAGGATTGCGCACAAGAGCACGGGCGATGGCAATTCGTTGTTTCTGTCCTCCACTCATCTGAGTGCCTCTGTCTCCAGCCAGAGTCTCAAATTTCTGAAAATGATGCACACATAATTAGATGAAGTCTTATATCTGCCTAATTTGGTTACTGCAAGAGAGGTTATTTTATCCTTCCTTAGCAGTCTTTTGACAAACAGACTCATTTTACATTTACAGCATTTAGCAGACACTCTTATCCAAAGTGACTTACATTGTCTTATTTCAGTTTATACACCTGAGCAAATGAGGGTTAAGGGTCTTGCTCAGGGGCCCTGCAGTGGCAAATTGGTGAACCTGGGATTCGAAACCAATGACCTTCCGATCAGTAGTCGAACACCTTAACCACTGAGCTACTACATCCCACTCTTGTGGACTCTCTTCTTATGATGTTTACCTGCTTTTTTCTCCCAATGCACATTCTCAGAACTTACATCAGGAAGTTTCATGATGAAATCATAGGCATTTGCCTCACGCGTGGCCTGCTCGATCTCCTCCTGCGTCACATCCTCACGGCCATATCGAATGTTCTCTGCAATTGTGGTGGCAAAAAGAACAGGCTCCTGACTCACAACGCCAATCATCTCCCTCAGACTTCGCACGTTCAGTGTGCGAATGTCATGGCCATCTATACTCACCTAGAGAAAGAAAGTGATTTAGAAAGTGAGTCTAATTTTGACCACCGTCTCTTTTTCTCTGGCCACACTTACTGCTCCTTCCTGGGGGTCGTAGAAGCGCTGAATCAGTTGGACTGTTGTACTTTTACCACAACCGCTGCTGCCTACAAGAGCAATTGTCTGTCCACTGCTGATCTTCAGATTCATGCCATTAAGAACCTACAAACACTACAATTATTGCGTGATCTGAAATTTTGTACTTTAAGCCTAATATGACTGACAGTTTACAAATATCTAGTAGAAGCTTGAATGTACTTTCACATCCTGCCGTGAGGGGTAGCTGAAGTGAATGTCTTTGAACTCGATGTTTCCTTTGACCACGTCAGGTTTGTATCCTTCATCTGAGAAACTGTTGATGCTGGGTTTCTGTGGACAACATTCAGGACTGCTTGACTTCCGCATGCGAAAACAAAAACTCCAAAACAAATAATTAATAAAATACTTTATGTTTTTAGCTCCAGAACTAAAACACTTGTAATAGAAACTTCCTTGGTCTGATCCATGTTCAGAACTCAGTAGGAGACCAGCTCTGGTCCTGAGTTCATGCTGCCACTGAAACAATGGAAGGAAGCTCCAACGCCAAGTTTAAATTTTTCTGGACGGGCTCAGATGTGTTTCTGCATTTTTCTTTGTTCCTCAAAGCCCCTGTTTACTCCCTGAATGTTTATTATAACTGAAAAATTGGCCATGTGAACACTAATTCCACACCCTGACCTCTTCTTTCCGTACAGGGAAGAAGCAAGAGACAGGAAGTGAGAAAGCCCAGGCAAGATGTCTTCCAGTTCCCAAAGCAGGAATGTTTTATTTAGTATGTGTTGTTCCAACTTCCCTTGAAATTGGTGGAAAAGCAATTACTAAGTTTGCCTGTTAGATATTTGCAATTGCTTATAAATGAAATAAAACTATAAAATAGAATATCCCAGATGTGTGCTCGTTGTTAAACATACTGTATAAGAGTGAGAGCTTTTTTTCCCCAGAGTCTGTGGTATTGTCACTTATGTAATGTCTTATGTCTTAATGAGAAAGCAGAAGGTCAGTAGTTACTCACATGTTCAATGATGTTAAAAACCTTGTGAGCGGCCCCTCGTGCACTAGAGAACGCTTGAATGTTAGGAGAGGTCTGGCCAAGGCCAAATGCTCCAATCACAACAGCAAAAAAGACCTAAATAAGGAACAGAGAATGTGGCTTTTTCTGCTTCCTTATGTGGTTAGATTTGACAATGATATTTCATTTGTAAAAATGTTGTGCTTGCATGTAAAAAGTAAAAGCTCAGTTAGAAATTTTACAAAATATATCATCTTTCGTAATGACCGATATTGACTAACTGTCCTTTTTCATTCATGGATTCAAGAGTCATGTGTTTATGAATATATTAAACCTCGTACTCACGGTCAGAAGAGTTCCAATGTCGTACTCTCCAGCGAAAATCAATGTGCTGCCATACCAGAAGGACAGAGCGTAGGACATGTAGATCATGAAGTATGTGAAACCCACAGCAATGTTTACTGTGATGGCTTTCTTTATACCAACATTCTTGGCATCTTCCAGATTTTTCTGATACCTGTCAGTAAGGCAAAGCTGGTCAAGTAACCGGTAACACAAAGAGGATTAATGAGCCACTATTAACGTTTGAAGAAACATACTGTATTTTCCATGTATCTGTACAACTTGACTATTAAAGCGTACAAGATGTATGTAAAAAGGTGGTTAATATATAAAATGATCTTTTCCTGTCATTTAGTTTATTCAAAAAGCAAATTTTATATTTGTTGCACAATGAACACAAACGTGTTGTAGACTGCAAAAAACAGATGTCATTATGCCTGAAATCATGATAATTCAGTACAAGAAAGAGTCGTTGTCGTTTCCCCCCACCCCAACCCACCCCAACCCACCCCACCCGCGTTATTCTCTATTATATACAGCATAAAGTTTCACTGTGTAAATGGTTTTCTCAGGCCGTCAAAAATGGAACACAAGTGACAGATAATGTACTACAAGAGATAATAATTTTACTACTCTACTGTTCTAAAGTTCATTTGTTTCCTATTCAAATATGATTTAGTGATTGCTCACAAGTATGAACTATGACTTTACACACTAGCTGTGCCTTGTATCTATGTATATAGCATGTCTTTGCTTAGACACAGTTAGTGTCACATTTATAGTGGTCTTAACATTAACCAGAAATTGGCTTTACATAAACGCACCTCTTTAATTCCTTTTTCTGTCCTCCAAAGGCAAATACAGTTCTGATGGAAGAGAGCACCTCTTCGGCTACAGCTCCAGCTTTCGCATATGATGTCTGTTCCCTCGAAGTGAATGAGGTCATTATCTAAACAGGAAGCAGATAAACATTTACACTTCTTTTCCCATGAGAATAACCAAAATGCTGCTTAACTGTTTGATAAATGTTCTGGTGGACAGAAAAAATGCAGCAAGAGCCTCACTATAGTTTACATTCCAAGATTTTTCCCTGCCTTCACCTACCCGTGTTTATACATGCTTCAATATATATAATGCAACATAGAAACATACTGTTCTTATCTCTGTTCTTGTGTCTGGCTATGTTCTCTCACCTTGGTAATGACAGCAGCCGAGATGCCTAGCAGGGGGCTTATGGAGATGATGACAAGGGTGAGCTTCCAGCCTTTGATAAAGCCAATGATGAAGCCCGTTAAAAAGGTAGTGATGGACTGAAGTAATGTGCCCAGCTTGTCTCCAATGCCTTCATTTATCTTTAAGATGTCACTGAAGAGAGAACGATTGATAATACAGATATTTGTAAAACAAATATTTCATTCATTCATTCATTCATTCTCCACCGCTTATCCGAACTTTGAGTCTGTGCCTATCTCAAGCGTCATCGGGCATCAAGGCAGGATACACCCTGGACGGAGTGCCAACCCTTCGCAGGGCACACACACACTCTCATTCACTCACACACACTACGGACAATTTTCCAGAGATGCCAATCAACCTACCATGCATGTCTTTGGACCGGGGAAGGAAACCGGAGTAAGGTGAGAACATGCAAGGGGAGAACATGCAAACTCCACACACACAAGGCAGAGGTGGGAATCGAACCTCCAACCCTGGAGGTGTGAGGCGAACATGCTAACCACTAAGCCACCGTTCCCCCTAAAACAAATATTTCTCTATGAAAATTGTAATCTGCTTTCCTCTTTCTGAATAACATGAAAGTTTTCATTTTAATTTTTTTTTTGGAAATCCTTTGTTGCACCGATTCACAAATGAGAGAAACGAGTTACATTGAAGAGTCGATTTTGTCATTTTCTGAAATATATATTTGTATTTGAAGTATACTGTTATTATTATTGTTCTTATTACTACCTAAAAATGAATTTATCAGACGTTTTCCAGCACCCAACCCCACTCCTTACTCTGCGAGCCGTGTATTGAGCTGTCCTGTCTCGTTGACATCAAACCAGCCGATGTCCTGTTTGATGATGGAGTGAAAGAACAGCTTTCTGAGCCTCTTCACTTGTCGTCCTGCAGCCAGGGTCCAGAAGGCCACCTGCATGTAGGCTGCAAAAAGGACTATACCTCCCATGATGCTGTAGTAAATGGCATGCCTGATCAGAAGCACATAGATAGAGTGTAAGTTTGAGCTTATGAATAACAAATACAGAAAATTCACAGTTAGTGCACCCTATGGACATTAACTCATCCTTGGGTTTTTACACTTATCTGGCCAAATGCTTCAGGATCCTCAGGATTCTTTTAATGTAATGAATCACTCTCATTGGCTAGTGAACTCAGGAACTGAACACTAATCAGCTCAGCAAAGAACACAATGATCCAGTTAAAAATATGTTTGAATTTTTTTGTTTGGATTAAAGCTATAATCGAGTGTTTGATGTTTAGTTTCTCCATGATTGACAGAAATCAAAAATTAAACGCTACTGTAGTTCCAGAGGGTGCTTAAAAGTTTAAAGTCTTACTTTGCTGTTAATGTTTGACTACATGATTCAAAAGAGGTGACAGACATAATAAGTTAAAATCCGTATCATGAAAACAAATCCATAGCCAGTAACTGACATTAAACTTTTAACACAGAAACAGCTTATGTAATGATAAATGAAGATGAGCCTGTTACCTTGTCATTTGTTCTCCAAGAGTTTCATTTGAAATTGGCCAGGTGAAGTCTACGGTCAGAAATTGATATACATGTGTATCAGTGTTATTCAACAAATAAGTTAAGTTGTGCATCTTTTTTTCCCCCCAGAGACTCATTTGTCTAAATTTATTCTCGGACGGCAACAATAGCAAAATAAATACTAATTAATAGCGTTTGGACTCACTTTCTGGAAAAGTACCGTTTAGGCCGTCTAAAATACTGTTGTCCACAAAGCTGTTCGTCATGTCTCCAAATACAATCACCATAGCAGGAAGCACCGCTCCATTAGCCATGGCCATGATGGTTCCAACCAACATCAGAAAAATATCCAGACTATCAGCAAAGCGAAACTGATAGAAAAAACACACAGAAGTTGGAGAACATATAGGTGGTAACGTTGCTTCCTGAACTTCACATGATTGTAGGCTAATGGATGAGTGTTAGTATTTAATCTGAGTTCCTGTCTTTCATGAAGCTGTGATGAAATCCATTCTAGAGTGTGTTTTGAAGAATTTCTAATAAATATTTAATACGCAAAAAAACAGTAATAAATTTCCCCAGGTCTGTGAACTGAATACGTACCATGATGATGATGTATAATATAAAATTAATATAAGATTAGATTAATATGATAGAAGATTTAGACTTCCACTTACTATTTCTAACGGTCCCACCATTGGTTCCGGGGGAAGTTTCTCTTTTTTATTTCCCTTCTTTTCCTCACTGAAAGGCAAACGTATATCACACTCAGATACTCTGACAATCCCAAAAAGGCTGGGAATATAGCATCAATATTGTAAAAAATAATGTCATTACACTTTTCTGAGATATTTTGTTCCGTTCACATTTTTTCATACGTAATATTGAACAGTTTTACATATTTGTATTGATCCTTTTTTATTTTTAAGTTTGTAGACATTTAAAAAAAAATCGTAAAATATTTTTCTACATATTGCATTGCATGTCGTTCATCACCGCAACTCTGTTGAATTAGGGTTTATATCAATACCAATATCAGATAGCTATATATCAAAGGTATCATTGGAATGCCTTTTATCTTTCTTATAGCCTGTTGTTATATAATATAAAACAGTATAATCGTTGATATGTTAAAGGTTTCTATAAAAAGTGACGATCGTTTAACATTTATGTAAGGAGTCTCCAGTGTGGGGGCTTTGTAACGGCTTTCCGTCGTGGGAAATACGGACAAGGGAGTTTGTTCTTTCTGTTTTTTGGTTTTGTTTTGTTTTGCCAAAATGACCTACTGCATTGTCTTACTACCTTCAAAAGAGAGGAAAAAAGTGATGCTGGTGAGGAAACAGATGTTTATACCTGTTATAACACAAGTGATATCAGGAACTTGTCTCACAAAATTCTCAGTAATGATCCTTCACAACATGTGACTAGAATAAACTACAGTATATTTTCAAGTTTAGTATCGTTATTCATGAATGCACAGCAGTCTTGGATACTTTTTAAAAATATATATAAATATACTTTATACATATTATTTATTTGTTTATTTGTTTATTTATTTATTTATTTGTGTACAGAATTAGCACATGTTTTCTTATGGGATTAGATAAGCTTACTGTTCATCATCATCCTCACAAGAAAAAAATGGTCACAAATTGACCTTGTCTTGTCTTTTGTAAACTGTTAGATGTTAATGAGGATGTTAAAACATAAATAATAATAATAAAAATCTGCTGACTCATTTTGCTGTTAGGATGGAAGAGCAACTTTTGTATCTCATTAAAAAGTACATTTTCTTTTAAGTTTGATGTATTTATTTGTTTTATTAAACAAAACAAACATACCTTAAGTCTCCGTTTGGACTGTTTTGTCTTTCCTCCTTCTTCAGTTCATCTTTTTTGCCCATTTTGTCTGTTTTGTTTCGTCACTGAAGCCTTTTGTACAAAAATAACCTTAAATTTGAGCTTTCTTGCTTCCTGGGGCGCCAAATGATCACTTTTATTTTAATAAGGACTTAAAAAATGACAAAAAAAACACTGTATTGTTTAAGTTTTGTATGTATTTTTTTCCTCTCCTCAGAGATGTTATTCTACTTGGAGCTCGCGCTTGGTCTTCAGGTCCGCGAGAGAGGTGGCGCGCGCTCAGCGCGTGCGAGCGTTTTTTTATTTTTTACTGCACCTGCAGTGACGTAATTTACAACGGGAAGCACGAGACTGTTGCATATTCTTTATTTTATGTTATTTTATTTTTTTATTATTATTGTAGATGAATACATATAACATATCTAAGAATATATATATTTTATAATTTTTTGAAAAAAGAGCCGAAAATAAAAATGTCCAGCGTCGATTCCCATTGGCTACTGCGGCTCAATGGATGTTTTTTGTTTTCCACAGCATTCTTTTTTTTGTAAAGTGTAGAAAGTGTTAGCGTGTTTAATCTTATCGTTTGGCAGATACGAGCATGAAATAAAAAAAAAGTTTATACTGTTTTACAGAATATCTGTCTATTAAAAGTTATTCATAATTAATATAAAATAATACATATAATAAAAAGTGTCACCTGTGTCATATAATTACTTTGCATTTCACAATAAACAAAAAAAAAGGTAAATATGTATGTATGAAGGCTACCATCAGAATTGATATATAAAGTGTGTACTTTATGTATGAATGACGTGAATGATTTTGCAACATGGTCATCCAGAAGTGCAAAGGTGATTATATCACTTATCATGTAAGCATAATAAACCTTTTTATTTGAAGTTTGTGTTCATAAAAATCTGAATAAAGCTGAAGGCCTAGCAAAGGTGATCCTCTGTATAAAGGTGTTAATTATTACCATGAACAGAGCATACTAGAAGAAAGATATTTTTAAAATAAAGCAGAACAAAGGTACCTACAGTATAATAGGTAGTTTAGTATATCTAAGTGCTATCAGCTATCTGATATTTTCCTCGCCATAAATGATCTCTGTGGACTGATTTTGTTCTTTATTGTCCTTCTCTTTTCTGCATTATCAGATCCTACAGGCATCAGGAGTTACATCATTTCACTGTCATGCAGTGAGTCAACGCAAATATCATTATGCTGAGGGTTTCACATCCAAAGCATGATATGATGTCACTTTATTATGGCATTATGTTACTGTTTAAATCAAGAGGCCACACAGTATAAATTGATGTATTTGTTGTAAAAGACAGCAACAAAACTGCAGCAAATTTCAAGAATGGTAGCTACTATACCATTGTGTGATAAACTACCACACATAAAATACACACAGATACACACACTGATTTGGCTTCAGTTTATAAAGAGGACACAAGGATTCTGTGCTGGCTTTCTTTTAATAACCAAATGTAAAACATTAGATTGTGCCAGTTTCACTTGTGTTCCACTTAATGAAGATTTCAGACCTTCAGTGAGAAGAGGCATTGACCCAGTGAGGATCCTGAGGCACCAAGACATGTACCAGGTCCAGTTGGATTCCACTTCATGAGTATTCGGACACTCAAAGAGGAGATGCCATCAACATGCCTCCAGTGTCACCAAAATGAAGATGAGGTTCCATTTTGAGTCTGGTTCCTCTCAAGGTTTCTTCCCATCTAAGGGAGTTTTTCCTCATCACAGTCGTCTCAGTCACCTCAGGCTTGTTCGTTGAGGATAAATACAAACACGTTTAAATATAAGTCTAATGTATATTTTTGTATAATATTAATCTTGAACTTTTTATACTATATTTCTTATCTTCTGTAACGCTGCTTTCAGACAAAATCCATAGTTAAATCCACTATACAAATAAAATTTAATTAAATTTGATTGTTGGTCAAGTAGCTGTGATGGTCATGTTGAAGTTTTTGCTTTATTTATATCACAGAATATGTATTGTGTAATGACAACAAATATCACACACATAAAATTCACAAAGAATGAACCAGAAAATATCTGACTCCACTTCAGACCAGTAACGGTCACAACACTAATACTTAGCATCAATATTACATCGATGATTCATCAATTCTATTCTCTATGAGTATGATTTGTGACTCATTTTATGCTGCCAAAAATGGTCCCACATAGATACGCTAAAGATTTTCACCACCCCAAGTTATAAATCTCACCGTTTCATCTTTGGATAATCTGTGTGGACATCTAGGGGATGTTCTTCCCACCACCCAGGTGCAAGACTGAGAATAATCTGGATGTATACTTTCCTCGTACTTTCTGAGTCAAGCAGTCTTGGAATATATAGTTAGAAGTAAGCATAGTGCAGTTCTACTCTTGTACACAAAAACATTTTAAAAATTTAAAAGTTAAGTTGTGCAATTAATTAATTAATTAATTAATTACGAATTCAAATTTTGTTGCATTGTTAACATTACTAAATAAATTCAATTGAGGTGACTTGAATTGTTACATGCACACATGCCACCAGAGGTCACTATGGTAAAGATAATTATATAAAGAATCATTTTCTTATATAAAGCATGAGTAAGAGCAAACATTTTTGGCATTTGTCCACACATCCACACAGTACTAAGTGCACTGTGAGTCACAAGTGCAGAGTTTGCATTTATCCAAAGCGACTTAGACAGTAAACTGAGAACGTGAGTAAGGGTCTTGCTCAAGCACTCAACTGTGGTACCTTGGAAATGCTTGGATTTGTATTTAAACCTCCAGCAGATCAAAGCATTAAGTACTGAGCCATGACTTCTTTAGTTATTTTCTAAGAGGCGAAATGAAAGTGTAACATCAGACAGCTAAAACCTCCACATCATCTTTTGCAAGTGTAGTTAGTGCACAAGTCTAATGAAAGCTATATGAATGAAGGCACAATTACATAAATACTCAATCAATATATATATATATTGTTCATCATATATATATGATGAACAAATGGCGAAATAATGACCGAACATCATGCTATATTTGAAGTCTTATATAGAGTCAGGACACCCCCAGTTTTACTTATTTTTATTTTTTTTTTAACCTTTACACATTACAAGAATAGGTCCGTTGTTGTTATTTTCTCTGGGGAAGGCTACTTGAAATATTAATTATTGAATTATAGGGGTGCCAATAATTTTAAACAAGTGTTGTAGAAAATAAATTGTGTTTTGAAAAATATCCTGTTAAAAAAAACAACAGTAACAAAACCAAATAGTGTCATGTTTTAATATTCCAATATTACTAGCGTTTGCAGTTTTTGGAAATAATCTATACATAACTATCATATTCTGAGGTAGATCTTAATGCTTGTAACCTCCCAAGACAAATTTATGTGATTGAGCCACTGTGTTGGTTTGGTGAAATGTACATACTTAGTCATTTGTGTCATTCAGCTTCACTTTAATTTCCACAACTTCAGTCCAAACCAACAAATTAATCCAGCACTAAATGTGTATTTGAATAAGAAACTATGCTCCAAGTCTCAAGATGTTATCAAACAGGAAGCTTCAATTCCTGTCCAATGACGAAGGTTACCTGCTCATTACAATGTTTAAAGATGTAACAGGAACTAACTTGCTTCCTGAATATTCCTCAACAATAAAGTGAACAATAAACATTTCTACCTCATGTACGGTGGGTGACCCCATCGAGATGCATTCTCGGATCGTGCCCATTCTTCCTCCTATAGACTGCCGTGATCCTGATCAGCATGAAGCAGTTACTGAAGATGATGTGATGTTACCATTGGAAAATTGTTATGGTAAAAGAAAGATCTGTCTTATACATCCACCATCCAAGAACAGGGATCTGACAGGAATTTTGGTGAACTGGTGCCTGTTCTTACCTCAGATTCCATTGCTTTGTTGACAAACTGGCAAGGTATAAAATGGTGAGATGCTTTTCAGCTCACCACAGTTGTAAATAGTTACAATCCGTTGTTATACCTTCTCAGGCAGCTCGAAACAGCTCTCTCACTTCAAACATCTCTCACTGAGGCATTTTTGACCTTGAGTAAATAGGCAAAATAAAATGTTAATGTATCACACAAATGTATGCCATTTCTCCTATAACACCACACCCTGAAAGTGTTTGTATCAACGATGCACGTGAAACCACCTTAAAAGTTAAAAGTTAAAAAAAAAAAAAAAGACCCAAAGAAATGAATGCAAACTCATATAAAATATATGTAATTACTGAAGATAGACATTACAGTTCACAAGTAGTAACAGTGCGCACGTGACCGATGAAAGATGCAGGGCTGCACGTCGGTTACCATGGTTACCATATGTCGCGGAGTATTTCCACGCGCTGCTTAGTAGGCTACGGTGACGTGAGATTGGGACGCAGCCGAGGTAATCCTTCTCCTTCTGATTTGTGCAACACGCCTCCGTGACGCTTTAAAGACGCCTGGCTTCTTGAGGAGGACAGGACAAAAAAAATCCTCGTGGGATAGATAGCGAGCTATATCACAGGACTGCACAGAAAGCAGGCATGGCATCCCCGAGCCTAGGGTTTAACGGGGCTCGGAAGAAAGCCACCGCGAGGAACGGAGCCGTGGAGAGGCGGAATTTAATCACCGTGTGCAGGTAAGATGCGCGCACCCGCTCGTGCGATTCATTGCACTGATAATTAATCATCATTGTGCACATTAACACCAGGATCAGCATAGTGCACTTTTTATATCCGTACCTGATTTAATCTCATCGCTATTAGAGATTCTTACTCCATCTTGCTGCATTAAAGTTGTTTTGCTCTGCAGCAGACTGGAAATAGTGCAAAGGTTTTATTTATTTATTTATTTATTTATTTATTTATTTATTTATTTATATCTATGCATTTAGTTGAATTCGTGTTCGTTCCTTCTATGCTGAGCTTATTTTGTGATCTCAAACACAGCCACTGAATCAGCATTTTGCTTTTGCAAAGCCTGGCTCAGTGAAAGCGTGTAAAAAGCGCGCCGCACACAAACAGTCAGAATGGGTTGCCAGATTTATTATTACTGCTCTGAAATCATTCATCAGAGACAGGGTGTTTGTTTGTTTTTTTAACCAGGGTGGTAATATATACCGTGGTATAACAAAATAAGTTGAAAAAAAATATCAAGTTCAAGGGGTAATTAAAAAAGGAAATATTTGCATTTCTGTGCGCAGAAGTAAATAAGACTTAATAAAGATTTAATCAGATTTAATAAACGCTTGAGTAAAAGGGAAGAGGGTGAACACTTAAGCCTTGCAGTTTATAAGCATATAATATATTTGCATGATTTTATCTGTCAAAATCATTAACATAGAGATAAAGAAATACAAATCCTGATAAAGAGGATTCCGACTCGGTCTGGCAACCACAGCGACACACTTGCATCACGTCATTTTTATGCAAATGTTACCGAAGCTGATATTCTTCATGTCTATGGTTTTGTTGTTTGTATTTATTTATTTAATTTGTTAGAAAACCAATGAACTGATTCCTCCTACTGATTCTTTTTTATTTATTTATTTCTTTCTTTAATTTGCATGAGCCAATAGACCTATTATGTGTGTTGCTTGTGTATAATTAGAATTACATTAAGTGGAGTGTGTGCTGTTTATTCCCTAGGGGCAATTAGTGAGGCTATGGGGAGAGAGACAGACCATATCATTACAGCAACAACACACAATGCATTAAGAGTATGGATGTCCTGCAGTGACCCTATCTGTTTTGCTTCAGTTATTTGTGTCTGTATTCAGATTTAAACCCAAGTGGAAACTGGGAATTTTTTTTCTCCTGAAGTTTAGAATTTATCTGGACTGGAAATGTGGATGAGTTTTTTTCTTTGCACACAGTATTTTGTTTTTACTTGTTTTTAAAAACATAATGCAACCACTGGTGAGTTGAACTGATCAAATCGCTGTATGCGTGAACATTGTGTGTGTGTGTGTGTGTGTGTGTGTGTGTGTGTACAAGCATGCCAGAATGATCTTTAATCAACTTGATGGCCTTGAGTATTAACGTTACTCTCGTCTTGAAAGTTGTGCACCTCGGCACAGCATGATGCTGTACTAGGAAACAAGTTTAGAGGCTGGATGAAGGATGCAGTACTGTTGACTAATGTGCCTTATGAATTTGGTTATGAATTTGAGAAACTGGCTTAATGGAAGGGTACCAACAAATTTGTCCACATGTGTACATGTTTCCATACATGTGTGTGGGAGTGTAGATGAACCACTGTGTAGGTGTATGTGTGCGTGTGGGTGTGAGAGTGGGGGTGTGGGTGTGTGGGTGTGTATGTACATACATAGATACATAAATACCTGTGAGTCTGGTTTGCTGTGTTGATTTGTGTGTGTGTTGATGGACCGCCAGGTAGGTGAGTGTGTGTGTGTGAGAGAGTGTTAGAGAGAGAGCAAGATCGAGCTGCTATTCTCAAGGCTATCCATGTGACACAGAGCTGGATGCTGCAACTCCATGGTGATCACACTTTCGTCCTTATAATCCACTGAAAAATAATTTGGTGCCAACGAGGGTTTCTTATTAGTCTTGATTTCGGTCCAAGTGGTAGAAGTTTCGGAACTGACATGGGGGAAAAAAATCACAAGATTTGACATGTCATATATATGTATGTTTGTATATCATTGACAGAAAAACTCCTCCCAAATTCAGCTCCATTGACTTACAATGGCTTTTTCCAGACTGTATTGTTTTTTGTTAGCTGTTATTTTAATATCACAGAATCCTTCAATATGCAAAAATCCAGTCAGGTTTACAAGCTAGCTCTAGTTAGCATTCATCTTTCTTCTGAGAAGTGAACTTTAATTAGCTTTAAGAGTAAAGGTTAGCTAGTTAGCTAGCTCAGCAAGAGCTAATTATATTTAAAACTCTGTGTGCAGAAGAGGAGCTAATTTGTGCGAAAAATTAAAATAAAGTCTTCTATTTCTAATTTCTAAAAGACTTCATGACAAGAATCCTTAATCTAATCCCTGACAAGATTCCTTTCAAGCTAAACATTTTTTTGCTATTGATAATATTGTAAAATCTTGCTGATTCCATTTAAAGCATGTGGCATGCCTATTTGTTTATTCTCTTATTCCTTCATTCTGTTTCACCACAGAGGAGAAACTACTGCTAATGTGTTATCTTGTGGTTTACACAACGAGGCGCTCCTGCTGAGTCTCCCGGTAATGTCTGACATTAGCACGCATTTTAGCTGGCAGCCTGCCACCAAGGATTATCCTGCTTCAAACGACACTGCACAAGTCATCACTTGACACTAAATATAAACAGCTGAGCTTCTACCAGTCACATTATTTAGACTCGTAATCACATGTTCTGATCAGCGGTATTAGACTACAGATTGCAGCATGGCCGTACAGTGACAGCTGTTAACCTTTTAATGGTTAACTTTTTTAGTAAATAGTTTACTGCTATAAATAAGACTACAGCCATGGACTCAGACTTCAAATCAGTTTTTAATGTGACTTGCAAACTTTGCTGTCCTTTCACTTTTAAACATTCTGTTTGGGTCATGGGGGGCACAGTGGCTTAGTGGTTAGCATGTTCCCCTCACACCTCCAGGGTTGGGGTTCTGCCTCTGCCTTGTGTGTGTGGAGTTTGCATGTTCTCCTCGTGTCTCTGGGGTTCCCTCCGGGTACTCTGGTTTCCTCCCCCGGTAGAAAAAAGCATGCACGGTAGGTTGATTGGCATCTCTGGAAAATTGTCCATAGTGTGTGAGTTTGAGAGTGTGTGTGTGCCCTGCGATGGGTTGGCACTCCGTCCAGGGTGTATCCTGCCTTGATGCCCGATGACGTCTGGGATAGGCACAGGCTCCCCGTGAGCCGAGAAAATGAATGAATGTTTGGGTCATAAATGCAAAAAAATTTGTCACATATACATTACAGCACATATCACAATTTTGGAGGTTGGGATCAGAGCACAGGGTCAGTCTTGTATACAGCACCACTGGAGCAGTGAGGAGCAGCGAGGTTTAAGGGCCTTCTCAAGGGCCCAACATTTGCAGCTTGACCGTGCTAGGGCTTAAAACCTTTGGCTTGATCCACCAAAACAAAGCTAGAATCACTGACTTAAAGAAAGAAAAACACACAATGGTCACTTCAATAACTTGAAACTGTCAAAAGTAATAATAAATAAAAATGTACTAAAAAATGACTAATAAAAGTCAGACGTTGCTGTTGAATTGTAGGTTTCTTTCTTTAATGGAGTGGTACAAACAATTTTGTCCATGTGTGTATGTACATAGACACAGTACATAGTACATAGAGTCTGGCCTATTTTCTGCCACTTATTAATTGATCTAGATGCTTTGCTGGTTCAGAGAAGGGAAATGTCACATGAGAAATTAGCAGTGAAATGTCATTTTACCTCCCATCTGCAGAACACAGCTGCTGTGTGCAAAGGGCTTCGGAAAGCAACGAGCAGGGAGCGTGAAGAACGAAAAGCCATTTCACAGTAATTACTTTTGATAAAGGCAGGTGGTACAAAAGGTCTGAAATGATTTCCCTATTAATTTCCTCTCAGGAAAATATGATCAGTGTATTGAGTACATGAAGGTATTGAAATAGTATTTCATTCATGTTAATATGTCCGTGCTTGTTAAATACTGTATGCTTCCAGATTTCTTATTCCAAATTTGTCATATGTATCTTACTTATACCAGACCCTTACTGAATACTGCTTAAAAAAAATAATAAATTTTTTGTATAGCACTTTTAACAATTCACAATAGCTCAAAGCAGCGATACATACAGTAGGTACACAAACAGAATTTGAAGTTTAAAATTAAATTACTATTTATGTCTAAATATATCTATCCCTAATGAACAAGCCCGATGGTGACGGTGGCAAGGAAAAACTTCCTGAGATGATCTGAGGAAGAAACCTTGAGAGGAACCAGACTCAGCCGTGAACCTCATCCTCATTTGGTTGACACTGGACAGGAAATAATATAAATGTAAATAATTTCCTGTCTACAACAGTTTGTAGTTGAATGGAATTAAGCAACCAAGAGTTCCTGACGAACTAACAGGTCAGCACAATGTCCGAATTTAACACAGATCCGACACTATACACAGACAACAACAGTTATTTTTCACATTTTATTCCAGTTTAACTTCCAATCCGGTTTATTTAATGTACAAAAAAAATTAAGTGATTTTTTTTTTTAAGCGCCAAAATTAAGCACCAATTTGTTTCCTGCTGTATCCCTCTCATGCTACGTCGTTAGTTATCTGAATACGGATCTGGTGTTTAGTGGTTTGTCTGGAAATAAAAACTCATTACATCATTTATTCATCTACAGAGACTAATTGACTTTTAAATCACCTGTAAGAATAAGGACTAAAACACAGACTTGCTGTAATTTCAAAATAATCTGTTCTTTTATTAATTAATTAAAGAATGGCATGTCATTTATTTTATTTTTGTCCATTTATGGTTACATTTAAAGCAAAACATATTCTTTTAAGACTTCTTATAAGAGCCATTATAAAAAGCCAGAATATAGCCATTCGTGATCGGAGATACAGAAAGCTATTCCTCGAAATTTCAGTCAATTGGATTTAAAGCAATGTATCCTGTTGTGTATAAAAGAGAGAGAGTCACAGTAGGGACAGAGTCACAGCAGGCATCTCTGTGTCCAACATATGGCTCTGAGAATTGCAGCTCTCCTTGCGGCTTTCTTTCTTTCTTTTTTTTTCCTTAATCAGTTTATTATTAGACACAGAGTACATGGAACATCTACCTGTAATTGAGCTTTTGCTATACAGACGATAATGCTAGCTGTTTCTATAGAAATGATTGCTTTTACTACAGAAACGCGAACATCAGATTGAGGGCTTTAACGAAAACCTGTGATTTCCTTTACTGCCAGCAATATGGTCAAAAACGCGGTAACAGAAGGTTAATCAACGCTATGTGAGTGCTCTGAGGCACTAAAACTAATGTCAACATCCAGTTGTTGGATCTTTGTGTACCTCTTTCTTACAACACCCCACATACACCGTGTCATGGTTTATGCTTCATTACGCTCTTCCAAGCTGAATTTGCACTATACTGTAGTTCTCTTTCTCTTTCTCTCTGCAACCTGCAATAAAGCACACACACACTTTGAAACGTTTATTTATTTTTTCTAACAAGGATGTTGAGAAGGACTGATGATGCAAGATAGACGTCATGGAAAAAGCTTGTAGCCTGTCTGTTAGTCAACCTTGATAATGCTGGATGTCTCAATAACGTGTGTGTGTGTGTGTGTGTGTGTGTGTGTAAGAGAATAAGTGAGAGAGATTTGCTGTGAAGAACAAACAGAAAGCCTCTGATCTCGAGCACTCTGCTCGCTATAAATAAAACCCCTTCTTCTGACCCAGTGGCTTTCCTGTAGATCTTGATAATATGATGTTAAATTTCAGCACTGTCCGCATGAATGCTTTTTATTTTTTATTTATTTATTTTTTTTTTCTGGACGATTAATATCCACAGTTCATACCGGAGTATATTGCAGTAACATCCTGGGTTCTTCTTCGTCAGACAACAGAGCCGTTAAGGATTCATTCATTCATCCATTCATTCATTTTCTACCACTTATCCGAACTTCTCGGGTCACGGGGAGCCTGTGCCTATCTCAGGCGTCATCGGGCATTAAGGCAGGATACACCCTGGACGGAGTGCCAACCCATCACAGGGCACACACACACACACTCTCTCATTTACTCACGCAATCACACACTACGGACAATTTTCCAGAGATGCCAATCAACCTACCATGCATGTCTTTGGACCGGGGGAGGAAACCGGAGTACCCGGAGGAAACCCCCGAGGCACACGGAGAACATGCAAACTCCACACACACAAGGCAGAGGCGGGGATCAAACCCCCAAACATGCTAACCACTAAGCCACCCACCCCCCGCAGTTAAAGATATTTATGATATTTTTAAGGTGTTCTGTCATGACATGAACCTTACTACAAACTCCTTGTCCTATTGATGTCTCAATATACATTTCAAGAAGCAGGGCATTACACTTATGTTTAAAAAAAAACAAAAAACGTTTTTTTACTTGTCTGTTTTTAATTTCTCCATTTATATTTGTTTAAGTGAGCAATGTTTAAATGTTGTTGCTGTCTCAGAGAATTGTATACAATGACAAGAAAATACTTTATTTATTATGGGGTTTTCAGATCTTTGTGGACTCTTATATTAGGGTGGGCTGGTACAAATAATAGGTGGGCAATCAGTGGTAGTGGCCCAAACACCGACGCCAGTTCCAAGGCCCAGCTTTGCCCACTGCTGCCACCGGCCCAGCTCCTAACACGTTTAGAGGACTCAGTCACAATCAGGCCCAAGCTGAAGTTTTAAAGCCATAGAATGACTTTTCTTCAGGTTTGGATTAAACCTCTTCCATTTAATTGACCGAAAAATAACAAAATAACTCAATATTCAATATAATAAATTAAATTCCTCTATTGTGACTAAATAATAATAATAATAAATAAAAAATCAATCACATACCGCCTGGGACTTTTTAAAAATCACAGCCTCAAACCAATATCTCTGCCTCGGTCTTGATTCCTGTTGGATGTAGTATATTTTATTATCTGTGTGTTGTGTTCAACACTGTGTATTATTAGAGAAGAACTTCTGCTTCGGGCTATAAAAACAAACCAATCATGTCGTATCTGTATTCACTTTTAAAATCCCTCTGGATTGCAATGGATTTTTTTTCCTGATTTTGCAGTTATATTTGTCCGCCTGTAATAGTTTCACTATTGAATTACTTGCAAGTACAAGACGTATCCAAATCCCTGGGATATGTTACTGATTCTTCTTTCCTTTCAACTTCAAAGCCTGAGCTATGAAAAGAAACCTATTTTCTCTGCCTCCATGCAGTATCTTTGTACACTGGATGATGATTTGCATTGTTAGACATTTGGTGCATGATTTGCTTTTTTTTTCTTTTCTTCTCCAGATCTTACAATTTTAGCAGACATTCACTTGCTAGTGTCAGTGTTTGGTGTGTAGACTTAGATCTGGCTCATTTTATTAAATTATTTTTTTTAAATGAACCCTAACCCTAGGTTTCTTATTTATTTTTAACTTGTATCTAGTGTTAAGCTGGTGTTTACCTTCACCCAGGTTTAAACTGGAAGTTTAGATAGGAGCATTTTTTTTTTGAGTTTTGTCTCCTTGATCAGTTGCATCAATAATTGCAATACATTGTCAAAAATGTGCCCAATATTCCAGAATACAAGCATCAATGAGATGCAGAGTCGAAAATCTATTTAAGGTGATGAAAAAGTGGCACCTGACGTAATGAAGTACCTTGATGTTGAACTAGTTCACATTCACATGTGGCCAGAGATCATACAATTTTTTAATGAGAGTTGTTGGATGTCTGGCGACATGAGCGAGAGCAACCGATGGCGACTAGATGTGGGCGTGTCCAGCGTCACAGAAAATTGCGACTTTATGCAAATGAGGAGTGACCCGGTGCAGCGACTACCAATAGGCGTTCAGCCAGTGAATCCATGGTAAAGAGCACACTTGCCTCTCATATGATATGATGCTGAATTTTAGATAAATACAAATACAAAATCTAGAACGTTTCATCTTAGCAGCAAGAAACGATTTAAAATGCTATCTGCGTCACTGACATTGTTACTATGGCAACCGGTAGTAGGAACGCCTACTGATTTATTCACTAGAACAGAGATAAAACCACTGTATATGCGAAGGTATCATTAGATAAACAATTTCATAATCATTACAAAGATTTTAATGTTGTGGATTGTGTTTGGACCATTGATTACCAGTCAGCAAGTCATTGGTAAAGGTTTCCACTCTGAGTTATAGCGTTCTGTCCGCACATCTCCTATGAAACATCTCTATTTTGATATGTTAATACCACGAGTTACATCAACAGGTGTGAGTAAAAGTCAATAGGAAGGTTTAATTATCTGGTTGTTGGACCTATTATACACAAAGTCTCCTTGCTGCCTGCCACCTAGGCTTCCGATTTGTCCATTCTTTACATAGGTTTGTTTTTTTTAGCTTCAGAAACACATTTCACCTTCACAGGGTGTCAGCATGACCTGTAATATACCAGCCTCCGGCCTTGTTAGAAACAGAATTCACTTTTCAACATGTGTCTCTGCAGGTTCTCGGTGAAAACGCTGATCGACCGGTCTTGTTACGAAACGATAGATGACACATCACCAGAGTTCATCAATTTTGTCTCCATTCTGGAGCAGATCCTCAGCCATCGGCTCAAAGGTAGGACCGTGGAACTACTTTCAGGCTGTTCACATACTGCGCACTATAACGTCAAACCCAACCCCATACAGGCATCATGATTAACATACAGTGGCTGCGTGAAACGTTGAAACGTAACAATGGGACATAAAAAGGCATCAGGTCCATCAAGGTGCACGCTGGAAAACTGTAGCAGTTGACCATGCAATGAACATATCCATCTGTCCATTCGTCCATTATCTTAGCCTACACAGGGTCACACAACGCAGGGGGACACCCTGGACATATATACCAATAATAATTTTGCAGGAAATTATAAACTTCACCTTAAAGTGAAGTTAACGTTTCCAATCCTGTCTCTCACTTAGTGCTTACTGTTTATCAAAGACAAGAAAGGACGTTAAGTGACTCGACGTTCACAGCAGAAATTGTTCCTTTTCTGCACATACGGTGTAAATACGGTGCAAATTTTCCCATTACAACATAGTTTCCATTAGATGTCATTAGATACCTGAGAAACAGCTGTCAGTAAAATCCATTAGTTTTCTACTGGTGTTATAATGTAGAAGCATTTTCCTTCATTCTTTTTCTGGCAACAGGAGCCGCAGCACACAGCATCCAGTGACTTGCAAAAATGCAGAAAGGAAAAAAGTGATGATAGATTATAGGATTTTGTCTCTAGAATTGCAGTACTTTTGTGTTTTGTCATTTTAAATGTGGTGTGTTTTTAGATTTTGAACATAGATTAAATTAAATTATTATTATTATTATTATTATTATTATAAAACCTGCACGTTTATGCGGTTAAGCAATCAACCAATCACGTGGCAGAGCATAAAATCTGTGTGGTTACAGGTCAAAAGCTCAGTTAATTTTCACATCCAATATTTTTTTTTTTTTTTTTTTTTTTTTTTTTTTTTTTTTTAAAACAGCTGATTATTTGAGATTTCTTTCATGAAATTCATTGTCCGAAAAAAATCTGGAGCTGCAGGACAGAACAATGATTTGGGTTTTTCTTATGTGTCTTTTCTAGTCTTTTCTCTCACTTTAATTCTGTCTCATGTTTTCTCTCTTTTCGTCTCTTTGTATTATTATGTGCAGGACAGATCACTTGGTTTGGCTACGAGAGTCCACGCAGTTTCTGGGATTATGTGCGTGTGGCCTGTAGCAAAGTCCCTCACGGCTGCATCCCGAGCATTGAGAGCATGGAGAATGTACGCAGTTCCAGAGCCAAGGTAAGCGCCACCCCCCCTCACACACACACACACACACTCTATATGAAACTGGAATAATGAGCAGGTCTGTTTCATGTAAAAAAAAAATTATTTTATAAAATACAAAAACTTTCAAATTGAAATAACAATATGTCCTCTCTATCTCTCCCTCTCTCTATCCATCTATATTTCACTCCCCCTTCCATTTCTGCTTCCATCTATGCACATATCTCAATTTATTTTTGTGTCTCTGTGCCTCTCACCATTTTTATTTATCTTTCTCTCTCCATCTCTCTCTCTCTCCATCCATCAATCCATCCATCTGTCCCAGGGTCGAGCTTGGATCAGAATTGCCTTGATGGAGAAACGGCTCTCTGAATATATATCTGCTGCCTTGAGAGACTTCAAAACCACAAGGTTTTTTTATAGACATTTTCTCTCTCTCTTTCTCTCTCTCTCTGCAAACAATGTATATCTAATACTTTTTGTACAAAAAAAAACAATACAACAAATTTTTTCCACAAAATGCATGTTAAGTTTATATATGTATATATATATATCATGTATATATCATGTAGTCTGTCATTAAATGTGGGTGTGTCTTTATGTCCATATATGTACAGTACAGGGTCTGTAGCCTATTAGGCATTGCTATATGGTAACAAACTGCCTGCAGATGACGATGATGGTAATGAGTTGTTTGTGTGTTTGTACATGCGTTGATGATTACCAGAAGGTTTTATGAGGATGGTGCGATAGTGCTGGGAGAGGAAGCTGGTGTGCTGGCAGATACTCTTATTGGACTAAATGCTATTGATTTCAGGTATACATCTTTCTCTCTCTCTCTCTGCCGCTCGCTCTCTCTCTTTCTCTCTCGCTCTCGCTCTCCCACACACTTGTTCTCTCTCTCTCTCTGTGGGGTTCTATTGACATTTAGCCATGTATCAGTAAGAGAGGATGTTAATGATTCCACTTACCGTAGAGACACATACACACACACACACACACACACACACACACAGACACACACACAGCCCCTAATCCTGTTCTCCAAATCAGTCTGTAGGTTTAAAACAAAATATGTGAATGAAAATGTATAGACTTATTTCACATTATCTGAAAAATAAGGAAAGTGGATAAAATATTTTGGGAATATTAGTCGATAATACTGGAAAATAAACTTTATCAGTATGCTAGTGAGACCGATTCATGATACACCTGTAAATAAAGCTAAATTTTCTGCGCTTTGTCAGTTTTTGTCTGAAGGGTGAGAGTTTGGATGGAAGCTGTCCTGCTGTTATTGACTACACACCTTACCTCAAGTTCACACAAACGTAAGGCTGAACACTCAGATACACCTGCAAACAAATCATTGTAATAACATACAATATGATTTAAACATTTCTGCATGGTTCTCAGCTCAGACAGCATCAGCAGTGACGAGGAGGAGATGAGGACTCTGGGTAGCAGTGGCAGCGAGGCCAGCACTCCGGAGACAAACATGGCCGCCTGCCTGAGCACGGACCTGAGCAGCTGGTACAGCAAGTGTAAAAGAGTGGAGCAGAAATACAGAGTAGTGCTGGAACAAAAGGCAAGTGTGTGTACATGTTGTAGAATTAAATCCAGCCTATCTGCAGCTGATCAACTTTATATGATGCATTGATGTTTGTGTTTTATACTATCTACTGAATAAAAACCTAGACATTTTGCAGAGGAAATGACAAAACCGGAAGTGTAACAATATATTTGTGTGTGTGTGTGTGTGTGTAGGGTTATCTGGAGGAGTTGGTGCGCCTGAGAGAGGCTCAGCTCTCAGAGTCCGTCTCCCAAAACAAAGCTTTATTGCAGCGTTTTGCCGAAACCAGCATAAGCCATAAACTGGAGAAAGAACAGCTGGAGTTCATCATCCTGGAGCTGCAGGACCAGCTGTGAGTACATGCAAAGGTTTAAAAATCAGATTAAATAAAGGATTTGTGGCCTCTGAGCTAATCAGTGCCTGTGAAGGAAGTGTGGCCTCTGTGCTAATCAATCCAAGTTAAGAAGGCATGGCCTCTGTGCTAATTACTCCCAATTAAGAAGGCGTGGCCTCCCAGCTAATCACTACCAGTGAAGGAGGCGTGGCCTCTGAGCAAATCGGTCCCTTTGAAGGAGGCGTGGCCTCTGAGCTAATCAGTCCAAGTTAAGAAGGCATGGCCTCCCAGCTAATTACTCCCAATTAAGAAGGCGTGGCCTCCCAGCTAATCACTACCAGTGAAGGAGGCGTGGCCTCTGAGCTAATCGTCCCTTTGAAGGAGGCGTGGCCTCTGAGCTAATCAGTCCAAGTTAAGAAGGCATGGCCTCCCAGCTAATTACTCCCAATTAAGAAGGCGTGGCCTCCCAGCTAATCACTCCCAGTGAAGGAGGCGTGGCCTCTGAGCTAATCGGTCCCTTTGAAGGAGGCGTGGCCTCTGAGCTAATCATAGCCTGTAAAGGAGGCTTGGCCTCTGTGCTAATCAGTGCCTGTGAAGGAGGCATGGCCTCTGTGCTTGCTGTCACAGTAGAGGGTGTGACCTATATACTTGTTGTCTTGGGCTCTGACCAATGAAATAGAATACTGAATTTTAATAATTTATTAACCTATTACATAGTAAACAGAAATGTTTTGTTTAAATTGGCTATTTAAATTAATTTGATTTATATATATATACTGATAACCCAGAAAAAGATCTTTTTGCCTCCACTTTTGCTCAATCCCAGAATAGTTGCCACAACAAATCATTATAAAGTTCCATTTGGTAGATTAATTCAATTTTAAGTGCAGGGTGTCTGCTCTTAAATCTTTTAGATAGCAAGGATAATTAGCATGTAGATTCGCCTGTTCGGATTGCATTCGTTTAGCATAATTTTCTGTCCTTCATTATGTTTACTTCATCAGGAATGTATCCCAACACACAGCAAGGAGCAGCATCCTGCTTTCATCTCATTAAGATAAAAGTGCTGAGTAATCAACCTCTCATCAGTGAGTTGGCTTGGTGAGGGCATTGCAGAGGGGAGGACAGAGTGATGGATTGGCGAATGAGGAGGAGAGGAGAGGAGGAATGAAATAAGAGAGAGGGAGGAGGTGTATTGAGTAAAAGTTTAATAAATTATTATATTTATTAAGGTTTGATTTTTGCTTAATATGTCCAATAGCTGTGTTTATTGCTATGCCACTTATGGTTCCTCAACTTCAAGTTCATAAATAGAAATATGTCTGTCTATTTTTTTTTTTTAATGAATGAATGAAATTGGGGCATAGAACCCTTTATTATCGCCACATACACGTTACACACATCACAATGGAATTCTGTGGAGAACACTGAGGATGTTTGGGTCGTAGAGCAGGGGCAGCTATGATACAACACTCCTGAAGGGTTAAGAGCCTTGCTCAGTTGCCCAACAGTGGCATCTTGGCAGTACTGCGGCTTTAAAGCTTGACCTTTTGATCAACAACCAACCACTTGAGCCATCACTGCCCCTCAAAGCTCAATGCCCCGTGTGAGGCGTGTTTTTCCACAGAGGAATTATTCATTTTGTTATTTTGATATGCTTGCAATATTTTCTAACAGTTTTCTACAGTAATTCAGTTCTTCTTTCTAAATATACAAACAAATGAGAGGCCTAATTCACAACCAACATGAAACTGACCATGCAGTTAAATATCTTGTTAATGGATGAGATCATTGATTCAGCTCCGGTTCAAAAAGAAAAAAATAAATCAATGTAGTGCACTTCCTGTTTGCATTTTTATCTATTTGGAACACATGTCTCTATTCCTTTAATACTAATGCATTAGGTAGAGATTGAAGCTGTTTACTGCCTCAGACTGGGAACGCAGTAGAATGTACTGTAATAAGTGATAGACATCAGAAAAAAAAATCGATGCAAATTTATATTCACCTTGACGTAACATGAACTCTCTACAAATACAGATTTTTCCATATAGGGTAGGCACATAAGTGTTCATTTTCTCCAGTGTGCATTATGTCACACTGACTCGGGTCATTCAGTCGAATCAACAGCTTTACAGATCGTATAAATGTTCTGGGTTTATTTATTCGTTCTGCAAACGTATCATTCGAATTATGATGATGATGTTCTTTAGCTCTCGGTCTGCATTTCCAAATGTGCCAGCACAGTGAGAACTTTGCACTTTACAGCTGCAGAGGCGTCCTGTATTATTAATAAAGCTTGCAGATGGCAGCGTTTTGTTGCTAATTTATAGTGCCATGGCTTCGAGGTCACTTTCGGCCAATTTGCATACGGTTGCTGAGGCGGATTTCTCTCTTCTCTCAGCTAGCAGCCACTGTGCGATTTTAAAAAGGTCAAAAAAATGTCCTGCAAAGTACAGCACTTAGTGTTCTCTCGCGCTGATGATTGCAGCCGACAAATTGAAATTACAGTAGGTGACTGTTTCATAATTAGCACTTGCCTTTTCTCTTTAAAACCTCCAGTTCCCTATTTCTTTCTTCAGAAAATGAACACACAGCTCTTGGCTACAGCTTAGTCATTTCTCAAGACTCTTTTACTGTGAAAAAATACATAGAATGTTATTGTGACTGAAACTATGTCTCATGGTGGCTTTGGGTGGGGCTGTGTTTCAAACGCCAGCAGAACTGTACTCAAGAACCATGACCTGAGATCCAGACAGGAGCTCACCGCTCACTTGACCAATCAATGGCCCTCGCCTGGTGCCATGGACAGTAACGCCGTCGCTCTGGACACCCTACTCTACCAGAAGCGCACAGGACGCTGGGAAGAGTATGTCTCTATATATATCGTGTGTCTTTATGGTAGTATTTGTTTTTATTTTCCAAAATCACCTTCAACAAATAATGCCATATTCACTAGAGATGCTCACTCTATGGGGTGTACATACTTTTGCTTATACATAAGTATTGATCCAAAGTAAAATTTAGGCAAGTCATTTAGGAAAAACAGATGAAAGGTGTTTAGATGTAGATGTAGTAGTAGTTGAACACTATATTTACAGTGCACTTAAACAGTGACTGTTCCTACCTGTACCTTAGACTGAGCGGATTTTGTCTGACATTAATTGGTAGTCTGTATTAGTCTCTAGGCGAGATGTTTTTTTTTTTTTTTTTTTTTTTTTCTTCTCACAGGTGAAACTGAAATCCATTAAAACTGTGCAACTGCAAAATCTAGTAGAATAATCAAGAACCTGGTTGCCCTATATTTCTAAACCATATTTGTATTCATAGGAAGAGCTTCCCGAGTCTGGACCAGCTGTCCGCCGATATGAGTCTGTCTCAGACGTCCCTGGAGCCGGGACACAGACACACACACAGTCTGGATGGCAAGACTGGACTCGCCCCCTGGCACAGAGAAGGTGTGTATATGTGTGTTTGAGGGATGTGGTAACCTAGTGCTTAAGGTGTAACATTCATGTGGTTGTTTCATTAGCCAGTCAAGAGGCAGCATTGCCATGCATAAAATTGACTTTTTGTGCCTTTAACCATGGCATGATTGTTTGTGCCAGACAGGCTGGCTTAACTATTTCACACACAGCAGCGTCTAGAGTTTATACAGAACTGTAGACAGAATTGCTGTGAACAGAACCGCTTTTTTTGTAAAGAAGGTCAGAGCTGAAAACAAGGCTATGACTCAACAACAATAACAACTCTTTCTATCAGTGCTGAGCAGAACAGCATGGCATCTGTGAAGTGAATAAGCTACAAGAGCTACAAGGTTCGACTTCCTGTCAGCCAGGAACAAGAATCTGAGGCTACAGTGGGATTGTGTACTGTAATTGCATGAGTGTACATGATTCCTCTTGAAGCGGATGAATCTCAGTATACACCGAGATTAGGACTGATTAGCTTTTCTAACGCGTATGTAGTAACTAAGAAAACGCTATACATATATATATATATATATATATATATATATATATATATGTGTGTGTGTGTGTGTATATATATATATGTATGTGTGTTTGTGTGTGTGTGTGTGTATATATGTGTGTGTATATATGTATATTTTATTTGAAGCATTGTGTATTCATATCAGCTCCTACACGTCATTAGCGTTGAAGGAACAAGATTTTTGTCATCCTTTGATTTGTTTTCTCCATCCTGCTTATCTGTCTGTCTCAGTGGTGTGTCGATACTTTTTCTGCATTAATATCACACTCTTTATTACATTCTTTTATCTGAAAAGATCTCACTGCTGTGCTACTTTATTACAAATTACAGCCCAAAATAGTAGCAGAGTAACTAAATTAATTTGTGTCTGGGTGAGATGTTAATCTGTGTGTGTGTCTTTTCTAGGTAAAGAGGACACACCATCTCTCAGAGGTCTGTGTGGGTCTCTGACTTCAGTAGCCAGCTATAAATCTCTGGCCAGCCTGAAGTCTAGTGAGTATCTGGCGAGTCCGACTACGGATATGACCAGCCCAGGGCTCACTCCGTCCTAAACCACATACACACAAACACACACAGTTGCATATACCTGTATTATATTTATTTAGAAATAAACTGAAAGCCTAGTATTAAACTTTTTTACAGTCTGAGAATCAGACTCTGGACCAGATCTGACTGCACTGTGCTAACTCAAAGCTCAATCATGAAAAACTACCTAAAATCTTCACATCAGTATTCGTCTTGTGGCTTTTAATGTGCCAATCTGCCTGACTCAAACATTCTTCTTAAACACTATGCTACACGGATGGACATTAACAACAATCATTTCCCACAAACATTAGCTGTAATGTCATGAGCCTGACAGGTGCTCCAATAAACGCTCCAGTGTGCCTCCCAGTTCCATGTGGTGTTGCACTGACTGGGCTGAAATACATGCGATAATGAAATACAGTGTGGCAACCTAATTCATTAGATCACTGAATGAATCATACTAAAGTTACATTTAGAATCAGAATAAGAAGGAATTTGGTAACGGATGTTGGTGGCTCTCAAAGGTCCAGATGTAAAATAGTGTGACTATACATTTAATTTACAGGCAATGCTATACAGTAAAAATAAATACAGACTACAATATACAGAGTATGAGGCAGGTTAGAAATGTATATCTAGAGTATAATGGTGCAAATAACAGTAGGGTACATCACATATATGACAACTGTTTGTACAATACACAATAAATGTGGGAATGGTGCAAGCAGCAATAGTGTGTGTAACATGTGGATGAAGGGATGAGTGACTGTTCTTACAGTACAGTATTTATTGATGTAAAGTGAAGTGTAACAAGATTGTAAATAGCATGTTGGTGCTTTTAAAGTGGAGTGTTGCAGATAGTCAGGGTCAGCTGTTTATGATGGAGATTGCCATCTTTGGTAAGAAATTGTTCCTATGCCTGCGGTTTTGGTGTACAATGTTCTGTAGCGCCTACCAGACAGGAGAAGTTGTGTCCAGGGTATGAGGGATCTGTAAGTGATTTTTCCTGCCTGTTTCCTGATTCTTGTGGAGTATAAGTGGAGTCATGGAGAGACGGCAGCAGAACACGATTGTTTTTTTGCCTGCTGTTTTTACTGTTTGCTGCAGTCTGTACCTGTCTTTTTTTGTGGCTGCACCAAACCAGACAGTAATGGTTATGCACAGGAAAGATACAATGACTGCAGTGTTCCAACAGCTCCTGTGGGTGACCATATCTCCTCAATTGGTGCAGAAAGTACATCCTCTGCCTGGGCCTTTTTGAGGATTGAGTTTATGTTAAACTCCTCTTTCAAGTCTTGAGTAATGGTAGTTCCCAGAAACTTGAAGGTCTGTACATATGACACTGGGCGCTTGGATATTGTAAGGAGGAATAATGTTGATGTGTGTATTCTGAAGTCCGATGTCATCTCCACAGTTTTGAGCATGTTCAGCTGCACCATAGTACCTATGCCTATATGCATACTCATCACCATCATGGAAGAATCCATGTAATCTTCAAACTTCAGGAGTTTAACACCAAGGTCCTTGGATGTGCAGTCATTAGTATAGAGGGAAAAAATAGCACTGGGGAGAAGAGACATACCTGGGGAGTGCCAGTGCTGGCTGACGTCCTGCCTGTCAGGAAGCTGGCGTTCCACTGACAGATGGCAGGTGGTGCGCTAGCTCTCAGAGTTTGGATGAGAAACCGGATTTGTGTTAAATACCAAACTAAAGTCAACAAACAAAATCTGTGCATATTTTCCTGGGCAGTCAAGGTGATGCAGGATGTAGTGCAGCCCATGTTGAACACATCGTCCACTACCTGTTTGATCAGTAAGCAAACTGCAAGGGATTCCATAACTGTCCAATGACATTGCTCATGTGGGTCAATACCAGCTGCTTAAAGCATAACATGAACAAATATCTGTTTGATTATCATAAGCATGCAAGGCTTTGTACTAGCTTCATGGGTCATGAGTGTGGAACTGAAAAATCGTCTGACCACACGTGCCTGAGAAACCTATTCAAGAGAGTCATTTGGATTTGCCACTTTAGTGAGTCGTACTTAATATCCTCATAATTTGTCGAATCGTAGGACGTTGTAGAATATTAATGATGATCTGTTGCTTTGAGCTTCACCACTGTGACCAAAGGGTAAGTGATTGATTTGTGTAAATGAAATGGTTTCATGGTCAGTCAGGTGCTGTGTGTTGTGTAGCAGGCAGTGAAATTCACTGTTGAAAAAATTATGAAATATATCACGGAAAATCAATATGAAATTTGTCCATCGGGTAAATATGGGGGACACACACACACACACACACACACACACACACACAACTGCTATCCCAGGCCCATAATCCGCTTGTCCCAGGAGCACTTCCAGGTGATTTGTCCATCCCTGTATTTTTATATATATTTCTTATTCACCTTCCCAAAAAAAAAAATCTACGGCTGTGTTCAATGTATTTAATTCGGTTTAAAGCTCAGGACCTGCAATCATCTTTAACTTGTTTTATATTTTCTACATATTTTATGCTGTCATACACAAAGCTGGTTTTTTTCCTTCTTAGATATTTTTTACCTCAGTTGTCTTGAGTGAACTACTCATGATTACTTGAGCATGACCGAAATCCCCTTGTTACTTCTATTTATCGTTCTTAAAGCCAGATAAAGTGTCCTGATCTTACATATTTATGAGCTGACTATAAATTCTCCATCTTTTTTTAAATAAACATAATAGTTTTATTGTGCTTGTTTGCTTTGCGTTACAAACAGACAGTGATTGATGAACACTAGAGATTTTTTAACGTGCCTGGGAGGATTGTGATGGACACATTTGTGAATTGTAGATGCAGGTGAAAAGGAACAAATCAGATTGCTAACATGGTGAATGGTAGTTTTATAACTTATGGATTTAGCAACGTTTCTATTACTTTAAACACATTCTAAGTAGAACAAGACACCGTGTTTATACATGGATGTAATATATTCATGTTATCGTAAACTCATAATGAGAAGCATTGGATACATTCACCTGTGGTCAAGACATTTCCTTTTTCTTTTGCAGTGTTAAACTAGTAATGTTTTATGAATAAACAGGATTTAAGCAAGCCTTACAGTGGTTAAATCATCCTGATTTAAAAGTTGATCATAAACAATGTCATTAACGAGTGACGTTTTCAACTTCGAAAAACTTTCTGAAAACTTTCATTAAAGCCATTTTGTTATTCCTAAGTGTTGATTTAAAGGTCACATAAGGTCACGTTTAGCAAAAACTATTTTTGGGGGGAAAATCGCAGTTTTGACACTTGCAAAAAAATGCATCTCTGTATTGACTTTTAATGTATTCTTTAATTTAGATAAGATTAGGATTAGGACGTCGGATATCATTCGAAGCTTCTGTTTGCTAAAAGTTTGGCGTAATAATTTAATTTAATTTATTCGATCTTTGCTGAAATGCACGTTCCTTTTCAACAAAACGTGTTAGTATTGGTGTTTGTGTGTTATTGATTTAGTTTATTTGATTTTGGTCAAATGTGTCTTGACTAAAAGTTCTGAATTCTTTTATAGAGTAATGTACAGTCATAGTTAAACCGTTTAAAAATGTTTTGTACTACAAATGACCTTCCTGGCAAAATGTGCTTTAGTAAGATTAAACCCCTTTAATCATCTGATTCTCTAATATACTCTAGTAATGGAAGTCATTTTGGATATGAAAAACCGCCAGTGATTTGATTTTGTCCATCTGTTTTGATATACATCCATTATTATCATCCGTTTCATTTTTACACCAGGAAATAAGCATTACATTTGTTATTCCTTTGGTACCTGCTATTATCCAGCATGTCAAACCAGACATCCAAGCATACAGCTGTTCAGGGTCTCAGATATTCCACTGAGAATGGGGTTAAAATCCTGACTATCTGGCAACCAGCACTGACCAGTTACCACAGGGATATGTGGTCGGTCAGATTTAATAAACGATGTAGTTTAAATAAAAAAATCTTCTCATTACATTGCTCAAACAAGCTCTAATTTAAATAAGAATCTTGATTACTTGATTGATTGCTGAATTCACACCGTAGAACAAAAAATTTACATTGCTACAATTAGCCGATTAAAACATGTATGGGAGAATAGCACGGTCATTAAAATCACATACTCTTCATTTTCTTTCTCTGTATTAGTGGATTATTTAATGAAATATGAAATTATGAAGTAAGATTCATTGCTAATGACCTCCCACTGGACATACTGTAGTATATGGGGGATTAGAAAATCCCTCTCAATTAGAAAAGGCAGAAACGAGACCAATAAATGTTTAAGAATCCTTTTTAACTTTGTAATTTTATTTACTGCATACTGTGATGTGGTTTTATTTCTCAAACCAACAAACCTAATGAATGTTAAGTGAGGAGCAAGGCCGAGAGACGAATATTTTTTGTTACGGCACACCGTTATACTCGGAGTATACCGAGTACAAGCAGGTTGTCTGGATGCAGGCAAAAAAAATATTTTTGCACTTTATTTCTGTACATCTATCAGTTATGGTTTCTTAACTAAACAAAATTGCTTGCAAATGATGTTTGTGCATTTTTGATACTGTAAACTTGATTACATTCCAAAATACAACCAATAAACGTTATTTCTTCCAAACCCAGAATGTTTTTTGGTGTCTTGGGTTGTTACAGATTTTCGCTGAGTGATTCATGTAGCCTAACTTTCAAACCACCAATCGGCCATTACATTAAATCCACGGACGGGTCACGTGAATATCATTGCTTTTATTTCATTATAATGGCAACTGTCAAGGGGTAGAATATATTAGGCAGCAAGTGAACAGGGCAAGCGTAAGGTTCCCAGCGACTAGCAAATTGTGATCGCTAGCCAACTGGATTGGGAGCATCACCATTACAGCAGGGCTTGTGGGATTTTCCTAGTAGTACATAATGGTTAGTACATAGAAAATGGATCGAACCTGTGAACCGGAGACATTTTCATTGGTACCCAAGGCTCTGTTGAGTGATGATTCTGATTCCACAGAAGAGCTACTGTACTACAGCTTGTGTCTTCTGATTCCTTTGCATCATAACGAGCATTAGCATTTTCTGCAGAGCATCACAGTTTGTTGTGGATTGATCAGAGTAGGAGTAGACCAGTCAAAGTGCCCATGCTGATCTCTGACTACCACCAAAAACACCTTCAAGGAGCATGTGAGCAATAGACAAAGGTGGCCTGGTCTGATGAACCTGACGAATCTTTTCCTTTACATCATGTGGATGGCTGGATGCATGTGCATCACTTATGTGGGGAGGAGATGAGCCCAAGATGCACCATGGGAAGAAGGCAAGCCTGCAGTATCAGTGATCTGATGCACTGGGCAATGTTCTGCTGGGAAACCTGGTTTTCATGTAAATATATCTAGCATAAAAAACGTTAGGGACGTTAACGTTTCGTTAAGGTTTATTAATATTAGTCATATCTGGATAATAGACAGATTATAAAAGATTTGTCGTTATGTACTGTCGTTGCTCTAACGCATTGTCATGTCAAGATCTTTAGAATGGATTGCTGAAAAATGTTCTTTGAACAACATATTTATCACAATGAAGGGCTAACCCACAAATATGTAATACGAATCTAGACGAAAAAATGACATGATTAAAAAAAGACAAGTCAGGCTTGTATCGTTCAAAATATTTATTCATTTGCTTAATCAAATAAAATCTACTCACGTGTTAAACATGACATGAAAATGAGCTTCAGAGACGTACATTCTCTCAATTCTCTTGAAATAGACTAAATATAAACATTATTTATTACACAACCAAATGATTAGCAATACAGCTAATAAAATATAACTTTCTAACCTTCAGGATACAGGATGTTTAGCATTATTCAGTGTGTTTATATCGCTGTGTATTTCGTGCAGACTTATCAGTGGAAGTTGAATGAGATTCTTTCCAAACCATAATGTTTAAGGTTTTTACAGTGTAAAAATTTCTTCATAAACAGAAATTAGGTATCGATCTACACTGCTTGGCCTTTCTAGATGAATGTTTGCATGATTCTTTTAGATCCCAGATAATGCAAACATGTAAATGTGTATGGTTATGTTATAAAGTGTGTGTGTCCGAGATAGACACACTTTAGAGTGATTAGTTGTTGGTAGTGTGCATTGTGAGAAGCAGTTCTCTCTCCTGGTTTTGCTTGCGGAAGAAGGCCTTGCCAAACTCATAAGTGCTTATCATAATAGCGCAGGCGGGAGCCACTTTTATCAGCCGAGGCATGAAACCTGCCCGAGAAAAGAGGAAAAATAAATAAATAAATACTATGAAGATGATTTAAAAATGTATAGGATGAAAACTGATACGGTTTCCCAAAATATCAGCATGTGTGATCAAAACCTTTCCTGTATTTTTAAACAGGACAACATTTAATGTCACTGGGGTGATGCTTTTGTATTTCTTACATGTGCAAATAATCTGGAAAATATGTAGTGTATGTGGATAAACATGGTCTAATCCAAATCCATAGACTATGAGGGAAACGGTTACACCTGTGAAGTCCTTGTTTGTGTTTATTTTGCCCTCCTGTCAGCCATTTTATACCGACTCCCTAACTCCCCTCCCCCACCTCAGTCTGCTTTGAAGGGGAAAAAATGGCTGATATTAGCACCTAGCACTAGCAAATATTTCTCCTGTGAGGAAAAAAAGGGGATTTGGTAGCCTAGTAGTTAAGGTAATGGTCTATCAATCAGCTGTATAAAATGAGATAAAAATTTAAGTCTCTCTGGGTGTTTGCTAAATGCTGTAAATGTAAAAAGGTGCCATGTCTGGTGAAAGACACTTTTTGACTGGTGAAGGGAATGAACTTGAGAGAAGAATTAGAGATGATGTGTTGCTCCTGGATAATTATGTAAATAAAATTTGTATGAAGTTTTTCAACAGCCTGCTTTAAATAACAAATCTAATAAAACATACCAAAAAAAGCATGAGCCAAATCTCAAGCAGCTGAACGGGCTTCGGTTAGCTAAGAATGCTTATACCGGAGCTTAAAGTTTGTTAACCCTCATCACAAACAAAAACAAAGACAGTGAAGGCACTCTTGTACATGCTTGTAAATCAGTATGAAATAAGTTATGTTTGTATGACTTGGCTTTCAAGCAGCTAAATTGCCAATTGTGCTTGAAAGTGGTGTCATATGAGTCCTTGCTAATGCTAACACAAGTGCAACCACTGTGGGTTCTGCGGTAGATCTTTGCATATGTGGAGGTTGAGGATTGCTCATGGGGTAAAAATGGATAAATCTTGCCTAATTCACCTTAAGGAAAGGGTGTGAATATTTCTAAACAGTTCAAAAGTAAACAGTCAAAAATTCTTATATTTTTAGTTTTGCATAATAATCTATTCCTTGAAAACTCTTACCTGCAAAGAGTCCTTGAATGCCGCTTTCTGCCACGATCCTTTTCATCACATTGTAGGTTGAAGTCGAGGCTTGAGGCAACACTACAGAAGCAACCGTGAATGTAATTTATTTACATTCAACAAATATAACAAATATACTAACAAATATGGCTCGAATAAGAACAAGCAAAGCTTTTATTTTGGAAAATCTTACATTTCCTCGCCCGCAGTTCACCCAGTTCCACCTGCCTTCTGGTCTTCACCACGTCAAACGGCAGTGTTGCGATTGATGCAATCTGAAGAAAAGGAGGAACAAATGTAAACAGGTTGCTCAACAAAAGAAGTCTGTGTCTCTGTTGTGTAGACTTTCTTTATACGAGTGGACAATTCAGTAGCTCGAATAGCCATGGCAAAAAGATTTTTATTTTATTTTATTTTACACAGCTACTTTTTGTTTAGTAACCGGCGTAGACTCACAGAACCAGACACCGCTCCTGAGATGAAGGTGATGCTGAAGGTCGGCTCGGCCATGTTGTTGTAGTGACACAGCCACGCTTTACCTCTCTCATAGTTGTACCAGTACATGGCTAAAGAAAAGAGAAAGAGGAAGCATCTATTATGTCGTGATTTGAGCATAATGTAAACAAAAGCATACTGTTTTATTGTTGTTGTTTTTTTTACCTGAAAATGGGACGTCCCTGAGTAACGTGGGCCCGAGACCCCTCCAGAGAGCGAGCCAGCCTTCGGCACGTACGGCCGAGCGGATCACCGTACTCAGCTCTCTGTACGACTGTCTCTCTGACTGCAGCTTAGTGCGGATCAGCTCTAAAGGACTGATTACCGTAGCAGCGCCCACTGCAACACGCACACGACTCGAGCGTTATATTCAGCCAGTTCAGATTCAAGCATTCAGAAGGAAAACATTCTTTTTAATAAATATGAAAATAACAAAAACTCAAATGTGGCTTGTATCCGAGAACAAAAAGAGGATTTCTGAGTGTTGTAGTGTGAAATAGTACGTTATCTGTTTCTTGCTGACAAAAATCAAAGACTCAGATCATCACACTGGCAGGAGAGGAGGAAAACCGTGTCTATTACATGACATCCTCTTTCCTTTTCTTACTAAAGTTACTATCTATTAATACTGTTAATTAATTACTTGAGGGCAAAGTTTCATCAGCAAAAATAAACAAGCTTCAGGGTTGAGAGTTCGATCTGATATTCACTCACATTTAACAACAACCACCTTTGTGTTGGTTTATGTCAACCCTGGCACATGGGTCCTAAGATCAGATTTAAAAGAAACCCCCACTCTGAAAGCCAATAAAAATGTTTACATGTTAATATAAAACCTTTATGTGAACACAGCCTTAGAAACAGGCAGATTCATGTGAGCTTTTTACAGATGATGAACAAAGATCATCATTATAACAGACGTTGTGTGTGTGTGTGTGTGTGTGTGTGTGTGTGTGTGTGTGTGTGTGTGTGTGTGTGTATATTGGGTTGGTGGTGGTTGTAATATTGATACCATGCTATCAATCTGGCAATCGCCATAAAATGTAGTTTGAGTACACAAAACAGATTCAGTGTTTACCAATTAGTATGTCTAGCAAAGGTTCCACATACATGCAAAAGTTTGCCCCTCTTTTGCAGTTTATCTTTTAAACAGAATTCCATCTTTATGAATGTTTTCCTGTTAAATACGGACAAGCTCAAAAATGTGTGTCAACACGGCCATGTTCTAGTTCATTTCGTGAATTAGGTTTTTAGGATGTCTAATAAATTAAGTGTTAATAATTTGCTATTTTAATGTAAGAGGTTTTCGAGCCAATGTGCGGAAAAAAGGCACTCAAGAAAAGAAAACGAGAAGAGCTGCCGAAGGGTATAAAGAGAGATCAAGGTGTGAAGGATAAAATTGCAAAAGAAAAATCATTTAAAAAGAAAAGAAGAGAAAATCTGAAAAAGTGGAAAAAGGTCCATAATTGTGTCATACACAGCAGTATGAATTTTGGATCAGCTTTTTTTTTTTAAAAAACTTTTGTATTATTCATTATCACCAGCAAGGTTGCACAAACTTTTGCACTTAACACTAGGTAATGAAGATGCGGCACACGAGAGTCATTTATTCTTCATTTTATTTATATATATTTAAGAGAGGAACATCTGTGAAACCTGACATTTATATTTTTGTGGGTACCGTTGTTATTATTTTGAAAGAAAAACTTTTGCACTGAACTAAAGAAATGAAAGTTTTTTTCTGTTGGATTTAGAAGAAAAAAAAAATCCTAATGCTACGACATGGGATCAAATGTTACCTCTTGCTGTTGCTCCAGCTATTAATGGAGCCAGGTCTGCTTTTTCCTCCATCCGGAGCCTGAGAACAGCACAGAGCTGATCATAAGAGGTGAAGTAGATCACTGTAGCTGGAACTGCCATAACTCTGTCGAGAGAAAACGCAAGAACATTCTTGTGTCAGGAATTTTCTAGCTATTCTGTCTTCATCTGAACATAAAACGTTAACACTGGGTGTGTGAGTGAGTTAATCGAGTAAAACGACTAACAGTGTTGGAGGAAGGCCGCTCCAGAGTGACTTCATCCCTTCCATGCGCACAATCTTGATGAAGGCATCCTGCTTCACAAAACATTCTACATGTTTACATACGTTTTCACACAACTGTGGTCTCATAATCTCTTCAAAACTGTCCTCCAGTCTCACCAGTGTGCCGTTGAAATGACCCCGAGGTTTGTACCATGCTTTCCCATTCCCATTGTCACACACACACAAATGATCCATCAGGCCATTGCAATACAGAAAGCATTTCCCTGTGAGACAGAACAAACATTTGAGTATACATGAATCAACAGAGCTTAAAGGGAAAAAAAAACATTTCAGTGCTAAATAAACTGATCAAGGTGTTTTTTTTAAGTGTTTATTTTTTTGCAACCACCTTTAGATAAAGGGCTGGTCTGTGCCTGGAGTCTAATCTTTATGACATCCAAAGGAGTGACTGTAAAACAGAAGGGGAAAAAATACAAAACAAGTGTCATAACCTCCTCACCTCATGCTACCAATTATGCTCTTGGCTGAATAAACACAAATGCCTACAGTCATGTTCCAAAAACTGGTAGAAAGTCTTCCCAGAGGACAGAAGTTTGTTATAGGAGTAAAGGGACTAGGGGTTAGACAGCAAACATGTATGCTATGGTCAGATGTCCACAAACTTTTGGCCATACAGTGAATCAAGAGCATAAATCTAGTGAGATTTATCTAATCTAATCAAGATTAGAATAACATAACACACTGATGAACTATGAAAAACAACTTGCTGAATTTTTGTCCAGAGCACAAAAAATGATGTAGAGTAAAAACTTTAATTTCACATTAATTTAGTCTCTGATTTCAGTTATACCAAATTAACGCATTAGACTAGTTCGGCATACGCAGCTGCCATGTTTTAGTGCATTCGGTTACACTTTCAGGCAACAAAACATAGGACTGGGCAGCACACTGGAGCTTCACTCGTCTGTTACAGTAGATAATAAATGAGCAAGTTGTCCACCCTTGGCCGTGGATTACACAAGCCTACACAAGTCTTGGTATTATGTGCTCAATTTTGCATACTTTATTACATTCAGTGACCTTGTCAGAAAATACATTAAACATAAAAATTTATGGAGAAGCATGGATTTTTTGGGGCATGCACAATTGTGAGTACACACAGCAACTCTTGGTATATATTTTTAGAACATTTTTTTCAGAACAGAAGCAACATTAAACCAATACGTTTTCCCACTTGGGCAAATCAACTTATTTCTCACTGTAAGATCCGTAAGAACGAACAAATTGTCAAACTTTCAGTCTACGAGGATCTTGCACATAGGATCAAATTCTTGAGTATTAACAGTGCATAAGGAGAATTAGCCGATTCTTCTTTATAAATAAGATGAGAATTAGTCAAATTTTTAGATCATCCCTTTCAGCCCTATTTCTGTCCATGCTTACAAACCTCTGCCACCCGAATCTACAGTGTCCTGTTGAGGGTCTATAAAAATAAATGACAGGAAACTCATCCATCCATCAATAAATGACAGGAAACTTCAAACACAGCATTCTGGAACTGAAAATGCACTTAGTACACTTGTGCAAAGTCATAGTTTAAAACTATTTTATTACTCATTTTCTGAATATCTTCCAGGTTATTGTACAAACAAGAAATAAAGAAAAAAAAACGTATGAAAGCGTATGAGACAAACAAATTGCTTTGTTATACTCAGCAATAAAGCTCTTTCTGATTCTGATTCTGATTTAAATGTATTCTTTTTTCTAACCTTGTATGATAAGTTATTTGATTTATACCCATCATAACATGTATTAAATTAAGTTTTGTTTGCACAAAGGTGTCAGATCAGAAAATTCTCAGGGTTGCAGGAAAGAGGTCACTTTTTTCAGACTGTATATTTATAATCAAACCCTCCGGTGTCACCCAAATGAGGACGAGGTTCCCCTTTTGAGTCCGGTTCCTCTCAAGGTTTCTTCCTTTACTATCTAAGGGAGTTTTTCCGCAAGTTTTTCCTCCCCACAGTCACCTCAATCACCTCAGACTTGCTCATTGGGGATAAATACAAACACATTTACATATATTTAATATTAATCTTGAATTTTTGTATTATATTATTCTTTATAATAACCCTTTGTTCTATGTTTATGTTCTGTAAAGCTGCATTGAGACAAGGTCAACTGAAAAAAAAAAAGCCATACAAATAAATTTGAATTGAAATGAATTGAATAGTTTCTGTTGTTTACAAACAAATTCAGTGCGCGTGCAGTTCAACTCACCAAACAGTGATGTAAGCAAAGCCCCAGAACAAGAAGCCACCATCTGTTGAACTGGTGTTATGTTATCCATTTTGGCCTGAAAACTCTGAGAAGACATCTTAAACCAACCTGGTGTAAAAAAAAAAAAAAACATACATGAAGTGAGGCGTGGCAATTATTTCATTAGGTCGTATATAAACATGACACAAACCCCGAACAAGCTCTTATAGGCTGGACAGAATTCAGTGCCTTAAACTTACTGCAAACTAAATAAAGTTCAAGTCTCTTACCTTGGTTTAGTTTTTCCTGATGTGATGTTGTAGTTGTTCTGAACTCCTATCCTTTAAAACCAGACAGTCCAACAACCCTTTCATGTCATTTATTGTGTCCTGGAGCTGTTTTGCTAGCTACATTTAGCCACTTGATATACAACTAATCATTAAATAATTTTAATAATTGTGATCATATTCTGTCGAGTTAAGATATATCTCTGCGATGACAGCATTACAGAGACGTATAGGACTTAAATCGGACAAAAAAGTACAAAGTCACGACCCTACGATCCCTTTAACTCTGATATATAATCCAAAAAAGTTCACGTTTTTCCCCCCGAACCTGCACATGTCAAGTGTTTATGTAAAATCAGTCTTCATTTTCACAGCCGCACATTCATCATATTTAAATCACGCAACCTACACCTATAATCGGTTGTTGCTACTCTTATAAAAAAAAAATATCGAGTTTAACGATACGATATCTGTAAGCTACGGATCGGATTAGCCGGACGCTGTCACGTATGCGGGTACGAAAAGTGCGTGTGTGAAATGAAAATTCGCGCAAGGGAAGTGGAATTTTCATGAGCGGGAAAATTAAATTGTTTTGTTTTGGGTTGGTTTAACAATAACAAAAACAAACACGGTGGAATGTTTTGCTCTTATGTTTTGCAAACAAACAAATAAAGACGTTTAAATAAATAAATATCAGCGCCTGTCTAGGAATTTCGTGAAGGTTTAAGGTAGAATCGGATGGCTAATTTGTTAGCTAGCTTGTTAGCATTGTAGGGTTTGAACTTCCGGTGTAACATTTAAAAAACTCGGGCCGTTTGATTCAGACACCAAACTGACACCTGGATCTCACGGTTACTGTATTTATCAGCTGGAACAGAGCTGATAAAGTAAGTTAAACGTCCTTATTGTTTAAACAACCTCATTGTTTTTTGTTCCAGCGCCTGATTGTATTAATAAATCCTTTATTTTTCACAGAAAGCTAACTTCATGCTCAATAGCTAAGGAACCCTTAGCATCTCCTGAACTGTAATGAAACACCAGAACTTTCCCAAATCTACAAAAACTAAATTTCAAGGTAAGTTCTTTTATGTTTTTGATCTTTATCTACCTTATACTGTTACTATTTCTTCCCTGTGCCAGAATATTAGATATTGTTAAGAAATGTGTACAATAAGCTTCAGTTCTTGTTCTGTGTTCCCATATGTTAGGTTTAAAATTCTGTAATACTTCTCTTTTTAATGCTGTGTTATTTATTATTATTTATTATTTTTCATAATAATTGTTTCTCAGATCTCCTACATTTTTTAACAACACACAGACAGCCCTGTATAAGTGAGGCAGAAAGTTCATAGAGCTCAGAGTTCATTTAACAGAACACTTTAGTACTCAAGCGATTAAAAATACACCACACACACTTCCAATTTACATCCATGTCTACAGCACCATCATATCAAACTGTTTGCATGCTGTTTTTTCCACAGATCCAAACCCGGACAATGGCGAACACCGAATAGCTGCAGCTGTCAAGAAACATCATCCAGTGTGTGAGCCTGTTCTCAAGAAGCCCTTAGCTGGGCGCATTTTTTATTTGGATCTGCCGTGTAATAAACGCAGCCAGGCTTTGGAAACCGATATCAAGAGCCTTGGAGGAGTGAGTAAAATTTAAATAATTTAGTCTCATATTCTCATTACTGTTTTTTCATAAATTTGATGTCTGATGGTGAATTTTTCTTATAGGGTCAATAGGATATGTCTGTATTCTTCACTGTTTCTGGCATTTCTTTACATTGTTTAACCATGCATTAAAGTTGTTTTTCTTACATGTTCAGTCTTTTAGAATTGTTGCATGATGCTGATAATGGTTGGTTACTGAGCTATGACTAGGATTTGCTTGAAAGTTGAAGCTTTGGTCTTTATCTGCTTTGAGTAGGGTTTACAAATGATCGGGTGAGGGGGCTGGATTGATTAAAAGACTGGATCTGCTTCATCACTCTCTTTAGATAGGAAGTTAGTGCTAAATTCCACCAGCAACACTGTGAGAAGGTAGTAAGTCTGGGAGGGAAACTCTTCTAATTGGATTTCTTCTCTCCCCCCCCCCCCCCCACACACACAACTGATAAGATTTACATATTGATCATAAATATTACTAGGTGTGTCGTTTTGGGTGGATTCCTTTTCTTTTAATGAACGTCTCTCTTTATAAATCTCTTCTCCTTTCAATCCTGATTGATTGATTGGCCTTTGCTGCTGTTAAAGTGAGTGAATAATACTTTATGTATGGTTAAAAATTGTCCTTTCAAAGCTTTGGGATAGTTGAGATCGGGGCAACTTGACACCTATTTTGCAACATAATAGCAGTCTTATTCAGACAACAGTACATGTCTTTGATCTCTTTTGTCCTCTGAGCAGATTTCACATGTTTTTCTTTAGTAAAAGTATAAAGCCACGTTGATTGGGAAAGTTAGTGGATGCATACAGTCTTCTTTGCTTAACTACCTTACTTCCTTATATTTATTCCCTCACTTTTTATCTAGGGCATAAAAAAGTAGCAACCAAACGGAACAATAAATACAAGAAAAAAAACGAAGAAAACATACATTGTTGTGTATATACTTATTGTTTCTGTTGTATGTTTTTGTTCTTTCAGACAGTGGAAAAGTTCTTCAGTAAAGAGATTCGATACTTGGTGTCCAGCAAACCCGAAGCTCGGCATGTACAGCGGCTCGTTCACGACTCCCCGGTGCCGAGTCCAGACTCGGGCCTCAGCTCTCCTCATCCTGGCAGCAGGAGGGATAGTCACAGCCATCGAGGCAGTTCACAGGGACCTGCTGACACCGTGAGGAGCTTTATTTCTATCCATATATCAGCCCCAAATATACATTTACGCTATATGGCTAAACGTTTGTGGACACATGATCATCACAGTCTTATGTGGGACTTCCCCAAATTGTATAGGATGTTTGTTGTTTTTTGTTGGTTGTAGGATTATATCACTTCACTGCAAGCAAAGGCATCATGGTTTTATAAGGTGGGAGGGGAAGAACTTGCTGAAGAACTTGTCCTGTTCAGAACTCTGAACGCCTTTTAGGATGAATTGGATTGCCAACTGCATTCCAGGCCTCTTCTCCCTGCCTGACTTTTATACTAATCCTCTTGTAGCTAAATGATCACAAATCCCTCACTCCAGCTTTTAGTGGAACGGCTTCCCAGAACTGTGGAGCTTAGATCTGGAATGTTTAACAAGCACATATGAAAGTGAGGCTCATTTGTCCACATAGCTTTGGCCATATTGCCTGCTTGTGTATGTACAGTATACACTATTACAGCCTAAACTTTTATTAGGAATACATGTACTTCTGCAAAGTTATCCAACTGGACAATCATCAGGCACAATGTAAGCACAATACAGGTCAAGTTAATGTTCAAATCAAACCACATGATTTGTTCTGTGACCGTAGGGGACACAGTAGGTTGTTGGTGCCAGATTGGCTAATTTGAGCATTTCAAAAACTTCTGATCTGCTGGGATTTTCACATGCAACAATTTCAAAAGTTTACACAGAATCATGCACCTTGTTGATGAGAGAGATCACTGGCGAAGGATCAGACTGGTCTGAGCAGTCAGGAAGTCAATGTTTATTAAATAATCACTCATTAAAGCATTTCAGCCTCAACTCAACTCCTCAAACTCTGATATAACTCTGTGTACCACCTAATATATTTATGGAGTTCTTTCAGACCATATATGTTAATATTAAGTATTTAGTGCTCTGTTTAGTTTTGCTGAATCAACTGAATTTAAATTGAATGTCAATACTTTAACATGCCTGCACTGATGGACAATCTCTACAATTAAATACTACCAGAATTATTAATTCTACATGAATTCTACTATGTATATAACAATAACCAGAAAAAACCTTCAGTTCTGTTTTTTTATATAATCGATAAAATCATGAAAATTAACTACAGAAACTTGACCCTGTTGACTTAAATTTTGACATTATTTTATAAATAGAATATCAATTTTAGACAAATACATCTCCAAGAAGTCCAGTTATATATGTATAAAAAATGTATATATTTAATTGTATATTTGCTTATTAATGCAGGGGGTCTGAAACATTTGTTTAGAGGAAATTAGAGAATAAATAATTAGAGATTTTAGAATTTTAGAGAATTCGAATTTTTATTCTCTAAAATTAGAGAATACATTTTTTTTTTATAATTTATCTGCAGAAACTTTTTTTTTTTTACGTCTGACAACCACATTATTCCAAAATATCGGACTTTTTGAAGAGTCCAGTCGTAATTTCACCGTCTCGTGTTGGTATTTCACAGGTGGTCGTAAGCCGTGGGAAATCCTTAGTGGAGAAAGTCGTTAAGGAGAAAGTGAGTGCTTTCGTTTACTCCGGCAGTTAGCAGCCAAATCCGACTGTGTATTGTTGTTGTAGATTCTCACCTCTACTTTTTAGAAAAGTTGTTCAGTTTACTAAATAATGAGTGTTTATTTTATTGTGTTTTTTTTTTTCTCTTAGGAGCGGTTTCAGCTAAACAGAATTTTGGCCAATGCACTTGAATGGGGTGTAAAAATCCTCTATGTTGATGGTATTAATTTGACTCCTGTTATTGCTTGTACTTTGTTTAAATAGAAGAATTTTGGAGCAGAAAGTAAAGGCGGATTAGTGTATACATTATGCTGAACATGCAACAGATCCAGTTTTAACGTTATTTTTACATTTCTATTGCAGTCCTTCATAGCTGATTTGAAATGTTCCCCTCTTTTTAAAACAGATGTCATTTCTTATGTTGAAAAGAAAAGGAGCACGATTGCCAAAGTCAGAGCAGCAAGTCAACCTGCGAAGAAAGCTGTAAGTGTCTTATCTTTTCTGACTTGGTAACGTCTTAGAACGATGTAATAAGGAATGAAGTTCTTATCTGTACTGCTAACCGAATCTGGTGATAAAATTAGGAGTTGGTAAATAATCATTTTAATCAGGATTTTCTCTCGTATATTAAAGTAATCTGTAAACAATAAATTAGAAACAACCACTGTAGCTTTTTTGTTTTGTTTAAAAACGTTTAGTTTACCCAAATTATTATCCAAACTATGTCATTGGTTTAAAGTTGCTCTTCACATACTTTGTAGATCGGTAATTTTACTCTTCTGTTGTAGGCCAAACCCGAGTCCACAGATGGGACAGCTTGTCAGAAAAACAAATGTGAGTATAATACAAAACACAGACATGTGTGTCTGGGGTGGGTGGGGGAGGGGTATGTGGCGAATACAAAATTTACAGACCTTCTTATGTACTTTTAACAGCCAGGGTTTTAGTCTGTTTTATTTCCTTTGTGTGTGTGTGTGTGTGTGTGTGTGTGTGTGTGTGTGTGTGTGTGTGTGTCCCTCCTTTTTTTTTTTTTTTTTTTTTTAGCTGGACGAATCAGCCGCCCCTTCGTTAAAGTTGAGGACTCCAGCAGGTACAAATATTTCTTAAAGTAAATTTCTGTTAAATCAGAACAAAAAAGAAATATCTTCTACATCAGGTGTCCTGTCTCATTTGTTTGTTTTTGTTGATTTTTTTATTTAGACACTACCGTCCCCTCTATCTCCCCATGGCCAACCTGCCCGTGTGTAATCTCAGATCTACTGCCCCCTGCAGTCCGTTCTTAGAGGAAAACGATAAAGTTGACCCTGGGAAAAAGAGTAAAATGTGCGGGTAAGACCTCTGCATTTCACAAAGAAAATAAACACTTGACGGTATGACTGTCGTCATCCCGAATCAAATTTATTTTTAAAAAGAACAACCACTGTTGACGTTGTTAAAGCAATACACTACAGGCGAATAGAGCAATATTTTTTTTTAAACAATAGATACAGTATCACAATCCGTATTTGCCAGTTTGAAGTGTTGTAACTTTACAAAATGGTCCATCTTCAAGCAGATTATGCAAAATCTAGGGTTTAGATTTTATTTATATGTATATATACTGTGTATAGATATAGATGTACTTTATATTATGTTTTTTATATACGTGTAATGTTTCATAAGCAACCATTTGTAATTCCTATTTAGTGGTAGGAGCACGGAGTATAGATACTATTATTTTGGAAAAAGGTTTTAAAATGTGGTACACATAAATATACCCATTTGGAAGTGTGCTTTTAACACAAGTGATGCGGTTTGGGTTAATTTGCTGCAGGTCTGGAGGAGATCGACGGGAGAAGAGCAGGAAAGACCGACACCGAGGCCACGAGGGCAAGGCCCGAAGGAAAGGGGGCTACTGCGAATGCTGCATCGTCAAATACGACAACCTGAACAACGTGAGAACCAAACAAGTAGCAGTGCAAATCTGCAACGTTTTCCTTTTTAAATATCTCTACATTCTAGCTATAAACAGGCTTTGACTCGTTTGGACTGTTCCATCTTTTCCCTGATCTACAGCACCTGCAAAGTGCACAGCATCAGGCTTTCTCTAGAAGTGAGGAGTACCTGATAGTGGACCAGGTTTTCTCAGGACTCACCTGTGATTTTGTACACATCAGCCCCCAAGTAAAAAGGTACTTCCACTCACCACCATCACGACCATATTTTATAGACACCCGCCAGAAAAGCAAACTGTCTCACAGAAGTCCCAGCATTACACAGCAATATTGGCTTCAGTGGTCATGACACCTGTTACTGTAGTTTAGTAACAATTTTGTCCTGTTAGTGTAGCTGTAATCCAGTGTATTAGTTTAACTTTTTGTCCTATAATGTATTACGAAACACATTTTCAGGAGGAATTCCTCAAATTTTAAACAACGTAACTACGATTTACACTGTAATGTACTTAAGCTGTTTCTAATGTTTCTGCTGCAGGGCGAAGTGTAGCGTCACCTCACCGCTCGTTGTCCCTGGACCAATTGTAAGGAAGGTTGGAGAAATGGTTGAAGTGGAGGCTGTGAGCGACGAGACCCCGCTCTGGGGTTCTCACAACACGGATCGATCAATCCGCAAGCGCTCCAGAGAGCTCTCCCAAAGTCCTAAAGGAGAACTGACAGGACAACACGACACTTTTCAGAAATCCGATTCGAAGCGTGGATCATTTGAGTGCGAATCCAGTTCTAATGCTGCTTTACAGAAGGCTTTGCATACACCGTTGTGTAAAACCAGACAAGACTGTCTTTCTGAGTGTCTGGAGACGATTAGGACGCCATTACATACTCGTTTAGAAAGGACTTCACAAAGCACACGGCATGTTCGACTTTCAGATCCTGCCGGTTTCAGGACGACCCCAATTTCATTAGGTGCAGGGACCAGTCACGCGCTATCTGAGCCATCTACAGTGTCTCAATTTCAGACTGCACCAAAGTTACTTTTCGATATTACAGATTGTACAACCGAGAGACCTTTCTGTAAATCAGGCAAAGCACCTGACATTACTCATTGTGAATTTATCACAGAGGAAATGTTGTCTTCCAGCAGACACACTCCATCTGGAGTCTTGCAAAGAAAAGTGCGGATGTTGAGGCGGAGGCGAACTGCACCATCGGAGCCCCTGTGTGACACTTATGGTAAACCTGTAGAATCCCAGACACTTGGTTGTCTCAGAAACGTTCCTGACTCTAACAGACTGTCAGCGTCTGCTCTGGACTTATTGCAGCTTTTTCATTCTAGTGACGAAAAGGAGGAGGATTTTAAGGGTTTCAACAATTAATTGAAAAAGGACGTTAAATATGACATGAAAAGTGTGTGTGTGTGTGTGCTGTACCAAATGAGCAAATATTTTCTGTACATCTCTGAGAGATTCATTTGTTCATAATTAAAAATTACTGTCGAAGTGGTTCATGTGATGCGTTTATATATTTAATAAAAAAAATCACAAGATGTATAAAACTACAAAATACAAACTCGTGTGTATATGAGAGAGAAAATTATAGTCTTCAGCATGAAATAAACTGTATAGGAAACAAAAATGTATTGCCTTACAAATGAACTTAGTTGATTTCGCAGGTTTCACTTAAACTATTTTCAGACAGTGACATTTTTACACCTTTCAGAATTATTGCTAATTCTGTTCATATAATGCAGTTGTCTGAACGTTTAAATGAAATGCGAAATCATGTATTATTACTGTGCATTTTTGTGTAAATGAACACACAGCGTCTGGTGTGTTTCAGCTGGAAAACCAAAGTTCGTTTCCGATTACGTTCCCCATGTCTTCTGAGTTATGACCCCTCTATATGAAATTAACTTCTTCTCAGTTGACGATCAAGAAGGAAAACACGTTGAATAGAGGATTGTGCTTCCTTCTTTGCCATCCAAATACAAAACCGCCCAACATTCATTGACAGGTTTCTGTACAAAGCATCACAAATACAAATCTAGAGGGTATCGTGATTCTGTTTGAATTTTAATAGGCAACATACATGGAACATCAAAGAAGGTTATTTCTTTTCCTTATGACTTTTTTTTTTCCTGATATTTGGCAACAGAATAAAAACGTTAATATGATAGACCAAAATGTTGGTGTATGACCTTAGCATGGGTACATGAGTCATGAAAATAATATATTTTTGCTTAAAATTTCTTTAGAATTTGTCCTGAAATCATTGAAGTGATGTTTTTTTTTTTTTATTCAACTTTAATAATACCGAATTTTATCATGTTGGCCATTTTTGGCATCGTCCGTTTTGTATATCGTGTTTTTAAAAAAAGCATTAGGGTATCATTCTGAAACTCTTAAGTGTCATTGTCTCGTTACGTGTCTAGTTTAAGCGCTCAAATACTTTGTGTTACTAAATATGTGTGTATTAAGGAGTCTTTTTCTTCTGAATCAGATCCTGGTCGAATCTTTCACACACTTGTGTTCAGGTATAGGATCAGCTTATTTCTCACCCTCATTGACAATATTCTGAATCAGTGTTTCCTGAGTACTAACTGTACTGTACTGCATTTCCTTGTCTAACACACCTGATTCAGCTCACAAGGGGCTGACTCGGGGGAAACTCCTGTCAGCTCACTACTCTAAAAAGTGCAGTTTAGGCTTCTGGAAAGCTTCCTGTCCACAATACATTCAGCTGTCCCACACAGTTTGCTGCAAAAGCTACACATTTGAAGTTAAGTTGTTTACCAGCATTATAAACATTCCCATTTAATCAGTTTTACGATCAATCATCTTACGCCATCGTTGTAGAGATTCAGTCAAAACACAGCCGTGTCTTTCCTGTGACTCGGGTATCCTGTGAAGTTGTAAATATATAAAGTTGAAATAAAATTAATTGCGTTGCAAAGGAGCATTTTGATGACCGGAGTAGCAGACCCATCTGCTGTCTGTAAGGAAAATTACAATTGCAGTGAAAACAATGACAAGCTTTATCTCTTCCTTTGTCTGAAGGTTTGGCCTGAAGGTGTTGATTAATTTTCTGTACATCTGAATTATAATCTGATTACAATTACAAGCAGAAGGACTGTCAGAGCTGCTGTTATAGAAATGTAATCAACACTTTCACTGCAGTCTGCACATTCATTCATTCATTCATTCATTCTCTACTGCTTATCCAAACTACCTCGGGTCACGGGGAGCCTGTGCCTATCTCAGGCAGGATACACCCTGTACGGAGTGCCAACCCATCACAGGGCACACACACACTCTCATTCACTCACACACTCACACCCTACGGACAATTTTCCAGAGATGCCAATCAAACTACCATGCATGTCTTTGGACCAGGGGAGGAAACCGGAGTACCCGGAGGAAACCCTGAGGCACGGGGAGAACATGCAAACTCCACACACACAAGGCGGAGGAAGGAATCGAACCCCCAACCCTGTAGGTGTGAGGCGAACCCCCAACCCTGGAGGTGTGTAAAGCTCAGTACAGCACAACCTGAAGATGAATAAGGAATGTAGTAGAAGTAGTTGTAGCAATTGGATGAGTAAACAAAATAATTTACCGTCACACTCCTCTATTTATAACATCAGACCCGAATCAGGTTTGTATAATATCTCACTTGCTTGACCTTAGTCTTATTTATTGTCCTTGAACTTCTGTGTTATAAATCACTCTTAAATAGGTGCATTTTTTAAATGAAAACCACAAGTCATTTTTATGGCTGTCACTATATTTCTTCCTCAGATCAGATGACCTTGCATGTGATACGACTTTTTATTTGCATTTTTTAAATTCCTGTAAGAAGCAATTATGTTTTTTAGATGCAAGATTTTAGTTGAATTAATTAGCTATTAATTTAAGGAATGTTTTGAAGGTTTCAAGTATTTTGTAGTTTTATATTACTAATTCACTGTCACAAGTGCTTTATTCTGGAGAGGGTCACGGTGGATCCTGAGCTTATCCAGGGAGCAGTGGGTGAGAGTATGTTGCCAGACCATTTATGGGCACTACACACACAGAGACACACACACACCAAGATCCAGCAACCAGCTTCCACCTACTAGCACGTTTTTGGGAAGTGAAGTGTGTGAGAACCTACCTATACAGGTGCCAGATGGGCTGGTTTGAATATTTCAGGATCTGCTGATCTCCTGGGATTTTCACACACTCAACAGTCTCTAGAGTTTTCATAGAAAAAGGAATCCACAGAGCATACAGACAGAAAATGTGTTGAGAGAAGTGGAGAATAGTAACTCAAATAAGCTTTGGTGAGGAAAAAAGCCTCTCAGAATGCACAACACATCAAATGATGAGGCTGATGGCCTAAAGCAGTTGGAGGACCAGCTTGGATTCCAGATCTTTCAGCCAAAAGAAATAGGAATCTGAAGCTTCAATGTGGACAGGCTCACAGAACCAAAATCAACCATAGAAAACATTTCTATAATAATAATAATAATAATAATAATAATAATAATAATAATAATAATAATAATAATAATAACAATAATAACAATAATAATAATTATTGTTATTATTATTGTTATTATTATTATTATTGGTATTATTATTATTATTATTATTATTATTATTATTATTATTATATATAATAATAATACCAATAATAATAACAATAATAATTATTATTATTATTATTATTATTATTATTATTATTATTATTATTGGTATTATTATGATTAGTATTATTATTAGTAGTATTATTGTTGTTGTTATTATTATTATTATTGTTGTTGTTGTTATTATTATAATTAGTAGTAGTAATAGTAGTAAGATATAATATAAATGTAATATAAATCTATGTACAAGTATAATACAGAATATTACTAACGTTTTAGCTGTTTATTCTTTATTATATGTTCATGTGTCAAAGGTTTGTCCATATTATTTCAACCTGAGTTGGCAAAATGATGAAGAACATCATCCATTATATACATGACAATTAGATTGTATATTTACACAGATCTGATTGTTTATTGTAGCAACATACATGGCTTTGCAGTAGTTCTATAACTCATGAAGTCTGAATGATTCAGTAAACAGTTGGGGTCACAGCTGGGTGCAAATTCAATTTAATTCAATTAATTTATTTGTATAGTGCTGTATTTTTTGCAATTGTCTCAAAGCAGCTTCACAGAACATAAACATAGAACAAAAGGTTATAAAGAATAATATGAAGATTAATAGACAAAATTCAAGATTAATATTAGATATATATATAAATGTGTTTGTATGCCCAATGAGCAAGTATGAGGTGACTCAGGTGACTGTGGTGAGGAAAAACTCCTAGATGGAAGAGGAAGAAACATTGAGAAGAACCAGACTCAAAGGGGAACTTCGTCCTCATATGGGTGACACTGGAGAGTGTGATTATAGACCCCGGAGGGTGTGATTATAGATACTGGAGGGTGTGATTATAGACACTGGAGGGTGTGATTATAGACACTGGAGAGTGTGATTATACACTGGAGGGGTGATTATAGACACTGGAGGGTGTGATTATAGACCCCGGAGGGTGTGATTATAGACACTGGAGGGTGTGATTATAGACACTGGAGGGTGTGATTATACACTGGAGGGGTGATTATAGACACTGGAGGGTGTGATTATAGACCCCGGAGGGTGTGATTATAGACACTGGAGGGTGTGATTATAGACACTGGAGAGTGTGATTATAGACCCCGGAGGGTGTAATTATAGACACTGAAGGGTGTGATTATAGACACTGGAGGGTGTGATTATACACTGGAGGGGTGATTATAGACACTGGAGGGTGTGATTATAGACACTGGAGGGTGTGATTATACACTGGAGGGGTGATTATAGACACTGGAGGGGTGATTATAGACACTGGAGGGTGTGATTATAGACACTGGAGGGTGTGATTATACACTGGAGGGTGTGATTATACACTGGAGGGGTGATTATAGACACTGGAGGGTGTGAGTATACACTGGAGGGTGTGATTATAGACACTGGAGGGTGTGATTATACACTGGAGGGTGTGATTATAGACACTGGAGGGTGTGATTATACACTGGAGGGTGTGATTATAGACACTGGAGGGTGTGATTATACGCTGGAGGGTGTGATTATACACCGGAGGGTGTGATTATAGACACTGGAGGGTGTGATTATAGACACTGGATGGGTGATTATAGACACTGGAGGGTGTGATTATAGACACTGGTGGGGTGATTATAGACACTGGAGGGTGTGATTATAGACACTGGAAGGTGTGATTATAGATACTGGAGGGTGTGATTATACACCGGAGGGTGTGACTATACACTGGAGGGTGTGATTATAGACACAGGAGGGTGTGATTATAGACACCGGAGGGTGTGATTATAGACACATTAATAGATAAATACAGTCATAAATTGTACTGATGAGGAGATGCTTGTCCTTAAAGACCACATGGAGCCACATGGAGTTGGTTTCTCCAAAATGCTTTATTCCACAAAGCATCGTTATATAATGGTCGTGCTGGTGCGGTCCCGGTCGGTCACGTGGTCTGCTTTGCGCACACGGTAGAGGCAGGTGGCACTGACTCTACACTGACTCTACACTACACTACCCGTCATCCCGTGCTCTGTATATTCACCTCATTTATATTCATACGGCATTTCTGCAGTGAGGCGGCTCGGTAACAGCCTACTGACGTCTCTCAGGAGGAGGTGGTTCCTGTGAAGGAAGCTGAAATTCGCCTCGACTCGTCTCCGTCCAGCTACAGCGCGCGATGCGGAGGCTGCGCCTGCGTCGCTAATGGCAACCAGCGCGAGAGAGCGCGTCGGCCAGACGAACGGAGCGCGCGGGGGGACGCGTGTGAGCCGCCATTGTCTTTAAACAAACGGAAGGATACACGGTTAAAATAAACAGGAAAAAAAAGAAAAAACAAAACAAAAACAAAAAAAGCCGAGCAGTGGTGGGTTTCGGTTGCGGTCGTTTGCTCGGGTGGATTTGGACATGATGGCTTCGAGACTGGGGCTTTGGCTGGTGTGTGTGTGCGGAGCCCTGCGTATTAGCGCACGACATTCCACCAATGGTAACGCGATTTTCTATTTATTTCCTTCGTTCTTTCAGGCCTCAGGTTGGTTATTTAGGCTGTAGAAATACGTGTATCTTCATTTTTTAATTTCAGTCACCTTTTTATTTGTTGCATTTTTTTCTGGTACCAGGAGGGTCTGCACAGATGTAAACAGTCATGGCAGACAGAATAAATATCCATCCTTTAACCCTTAATAAACTGCATTCAGAACCTGGGTTTATTGCAATATAAATTGTCATATAAATATTTGCACGTATGCATATTTGCACTTATGCGACACAGGGCGTTGTGGTAATTTTTTATACGCTTATTCTAGGAGGCGTCTTGGATAAAACGAGGGCCTTGCGTGATGAGAGCAGGTTCCTCGGGAAAGAGAGTACGGTACCGGTCCGGTTGGTTTATCGCGCGGATCAAAGACAGACCGCGCATGACGTCCTGAGTACACGAGTGCGCACAGACCAGGTGAGCTTTCGTCACTAGACATCATTCTCAAGTATTGTTTATGTTTTTCTTCTCAATCGACCTGACGGTTTTCGCTTTGGTTTGGATGTTTGGCATGTTTGATTCGGGTTGATACGGTCTACATTTCTGATGAGAAATTGATAAGGTGTTCATCGTGCACCTGAGACCCGAAGGTTCACCGCGCGCGTCTTTGGCAAACAAAGGATGCGCATGCGCCCGTATATTAAGGCAATATACTGTACAATGCAATGATTCTGTTGATGAATGAGCGTAGAGTAGTAAATCACTGCCAAGTACACCATTAAAAAAAGTAAACATGCTGTAGAAGGAAAACAATCAACAAACACCTCAGTTAGTGATGAAGAAGAGTTGTGCCTCCAAACATGGAGTGGGTTATTTGTTTGTTTGTTTGTTTGTTTGTTTGTTTTTACCACATTATGAAATGTTGTGCTCTTCTTCCAAAGCAGAGAATTGTCAACTATGACATTTTTAACAAAATGTACTTTTTAACTGTTCAATGTTAACTTTAATTTTGTAGAACTTCCATGAGATGAATTAGTATATATTGTCGCCAGTATTATAGCAGCTATAAACAGACATTGCATCACCGCAGCATCTCTTTTTTCCCTTCCTTGACACTCCCCATTGCACAAAAACCGGTCAGTGCACATTTACATGGTAGAAAACGAACCATTACAAAGCTCTGACACTGGAGATTCCTTCCATGAATGTTAAATATATGTGTTCTAACACAATGTGTCACCATATCAATGCTATTCCTTGTTAAATATCAACCCTTAGGTTACATGAAGTCTTCACTATCCACCTCCGTGTGAATGAGCTGTTACTATAGAAACCTATCATTTGAATTGCAGCTACTGAAAATGAATCAACACCTTCGGACTGATCAGATTTGAGAAATCAACAGCGCTCTGCTATAAAGCAGAATAATAAAACAGTTACCCAAAACACATTCAGAGTGGCCTAGAATCCTCTCTATGCTTTTATTCCCTTTTACGAGACCTTTTTTTTTTCACTCAGTAAGAATGTTACAAGCTTTACATCATTTGTAGGCCGACTTCGATTTTTAAATATATATAATTTTTAATTAGGCCTTGTTTAATTAAATATGCGAGAACCGAAATGTTCATTTCTCAGAGAAGATGCTATCAGAAGGATTTTAGTGAAGTTGTTGGTTAGTTTAGATAATTTATTTATTAATAATTTATTGTTAATTCATGAAAATAGGTTTTTTTTTGTCTTGTTTTGTTATTATACATTTTTAGTATACAATCTAACATAAATCCAACAATTATCAACATTTCCTCTTTTTTCTTCAATGTAGGTTGTGTGCATTTTTCATTCTGAATATTGATACTGAAGAAAAAATGCTTGCAATATCATGTGATTTGTGAGGGAACTTGGCATCATAATGGCTGATTAAATAGAAAACATATCAGGAAATACGGGATATAAAGCATTGTTATACAATGTGGATGGATCTTAAAACCAACATGAAGACAACAGAGAATGAAATAAACTACAGATTAAGATAAGATGTTTCAGATTTAACCAAAAACGTCTGCAGCATCTTGCTTTCGAAAAACAAAACAGCAAATATCAGGCAGGTATTAATTCTCTTTAAAGTGTTAATATTCCAGAACAGCGCCTCTGTACTTACGCCAAATAATCTGGCGGCTTTGTTTGAAAATCCCCCACTTCTGTCGTCTCAAGGTTACTGAGCGTGTCATTAGTGTGTGGATGAACTGATACCAAAAGCAGTGAGATAAGTGGATTAACTGTTTTAATCCTTGCGTTCCCCTTTCACTAGGAGCGTATTCGGGGCGTTTGTGTCATCGCAATTCTTAGCCTAGGGCCATCTTCGGCTCTCTGATTTATTTATTTATAACCATTCTATTGCATGTGCATGCGCTAATGTCAGGATGGGGTTGGCTCGGCTTTAGAGCTGATTCATCTCGCTAATGCGCTGTATCTGTTACGATGTGGTTTCTGATGGGGGATAACCAAATTGTCTTGGTTATTTTCTAGCTCTACACTTCAGCTGTTTATTCAGTGATTGAGTAAATAGGAATCAATGGCAGACCCAGACAGTCTTTGCAGCACTTTAGGAATGTATTGTGGCATTGGTATTAGTGCTTTATACAGATATTAGTGTTGGGAATCAAAAAACAGCTCAGTTTAAATTATGTGTTGTGTTTTAGTTCAGGGATTCGGACTCTGATGATGAACGAAAAGTTGGGAGTTTGTATCCCAGGACTGCTAGAGGTTATACATGCCATATAAGCAGCACTGGGTACGTAATTTACTGCGCACCATTTTAACACATCTGGAGGATTATCGATGACCAATAGAGAGAAAGGCGGAGCCCAAACAGCCATGTAAAAGAATATTAGCCATTTCACATTTACAGTAACATTTATTCTAGGAGCGGTTATCGGTTAGCTTTGTTACACAGACTTCCGCCATTTTTGAGATTCTTGTTAGGAGCATTGATTCAGAGCTCAACTTATGCTAAACATTTACTATGCAGTAGTCTAGAAGCTAACTATTGTGGGCGAATTGAGGTACTGCCTCTATGCTGTGGTTGATGTTCATGTTTGAGTCATGGATGCGTAGCCTTAATTTATCATTTCACCAAAAATAAACAATACATGAGGCAGCCATTTTGAATATGCATTCATGTAGCTAAACACTTGATTGGGGCTTTTCTTATTTGTAAGTCACTGGATTTATTCGTGTAGCTCGTGTAGTCAAAGAAAATGAAACGAAGAAGTAAACTTCCACTCATTTACCATGGCTAATTATACATCGCTAACATCGGGTCACATTTATCAAAATGGATACAAAATATCTATCTATCTATCTATCTATCTATCTATCTATCTATCTATCTATCTATCTATCTATCTATCTATCTATCTATCTATCTATCTATCTATCTATCTATCTAATAATATAAGGCTCCAAGCATTTTTGGATTTTTGGATAAACAAGAAAAAAAATCTAGCGTGAAGTAATGATTAGCCTGTGCTATGACTAATCACCAACTGGCTCAGCATTTGCCACCTCATGCTGCGCACAGTTAGCAAGACATTCGTTGCAAAAAATTTTTTTTGCACTGCTACTAGCTGTTTATTACAGAAAACTGTGGCCATGATCTACAAAGTTCTCCTTCGTACCATCAAACATCGCCTCTGTCTGTAATCCGAGGCAAACAAAACAGCCCGTATTAGTGTATTAAAAAGCCACAGCGGAGTATAACGGCACAGTGATTCAGCAGATAGAGCCTTAGTTTGCAGTAAGACATTAGTCATGCTTCTAACCATCTCCAACACCCTTAAATCTCACATCTTATCATGCAGAATTTTCTGTTTTTAGGCTGGCCTGCAGCTCGAAGCAGATCTGTCTCAAAAGCAAATGAGGTGTTTTATTTATAGAGATTGATCGATGCAAGATCGGGGTCTGATAGCTTTCTGTATTTAGAATCACTTTAATTGGGGCATCAACAAAAGTGGACTGGAGCGAATTTAGTGAAGATAGAGCACATTTCCAAAGCGACGTGGGCAAAGCTGAGCAATTGCAGTTGTGGATGGAAATAAAAGCCAATATACTGAACGGAGACGCTATATTGGAAACTCCGGTCTCCACTTACACGGTTCCTCCTCTCTCTAAACACTTTGGGTCATTTGAATGAGATTTATGTGTGTAAGGTGATGCAGTCTGATGCAGATGGGTTGATTTTTGTGTGGAGGCTGCACTTCTCTTTACTCAGCTCTGAGACAATAGACAGATTCGGGGTGTGTCTTCTAGGCACGTGGGCAGAAGCGTGTTCAAGGGGGAAGGGGGTTCAGTCACGGGTCGGTCATGGGTGAAGTGTTGGGGTTTCCCCTTTTCCCCTCTTACCTCCAGCCGTGGCAGTTCCTCGGGGAGATGTTAGATTAGGTTTGGGACTCCAATCTATGCACACACTTGGATTGCTCCCTCCTTACACACTCACACACACACACACACACACACACACACACACACACACACACACACACACACACACACACACACACACACACACACACACACACGCAGAATGCCACAAGAACAATGTGCTGTGAGCCAAATGCTTTGTCTTTTTCCCTGAGGGGGCTGTTATAAAGCCTCAGCCATATGGGGCCACACGGGTGCTGAATTAACTAGTGGCACGATCACAATGCCACCAGTCCCTATGTTAACAGCAGAGCTGCAATAACGTCAAACCAATTAGACCACAAAACCCCCTGAACGCCCTGTCCATCCTGAAGATTTTCCTACGGCAGAACATTTTCCTGCAGCTACAAAGCACCGACACTGGAGACTCCTTCCCTACATAAAAGTTTTTCAACAGAATCCTTCACCATACGAATGATTCTTATTATACATTCATTTTTAAATGACCAAATAGATTATTTTTACATCTGCCTATAACTGGAACATCTGCCATGAGTCCATGTGTGTATAAGCCATTAAATAATAATTTAGCATTATAAGGTAATATATACTAATGTGTGTTAATGTCAAAACTACTTCTGAACATCTCAGATTGAATTCATCTGGCAATTGAAATATTTAAGATGATTATAATCTGATTATTTTTATTTTATTTTTCAATTGTTTATTTATTTATTTATTTATTTATTTATTTATTTATTTATTTATTTATTTATTTATTTATTTGATATTTTATATCATATGCATTATCAGTTTAATTTATTTATATACATATGATGATCTTAAACCCCAAGCCTATCCTTTTACATCTGCTCTGCCTTTTTTTTACAGAAGAACCATTTGGCCCAAGCCACTTTCCAGGTCAAAGCCTTCGACCGGACTTTCATCCTAGACACGGAACTGAATCAGTGAGTACCTCCATCTCTCCAACTACATCTTATTATCTCCGCTGCTTGAAATGTAATTGCTCAATATGCATGCTATGACAAGCTTAAAATGCTGATGTTACATAGTCGTAACGTCAGTGTGCTCTCTTTAATGATTAAGGGGGCAGGTGAAAACGCATCGGACAATATGAATAATGTGAGCAGAACAGTTTTAGAGCAATGGAAAGAGCAGGAGCGTTTTAGAGCTGCTGATGGACTGCTGGATCATAATGGCTGGAGATTTATGCTGAAACCTCAGGAGAGGATCCTTGCCTTGAGTCCTATCGATCACTACATCCGGCTCCGGCTGATGGGAAATCATCTCTTTCTCTCTTTCTCTCTCTCTCTCTCTCTCTCTCTCTCTCTCTCTCTCTCTCTCTCTCTCTCTCTCTCTCTCTCTCCCTGTCTTGCCCTCTCTATTTGACGACAGCGAGTCTACAGACTGTAAGACTGTAAGCACCTGCATATTTATGAAGGAACGAACATGGGAGTGATGACCCCAGTTCCAGGCCTTCCTGTGTTACACACCCAGCAGAACTTATCCCTGTCTTTCTGCTGTGAGAAAGCATACGCTTCTTTTCACCTCTCACCCTTAACCTTGTCCATTAGTATTTTTTCACCCAAGTTGGTCCGATGCAATTGTTTACACATGTGCAATCACGAGGCCATGTTCCAATGACAGAAAAAACTCAAGCTCTGCTGTTTTGACTGAATGACTGCTGACTACAATCGTAAACTTGTTTTTCTTGTGTATTTATTTACACAATAATCACTTTCTCTATGCTGTTTGCTTTTTGGCATTTCTCCTACTAATAGGCTACGATTTCAGCTCTGGAAATAGGAGTGTGGTTGCAAAACATGCCTGGAAAGCGTCCATGTTCTTAGAAATGTCATTTGGTCTGGCTGATGATGTCTGTGGAGCTTCACATAGACAGACACATTCCATCTCTCATCTGACAGCATTAGACCTTCTGGTCAGAGCTTTCATTTAAACCTCAATTCACACAGGAGTAAAGTCAGATCATTTAAATCTACATGAAGCTTTATTGTAGACAGTGATTTAGCATTAGTCTACTTTAAAAGGCCATTTCATTTCATGTCTAGACTTAATTCCTCTCTGGGAAATTGACCTTAGTTAATCGCAGTGCTTGCAATGCCTCACAGAAGATATCGCTCACAATTCTTCCTTATTTTCTTCTTCTTCTTCTTCTTCTTCTTCTTCTTCTTCTTCTTCTTCTTCTTCCTCCTCTCCATTTAAGAAAGAATTTTTTTAAACATTTATCATTTGTAAAATGTCTCTTTTTATTTCCTTCCTTCCTTCCTTCCTTCCTTCCTTCCTGCTATTATTTTTTTATTTTTTTTCCCTTTTCCCCCAATTTTTTCTTTTTGTTGTTTCCTTCCTTCCTTCCTTCCTTCCTTCCTTCCTTCCTTCCTTCCTTCCTTCCTTCCTTCCTTTCTTCCTTCCTTCCTTCCTTCCTTCCTTTCCTTGTTCATTTTCCCATTTCCTTCTTTCCCCGTTTGATTCTTTTTGTTTTTTTATTTTGTTTGTTTGTTTGTTTGTTTGATTGTTTTGTTTGTTTGTTCCTTCCTTCCTTCCTTCCTTCCTTCCTTCCTTCCTTCCTTCCTTCCTTTCTTCCTTTCCTTGTTTATTTTCCCATTTCCTTCTTTCCTTGTTTGATTTTTTATTTTTATTTTTGTTTGTTTGTTTGTTTGTTCCTTCCTTCCTTCCTTCCTTCCTTAATTCCTTCTCTTTCTCAATTACTTCTTTCCACATTTGGTTGCTTGTTTAATTGGTTTGTTTGTTTGTTTGTTTGTTCCTTCCTTCCTTCCTTCCTTCCTTCCTTCCTTCCTTCCTTCCTTCCTTCCTTCCTTCCTTCCTTTCTTCCTTTCCTTGTTTATTTTCCCATTTCCTTCTTTCCTCGTTTGATTTTTTATTTTTATTTTTGTTTGTTTGTTTGTTCCTTCCTTCCTTCCTTCCTTCCTTCCTTCCTTCCTTCCTTCCTTCCTTCCTTCCTTCCTTCCTTCCTTCCTTCCTTCCTTAATTCCTTCCTTCCTTCCTACTCTTTCTCAATTACTTCTTTCCTCATTTGGTTGCTTGTTTAATTGGTTTGTTTGTTTGATTGTTCCTTCCTTCCTTCCTTCCTTCCTTCCTTCCTTCCTTCCTTCCTTCCTTCCTTCCTTCCTTCCTTCCTTCCTTCCTTCCTTCCTTCCTTCCTTCCTTCCTTCCTTCCTTCCTTCCTTCCTTCCTTCTGTCCTTGTTCCTTTTCTCATTTTCTTCTTTCCTCATTTTTGTTTCTTTGTTTGTTTCGTTCATTTGTTCATTCGATCCTTCCTTCCTTATTTCCTTATCCTTCCTTACTTCCTTTCGTTTTTTTCCCCCTTTCTCGTTCCCACCCATTCTTCCTATTGTCTGACTATATACGTGTAAGGTCCAGTTGTCCTTCTGAATATCTACTAGTAAAAAATAATTTCAAACTTGTGGGGGGAAAAGCAATTATTCAGAAGTTTTTAGTTATTGATAAATGTTTGGGCTTCACTTTACACACACTAAGAGCTCAATTAGACCAACCTCTGAGTACCTTTGCCACTGCTTCCAACCTGCAGTAATATTGGCGTCTGTAATAACCGAATTGTAATAATACACCATTGTGAATATTTCAGGAGGCCCTTCAATAACAGCCATGAAGTACATTCAGCTTTTAATATATGAGTCTCTTTATGTGTGTGTGTGTGTGTGTGTGTGTGTGTGTGTGTGTGTGTGTGTGTGTGTGTGTGTGTGTTGTTAGGAGCTCAGTAATTGTTCTACCATTCACAGTAATTTAATGGTAATGGAAAAGCATCGCTTCTGAAATGCGCTGACATGATGCTAATACCATTACAGCTACTGGGGACTTCAAATCACTTACTGAAAAAAATCTTTTAAAATGATTTCAAAACACTACGTCTACATTTGAAACATCACACAATTGTTCTGGTGGGGATTTAATGACGATAACGATCCTGTCTTGGTACCTTGAATAAGCGTGGTGAAGTACTGGTGCAGAAAATATGCGTGAGGACACGTGAGTGTGTGTTAATACAGTGGAGAATGTTGTGGACAGATCGCTATAACCTTTAATTTGTTTAATAATGATGAATTAAATACAATCTTTGTGTGTTTGGTAAGAAGCTAATGAACGGTCGTTTTTAGCTAAATGTTTTTCGCTACTGATCGGATAACTCGTAGCGTTTGCTGTATTTGCTGCACATTTCTATGAACAAAGATGATAGTTTGGGTATCTGTGCTGTATCTTTCCTAGCTAGGCATGGCTAGTCTGCAAGCAAGCTCTCACTGGCCTTGGATATGTACATAGCTTTGAGGAAATCCCCTGTTGTTCTCTCTGTACTCTGTATCATTTTTTTTTAGCCTAGCTTGCTGTCAGGTTCGGTGGATTTGCTGTTTTTCACGTTCGTGTGTTTAGATTTGACGGATGGATGACTTCTAATAAGTTAAATAAACAGCAGTCATATAAACGGCACTGCTAATCATTCTTGGCCATGGTCTCTCTCTCTCTCTCTCTCTCTCTCTCTCTCTCTCTCTCTCTCTCTCTCTCTCTCTCTCTCTCTCTCTCCCTCTCTCTCTCTCCCACATACATACACACACACGCACACTTTTTCTCTGTCTGTTCTTTTTCTGTCTGTATCTCTCTCCTTTTCTTTGTCTATTTGTCTGCCTTCTCTCTCTCTCTATCTCTCTCTCTCTCACACACACACACACACACACACACACACACACACACACACACACACACACACACACACACACACACACACACACACACACACACAAACACACACACACGCGCACACACACATGCTCACACTCCTTTTCTCTGTCTGATACTTTTTCTCTTTCTAACTGTATCTCTCTCTCCTTTTCATGGTGTTTGTCTGGCTTCTCTCTCTTTTTTTTTCGTGGGTCGTTTTGTCCATATGATAGCTTGTGTCTGCTGTCAGTATCAGTGTGATTGTGTCATATCACTCCTTTGTTTTGGATCATTGTCTTGTCTGATCTGTCAGTGTTACTAATGAATGGCTCCAGTTCAATTCCTCATCAGTCAAAATCCAATCTTTGTCTTTGTCTTGTTCTGTGGGTGTTTTCATATCAAGCTGTCCTTGATGTTTTCAGCCCATGTATAACTGTGCGTGTGTGCGTGTGTGTGTGTGTGTGTGTGTGTGTGTGTGTGTGTGTGTGTGTGTGTGTGTGTGTGTGTGTGTGTGTGTGTGTGTACAGTGCTGAATGAGCTGGACTCTTCACCCTTCTCTAAGAGCCCTTGTTCATTCTGAATGTTCAATGACCTTCACTGCTTTGATGAGTGAAGTGGAGGAGGGGGAATGAAGTGATATAAATATCTATTTACAATATTTTTAATCATAAATTTTTGGTGAAAAAAACTGTAAATTAGTGCCTTAGATCATATTTTAATCAAAGGCAGCTGATTCCAAGAAATACTAAAATAAATCTTTGTTTTGAATGTGTGTGGCTGGTCTTATCTTTATATCCCAGAGAGAGAAACAGAACACCCCCTTCTCTACCCTCTCACACACACACACACACACACACACACACACACACACACACACACACACACACAGTAAAACCCCCCAGCCTGTGCACATCGTGACTAATGAAGCCGAGGTCTACATTACAGGGGAGTCGACAAAAAATGGGGGGTTCTCCTTTTCTATCATCACCACATCGCCATGACGACAGACCGCACAGCCAAAAAGAAGCACAGCAGGCCGACACCGAAAGTCCAAAATAGAAAATAAAACACAATCATTTCATTTCATGTGCTTTTTAATGTATTATTTTTGACAGTAGGATAGATTTAAAAATATATATATATATATATATATATATATATACGACACCAGGGCGCAAAGATAGACGACGCAACTACAGTATATATACACTGTATAGGTTTAGCGCAGAGAGAAATGCTGATGTTATTTTGGCCTTCACACATAACATGATGCTGAATTCACTCTTAGAACTTTCTTTTCTTTCCTTTTTTCTTTTGTGAGTCATGCAGCATTGTGTGGGTGGTTCTGTGTAGACTTGTGCTTTCAGATTGCGATCTTGAATGTTTATACAAAATGTTTTTAATTTACATTTAGCGTGGGTCATATAAGTATTCCGACACACACACACACACACACACACACACACACACACACACAGCTACAAAGTGTGTTATTCCCTAACTTGGTATGCAAATGATCAGAAACATTGCATTTGTAGCTCATAATTGATTTCATTGCAGCTAGAATGCGTTTGTGTGTGTGTGTGTGTGTGTGTGTGTGTGTGTGTGTGTGTGTGTGTGTGTGGTTGGATGTAGCTCAGGACTGGTGAGTTAGCCGATTTGAATTCACTTGGGAGTGTGTTTTGTTGCTCTTGCTTTGTTTCCGTTGGCTCTTTTGAATACGGATGACGTCTGTGGAAAAATGTACCGACCTCGGCGTAAAGTTGGACTGCAGCACATAGAAATACATCCTTCATATCTGTGATTTTAGTGCTGTTCAGCGCTTCATATATTCCAGAACAAATCAGGAGTCTACAAATATGGGCTGATGAATCCAGTTGGCTCAGGAATTATGGACAGTTTACTCATGAGATTTACTCAAGAAATGATGGTTTAAAAAAAATTACAAAAAACCCCTCAAACCATTTTATCAAATAGACTTGAAAATCCAGCCTGAAAAAAAATGGCACACTTGGCATCAGTCTAGAGGAAAAAAACACCTACAACATGGAATTTCCACTTATTAAGGGACAGAAGTTTATTTTTTGGAGTTTTCCTGTAATGTCAGTTTAGGGGCAGGACACAAGTGTCATCCAGTGATCATAATCGAAGACATCAGAGCGCTATCAGACAACTTTAGGCAAGGAATAACACAATCAGATAGATACAATAGATTGAAGCTCTTTTTCTAATTGTAGATTCAGTCATTGCTTTATACTGAACAAGGTTGCAGTGGATCGGGAGCCTATCGAGGTGCCAGGATACCAGACCACGGCAAACATACACCGGGGAGCAATTAAAAAAACCCAGTAAACCTACTGATATGATTTCAGGAGGAAACTGTAGAACTCAGACAGAGAGAGAGGGAATCCAGCCAACCCTGAAGGCATGCCTAAAGGCATATTATTTTACTGTACAGATTTTCACACTGATTTTTCTTTATTACTTTTTGCCCTATCTAATTATTATTATTATTATTATTATTATTTTTTGTATCCCTGCTATATTTTAATTGTAAAAAGCTGCTACGACAACTTGATTTACCTCCAGGAATAAATGCATTTATTCTGTTCTTATTCTATTCCTGTTTATGGTCATTCATACTCGCAGTGTTTTTTTTTAAATAATTTATATTCATTATATTATCTCCAGTGTCACCCAAGTGAGGATGACATTCAAGGACTCTTCCTCATACCGTCTTCCATCTCAGGGGTTTTTTCCTTGCCACAGTCGAGTGGATTAAACCTTCCACGTTCATAAACCTTTTACGTTCTGTAAAGCTGCTCTGAGACAATGTCCGTTGTTAAAAGCGCTAGATAAATACAATTTTATATTCTAGTCTAGTCTAGAAAACTGTGAGCATTTAAAATGAGTTCTTCTCACACAGTATATCCATGTTTGATGTCTATCTATCTATCTATCTATCTATCTATCTATCTATCTATCTATCTATCTATCTATCTATCTATCTATCTATCTATCTATCTATCTATCTATCTATCTATCTGTGTATGCTTTTCTATCTATCTATCTATCTATCTATCTATCTATCTATCTATCTATCTATCTATCTATCTATCTATCTATCTATCTACCTGTCTATCTATCTATCTATCTATCTATCTATCTATCTATCTATCTATCTATCTATCTATCTATCTATCTATCTATCTATCTGTGTATGCATTTCTATCTATCTATCTATCTATCTATCTATCTATCTATCTATCTATCTATCTATCTATCTATCTATCTATCTGTCTATCTATCTATCTATCTATCTATCTATCTATCTATCTATCTATCTATCTATCTATCTGTGTATGCATTTCTATCTATCTATCTATCTATCTATCTATCTATCTATCTATCTATCTATCTATCTATCTATCTATCTATCTATCTATCTATCTATCTATCTATCTATCTATAACTATCTATCTATCATGTTGAACTACTAATCAGAAGGTTGAGAGTTTGAATCCCAGGACCACTAAATTGCCCCTCCTGGGACCATGAGAAAGACCATTAACCATCAATTGCTCAGGTGTATAAACGAGATAAATGTACGTCACTCCGGATGCTGTAAATATAAATATAATACAAATCTAAAAATAATATAGATGCTGTGTGAGATTGCACAAGATTAGACAACAAAAAGGAACACCATGGGGCTCAGGTGTGTCCGGAATATACAACGGCTATGGAGGAGTCAATTCTCGTCCCAATTCCTCTTTGCCTCCCAGCTACAATGTTTAACCTGGCGCTGCTTATTAACCCCTGTATATTTAACCCCGTCTATATATAAATCTCTCTGATTTTATAATAATCTTCCATTCTCATAGGAGTAAAACACACAATATCCTGAGTTTTATAATTTAGAAGATTGTGCTTCCTTTTGTCTGTCAATGTGTCTGTGCTGTTCCACACGCATCCAACCTGCAGCTACTGCCTCCTTCTCGTCTTTAACACCCTGTCGTCTTTTCCTTAGTTCGGGATATAACGAAATACACGTCAGAAGGCAAACACGTTAGAAGCACGTTTAATGGAGGCAGAATGATAAGGAAGAGAAAGCCTGTGCTGCATAGATGGAGCGATAGAGAAGCAGAAGGTTGAAAGGAGAAAGACAAAACCTTTGGACGTCCTTCATGCACTCTTAGGTCTGTGCTGTGGAGGTGGGCGTGAAGGAGCAATACACGCCTCCAGATATCATCGTTATGCAGAAGAAGAGAAATGTGAATGGAGGAGGGAGAGAAGCATCAGTATGTTTTGTTTTTTTAAAAGAGAGAGACGAGAAAGGCTGATCTACGACAGAATACGAACAAAGCTATAATATAAACGGGGCAAAATAACATGAAAGATTCATAGTATGTTAACACGGCTTGACTATGGGGGTGGCTGGAGGACGCAACCCTTCCTCCCGCTCCCCTTGCAAACTTCCACCCTCATTTTCTATCCCTTTGTATTCCTGCAGATCAATCAGGATTTTATTCTTCTCAAACCAATGAACTCTTTTCCCCAGAGGCCAAAATTTGGAATTCGTGCTTGTTTTGTTGTGTCCATGTTCAGCATCGAATGTCTTTGTCATGTCTTACTCCATATTGCTGAGTACTGACTCATAAGGAAGTAGAAACTCAACCCTAGGGACAATGTTCATAGAATTGTTCTAAGAAAGAATTTGTATATTTCCACACAGATATTTCTGTTTTCAAAGTAAATGGTGATATCAAACCCATTTCTACTCTCTGAGACGCTCCCAAGTGTTTGTTCATAAGAATCTATAGAATCTATTTAAAGGTGTTTATCTTCAAACACTAAAATTCTGTGTAAAGTTATCCAACAGAGGCAAAAACACACGTCTCTCACACCGAAAGCCAACAGAGACCAAACTTGCGGAGATAAAATCTTTCGTTTGTTTATACCGATCGAAAATATCCAATAAGATGATTTCCATTTTGGATTAAAAAAAAAAACAACAAAACAAAAACAAATCAGACAACATTTTAGCAACTATTATCTAGCGTGGAGGAAATTCTATTTTATTAATCAGAAATAATAGTTCAAAGTGAACTTTTCCTAAGTTGCAGAGAAGAACGTAGCAGAATCCTGTGGAATATCAACCTTCTTTATTCAATACACTTGCAAGTGTGAAGTCAGTCTGTCCCGACCTAAGTCTGAACAGAGTGAGTTAGTTGGTTTGTAAAGCAGTTCTCTATTTATACAAGATGCTGGAGCCATAGTTCATAATTATGTGTCCGTGTGACGCCTTCCACTGAGCTTGTCATCCTCTAATCATGTCGTTGCACAGGCAGGGCAACGGTCACGCTGTCATTTCCCATACATCTGCAAAGTTCTTATCTTTTAAGCTTAGTGTGCAGTTTTGGAAAACAGTTCAGTCCCCCTTTGTTATCTTCGCTGTTCCTGATTTCAGGTGTGTGTGTGTGTGTGTGTGTGTGTGTGTGTGTGTGTGTGTGTGTGTGTGTGTGTGTGTATTGATAAAGAATGTTTTGTTATTCACAACATTTTTCTATTACACTAGCAAAAGTTGCTGTATTCAATAAAATGGTTCAGAGAGGTTCACACATTCAAAGCAGCCCAAACAACTGAACCACCAATACTCCTTAAGACCCAAAATATTCTGCCAAGATTTTACTGCTTTATACAGTCAACATTTTTACTCTGAATAGATACTGTCTGTTTTTGCTTTCTCAGTATTTCAGATGCATTGTGAGAGTAAAACCATGATTATGTTCCTGAGCACCTCATCCCAGTCGTCGCCTCTACACTGCCTCGAATCCAACGGTCCAAACATATTAAATCTTTTCTCTTCTGTTCGCTTTTGATGTGTGTTTTAAATTTTCCGTTCTTTCGCTCAAGGCTGTGTTCACTGAGCACTTTTATTTTCTAATCTGTGTATTTTCTAGAAAGCTGTTAAAACACAGTTTCTTCCATTTCCTCCTTCGTCGATGCGTTGACACCTTTTCCTTCTTCTGACCTATTTGGTTTAGTCACAGTTCATACGTACAGTAATCGAGGACTGGGTGAATCGAGGAAAGGGAAAGATTGTTCAATGTTTTTTCTGAGTAACGATAATGATCCTGTTAGCGTTTGTTCGAATGTCTTCTTTTTGTCCAATAACAGAGTGGCGACGTTGAACATGATGGTTTTAACCAATTATGTGTCTTTGTCAGCTGGAACAAAAGTGTTTTCCGTGTGTGTGTGTGTGTGTGTGTGTGTGTGTGTGTGTGTGTGTGTGTGTGTGTGTGTGTGTGTGTGTGTGTGTGTGTGCGCGTGCGTGTGTGTTAATTGACAGCCTGATTCTATCTAGAGCAAGGGAAGGTTGGCAGATGGAGGTTGAGAGGAACCCTTTGCACCCATTGTGAGCTTCATTTCCCCCTTTTATAATTGTTTGTAGCATCTTAAACATTCTTATATTTATTACTACATGCAACACTGCTGTTGAAATCTCTGTTTAGACTGATCAGACGGTGATGATTCATTTTCTATAACAGCAGCTCGAAAAGTCCTGCTGGCTACAAGGCACTTCATGGTTTCTCTGTAACATGACATGGATTTTTTGGTTTTGTTAGAAGAATGAGCTTTTATTCTTCAGTCACACACACACACACACACACACACACACACACACACACACACACACACACACACACACACACACACACACACACACACACACACACACACACACACACACACACACACACACAAAAAGACATACTCTCTCACTCTATTTTTTTTTTTTTGCACATCCCAGCTTGTTAGTGAACAAGTGTCCAGAAGCAGATAGGATTAATGGCCTTGCTCAAGAGCCCAACAGCTTGGCAGTGCTGGAGCTTGAACTCCTGACCTTCTGACCAGTTACCCAGAGCCACAGAACATCAAAAGGTCGAAATAAAATAGAAAAACTGTTTATAGCTACTAAAATGTAAGTGATACTGTAGCACAAACTAACTTGTTTCCTCAATGTTTCACAACATTATATGTAGCGATAAACAGATTTGGGTGTCATTTCAATTACAATTCGTTGGCAAATTGCTGTAGTGTAAAAAGGAATAAAATACTTCAAGGCCATAACGCTATCATCTTCAGCCTTCACATCCATCACACCACCCTGTTGTTGATTATTTTCCCATTTCCCATGTTGTGTTTTATTTCTCAGCTATCTCGTTCTGTATGAGCAAACTTTTATTTTTTGCTAAGAACAGATAAACGTTAATTGGGACACGATACAGATTTGAGTATGAGCTTGCATATTGTGTGTGCAGATTATGTGACAGTGATAAATTAGGTGTGTATATTTTTATTTTTATATGAAGTCTATATATCTGCACATCTTACATCTTACAGCATCAATACAATATATATATGTGTATAAAATCCTGCTCCGTCGTATGTATGTGTCATATAGTATTTACTGTGTGTGTGTGTGTGTGTGTGTGTGTGTGTGTGTGTGTGTGTGTGTGTGTGTGTGTGTGTGTGTGTGTGTGTGTATGGAGATTCGTATAACGGTACAGCCAGATTTGTTGCTTGCTGAGACTGCAGTTTGCGTGCTCTCTGGAGGCCGGATGATACTGTAATGCGCTGCAGGCATTTAAAATTGTACAGCAAAATCACAGAGCTAAACTGTTCATCTCACACAGCACTATGTCATATACACACGTACACACATGCAGACACATACTCACATCCAAATGCATGTACCCTACGGTATGTGTTGTCCTGTTTAACGTCACCTTTGTAGGATGGTGTTGTAGCTTTAGGATGGCTTTAATCGAGATACAGTGGGATGTAAATAATAATAGCTAATTAGAGTCATGACATCAATATGTATTACGCATGTTATCGTGTAAAAAAAGGAAAGGCTGTCGGAAAAACACCCAAGTCTAAATTGTCTACAGTACATAGCATTATGACTCATTCCGCTACTCATTGTAACTCTCATGTAACTCATTATTATACAGTGTAAGGTGAGAGTTTGTTGTTAATGTCTGTAACGATGATCTGACATGCGAATGATGGATTAAGAGCGGCCATCTTTTCCAGTGAGAGTTGTTTTGAATGAATATATACATGATAAAATGGAATATATGTTAATTAATTTGCATAGGCATAATTTATTATTGAAAATTTAGCTTTAAAGATTTGGAAGATTTTCAGATTTCTTTTACTTGGACTGACAGGCAATGAGCCCACACCTCCTTTATAGAGACCTTCAATGAGGCCACACCTCCTTTATAGAGACTTTCAATGAGGCCACACCTCCTTTTGTAGAGAATGACAGAAAGAGAGGCCACACCTCTTTTATAGAGACTTTCAATGAGGCCACACCTCCTTTTGTAGAGAATGACAGGAAGAGAGGCCACACCTCTTTTATAGAGACTTTCAATGAGGCCACACCTCCTTTATAGAGACTTTCAATGAGGCCACACCTCCTTTATAGAGACTGACAGGAAGAGAGGCCACACCACCTTTATAGAGACTTTCAATGAGGCCACACCTCCTTTATAGAGACTGACAGGAAGAGAGGCCACACCACCTTTATAGAGACTTACAGACACAGAGGCCACGCTTCCTTTATAGAGACTGACAACATGGCCACACCTCCTTCATACTCTCCTTGTGTTTGATGTGCTGAATTTGTTTAGTTTATTTTTTTTTTTTAAATAATTGAATGAATTTCTACAGACAGAAAAATGCTAAGCCTCAGATGCACGCTTGTTGAGCACACTTACGTAACAGCATTATCACGCTAGTCATAAGAGGTGATAACACTTCAGCTGAGTGTTTTTCCCCACAGTCTGATACCCGCTAATCAACTCCTGAAGCACCTGATCATTAGCTGATGATGCTTTGGTGCGGTAATGCAGTGAGTAACCCGAACCCTGCCGTGCTGTTTCGTGTGCACCGTCACCACCAGTGTAGCTCACGCTACAATCCAAGCACTCTATCTGTAAGAAGAAGGGTCAATATGAACGTGTCGCTGATTCGATTAGTCTGTGTTCTGTAACATTTACTGGAATGTTACGTTTATTTAAACAGTAAAGTTTTAATCGTAGGTTTTCATCATCATGATGTCAGCCACTGGTAAATAAATGGTATAAACAGCTGCTGGGGTAAATCAGTCCCAGGGTCTCGACTTCTTTTGCCTAGATTCAGATTCGTGAATTAAACCTCAGTTCTTTGTCTGTGCGGCTTTACAGAGAAAAATGGAACAAATCATTATAAACCTTAAAATAACCTGGTTGCACACCCCATAATTACTACTCACTTGTAATACAGCACTAGGTATTATTTTCCAGCGAGAGGTTAGAAACCTACGACATCTCGATTTGGCTATTTGATTCCTTACACAAATGCAATTCCTTACACAAAACCTGCAATTCGAATAGGAGGTGTAGACAGGAATTGTGGTTGAGACTGTGTGTGCTTGGTGTGCTTGGTGTGTGTGTGTGTGTGTGTGTGTGTGTGTGTGTGTGTGTGTGTGTGTGTGTGTGTGTGTGTGTGTGTGTGTGTGTGTGTGAGGAGGGGGGGATGTGACAGACTTGTCACATGTCCCCTATAAATTATGCAAATCCCAGAGCAATTATAAAAACCAAAATCAGTCTTTCACCAAACCTACACACACACACACACACACACACACACACACACACACACACACACACACACACACACACACACAGTGACCTGGATATCACACTTTGTCTAATAAATTTATATGTGAGCATCTTGAATACAGACCACAGATCACAAAATGTGATCAGATGTAAGATAATACGTATATGTTTGTTTTCAGTAGAATGACAGTCAAAATCCTCATAGAATTACGGTTCTTCTCACAGACTGTGAGCGAGATAGACGGTTGATCTACTCATGGGTTTGTTTAGGGTACACTAGAAGGTTGATGGAATACTAGATGTGCCCCCTTTTTGAAGGGCCACAACACAACTACCAGCCCTAACACTGACAGATGATGTGAATATTATTGATTATCTCTTTACAGTGGCAGCTGTCAAGGGGTGGACTGTATTAGGCAGCAAGCAAACAGTCAGGTCTGAACTGTCAGTTGTTGTGTTGGGAACAGGAAAAATGGGCAAGCGTAAGGATTTGACATATGCCTCTTTTCCACCGGAAAGAACCGGGTGCTGGATCAGAGCTAGCGCTAGTGCTGGTTCAAAGTTGGTTCCACTGGCGAACCTTCTAAGAACCGGTTTGCCTTTCCACCGGCTAGAGAGCCATCACAGAGCCGAGTGTGACGTCACTGTATATGTGTCATGTGTCCCAGCAAAGTTAGCGCAGCAGCGGCAAACACAAACACAACAACAATGGCGGATGTTGCTTTACTGTTAATGCTCATGGCTTTGTGAACCTACATTGGCATTCAAACGCGGTGAATAAAACGTGTACGTGCAGCTCCGTGTAATCTGTATAAACGGAGGTTGTAATTGATAAAGTACATAACGTTATTTTATCGTTAACACAGAAAAAAATTTAGCCTTAGCATGTAGCTACCTACTATCATGTGTGCTGATAATGTATCATATTGCGGTAAAAGTAAAAAAAAAAGTAAAAGTGTATTAAACATTAGTATACTCAAGGTGCATTATCAAATGCGCTAACAGTAACCCGCCCACAGCCCCTAACTCAAGCGGTTCTTAAGTCTAGACCAGCCACGTATCGGTGCTACTTAAGAACCACTTTTCCTGGTTCGGAGCCGGTGCTTTGGCTGTCGAAACAGAAAGAACTGGTTCTAAATTAGGCTCTGGCTCCGAACCAGCACTCGAACTGCCTCGGTGGAAAAGGGGCATTAGATGACTGGATAAGAGGATCTCCAACACAGCAGGTCTTGTGGGATGTTTCCGGGATGCAGTGTCCAGGAAAGACCATCGATGAGCCAGAGACAGGGTCAAAAGTGCCAAAGGCACATTAATATGCGTGTGGAATGAAGGCCAGCCCATCCGCTCAGATCCTGCAGAAGAGCCACAGTAGCACAAATTGGAGAAGACACAAAGTATCAGCGATTGCTGTGAATAGAGCAGTCAGAGTGCCCATGCTGATCCCTGACCACCACTAAAAGCACCTACAAGGGGCATGTGAGCACCAGAACTGGACCTTGGAGCAATAACAGAAGGTGGCCTGGTCTGAGGAATTGTGTTTTCTCTTACATCATGGCCTAATTTACCTGGGGAAGTGAAGCCACTAGGATACATTATGGGAAGAAGGCAAGCCAGAGGAGGAAGCATGATGCTCTGGGCAATGTTCTTCTGGGAAACCTTGGGTCCTTGAATTTATTGTTACAGACCAAGCTCAAACTTTCATTGCAACCGCATTCCCCAATGCCAGTGGAATTTTTCTGCAGCCACACAGCAAAAAATGTTCATAAATGGTTTGAGGAACAGGACAAAAAGCCTGACTTGGCCTTCAAATTCCCCTGATCGCAATCTGAAGGGGCGTCTGTGGGACGTGCTGGACACAACGATCCATAATGTTTTCACTTTTGCCCTCTTCATCTCTCTGTCTCTGTCTCTGTCTCTGTCTCTCTCTCTCTCTCTCTCTCTCTCTCTCTCTCTCTCTCTCTCTCTCTCTCTGTGTGTGTCACACACACACACACACACACACACACACACACACACACACACAAACACCTTCCCACATCCTTATCACATCCTTCTATCACCATCTCTGCCCTTTCACTCTCTCTTTGCTCTTTAACTGTTTTCTCTCTTCCATCTTAAGGTTCTTTCATTTCAGTTCGTATTTATTTATTTATTTATTTATTTATTTATTTATTTATTTATTTATTTATACTAAAGCATTTAACACTATCGATAAGGGAAATATGGCTGCATAATACTGATATTGTTCTTGGAGCATTTTAACTAAATGTCATCTCTGGAGGCAGCTGATTAAAGGAATCTTGTATTTTTCCTTTATATCCTAATAATAATAATTTTTAAAAAAAAAATCTAACTATACTATACTGCAGTTTGTTTGCCATTTTGTTCAGCCAGAAAACACGATAGCTTGTTAGCTGTTTGTTAGCATAAATGGAAATTCTTCCAATTAAATGGAATTAAATGAATTATTTTAAATTAAATTAAATGGAAATATCCAATCCCTTATATAACTCACAAACTAAATATTAAATATTAACTATACATCATGTTTTTCTAGCTACTCTGACTGCATGCTAACTTCTGCATTGACTACAATGTCCAGGTTAAATTGTTCACAGCTCCATCTTGCTGATCTCATGGAGCAAGATAGTTCAGTTAGCTGACTCGGGTCTATCGTTAAACACGAGGGTCACTCTCAGCTCAGCTGCTATAGAATAACCTTCGTGTAAACGTAAAGAATGATAACAAAATCTGGAAGATTTGACATATTGATAAAATACTTTTCATGATTGATTGTATTGATCACAGGTTTATAATCGATTCACTTGATCATGTATTTGTTAGCTGTCTTTTTTCTCTCGAATCTCAGCCATCACGCATGTATACATATATAAAAAAAGTACTGACAGTGTTTTCCTTTTCCTCTGTTGGCACATTTATGCCTCGGCCATATTGATTCATAGATTTTAGGGTCATAAGATAGCTCATGTATGATGAAATCGCATTTATATGCTAATGTGTGATTATCAGCCACTTCACAGCCCTGCAGTGCTGACACTTATGTTTATTGTCACACACACACACACACACACACACACACACACACACACACACACACACACACACACACACACACACACACACACACACACACACAGAGTTTGCATTGTAAGCAACTGCAGAACTGAGAACGTAGAGAAAAAACACACATCTCGATTATTTAGCCTGCTTGGATAAAAACCTTATACAAGAATGGCTTCATGTTTGCTGGTATTCTTGCATGATTGATGAGATGACACGTATCCAAAACGTTTTACTCTGATTGAAAGTTTCAAAGGGTGAAAAACCAACAAATGATGACTCTAGTGTGTATCTCAATAGATTCATGGTGTGGAAGGAAAAGCAAACCTTTCTTGTCAAACAAGCCCAGAATCGGTCCTAGTTGCAGACCTCAAAACAATGGCACACAGGGGTGTTAAAATGGCACACAGACTCATCAGGGGTGTTAAAATTACATCCCCTCTTTTTAAAAACGATATAAAAACAGGACCTGATCTTCGTCAGTTTTGCAGTATGAGACCAGAAAAAAAACACAGCTGAGTAAAGATGGCTGAAAAAAAAAAAAAGAGTCTTCACTGAGTCTTCACTGAGCACAGCTGAGAGGAAAGATCCATGCAACTCATAACCCATTAAACGGGTTGGCATTGTTATTGCATGGAAGTGACACAGTGATGGATTTTAGATGACGTCAGTGTTTGTGTATCACATTCTCCGTGATCAGTACAGTGTAGCGTATACGTTCAAGTTATTCAATTAATTCTAAAGAAATAATGCAAGCAATACAAAGCCTTGTATATGTGTAACTCTGTGTGTGTGTGTGTGTGTGTGTGTGTGTGTGTGTGGTTGTGTGTATAAGTGCGGCATTAGCCTGTGGTGGCCATCGATGTTGTGCTAAGTCATTAAAGCTAGTTAATGTGCACTTTGGTGGCCGCCGGTGATCCTGCCGTGAGCATTAAGCTCTCTCTAACTCCCTCATCAATCACAGAGAGTGTAAGTAGTGGGTCAGGACCTACCCAGACCAGGATCTAACATCCTAATCTCTTCCTAATGCCTGCCTATCCCCTTTCTATCATGCACTATTGTTATGTATGCACTGTTCATGTAATTGAGCCTGTTCAGTGTAAGTGGTGCTACAAGAAATTAAAGGAACGTTGTCCTCGACCTGACAGGAATAATCCCAGTATATTGACACACAAAGAACAGAGCATATACATATACGTATATATATATATATATATATACTGATCAGAAGGTGTTACTGTTGGGCCATTGAGCAAGGCTCTTAACGCTCAGTTGTCTAAAATGGGATAAAAAAAATTTGCTCTGAATATGGGGGATATGGGTGTTTGCCCTTAAAACACAATTGCAGACATATTTGCAGGAAGCACATGCAATAAGGAATATTTCTTTTATTAATTTGGGCAGAATGGAATGGACAGAGCAATGTGCAAGGGTACGATAACTTAAATAAACACTCATTACAACAGCAGGCCACATCAGATTCCAGGCCTATCACCTGAGATCAGGAATCTGAAGCTACAATAGGCAAAGACTCACCCAAGCCTGGCAAATAAACGGTGAAAAAATTTCTTTATATACTAAAGAAATATATAATAAATCTTTTTATACTTCACAGTTCATGATGCAGTATGTTTATAATGAATAAGACAGATGCATATGTTTTATTAAGATTATGGATAAGATTAAGACACATCATTTACTCAATCCAGCTAACTAAAGACTAAATACATGAGCTCTCTCTCGAGCTCTCTCTCTCTCTCTCTCTCTCTCTCTCTCTCTCTCTCTCTCTCTCTCTCTCTCTCTCTCTCTCTCTCTCTCTCTCACACACACACACACACACACACACACACACACACACACACACACACACACACACACACACACACACACACACACACAAAATATCAGTTCACAAGTATGAATGAGAACAGAGTGTACATAGAGCACTGTGAGTGTGATGGGCTTTTACTTTTAATGTGGATCACCTGCCCTAGATTCAGAGCTGGTTAGTGTGTGTGTGTGTGTGTGTGTGTGTGTGTGTGTGTATGTGTGTGTGTGTGTGTGTGTGTGTGTGTGTGTGTGTGTGTGAGTAAGAGTGTGTGTGTGTGTTCATGTATGAATCCACATGGGGATTTTGCTCACTGTGAGTGTAGGCTCAACATGCAGTTATATACAAACCTGTGCGTGTGTGTGTGTGGGTGTGGGTGTGTACATTACAGTACATTATGGCCCGTCCCAGATTTGTATCTGAGTGAACTCCTTATGGAGCTCTTGCTTATTACGCACACAAACTAGCGCGTCCTTCACCGCAGCCTGCTTCTGCTTTTCCACCCAATACCTTCCCCTCGCTAAAAGTTACTGAATCCGTACGAATGCATGAAATCTTGTTTTGAGTTTAAGCCAGAGCTTTTTTTTTTAGCCTGTAATTGACTGAGCTTGTATTCAGGACTCAAAAAAAATAATATTTAATAGTTAAAATATTTAATTAAAGCAGCTACTTTAGCGCAAACGTCCCATTTGAGTAACAGTTCGCTTTTCCATTAATACTGTTTCTTTTTTTGCTTTTTTTCCACAGTGACCTGCTGTCATCAAAGTATGTGGAGAGGCATATATCAGAGGATGGGAAATCGTTCATCAGCAAGGTAAGTTACCATGCTATCTATCTATCTATCTATCTATCTATCTATCTATCTATCTATCTATCTATCTATCTATCTATCTATCTATCTATCTATCTATCTATCTATCTATCTATCTACAGAGTATACGATTCTAAAGATGCTCATACACACACTTTAATAATATAATGTGCACCTGCTCAATTGTGCAATAACCCAGTCAGGCAATCATACATAATTAGAGCATAAAGAGTAAATCTTCAAATTAATCATCAGCAATGGGGGAAAATGTGCTCTTAGTGACACTGACAGTGACTCTGACCTGGTTGCTGTGCCTGATTGTGAGTTTTTCTGAAAGGGATTAAAATGAGGTTTCACACCTGTAGAGTGCTACATACAGTACATTAAACCATCCGGTGAGTGGCAGTTGTGCAGGAGGAACTGCTTGTTGATGCGATTGTGACTCACTGCTACTGTGACTCAAAGCACCACTCGTTACAGCCATGCTGAGCAGAAAAGCATGTCAGAATGCACACATGTTGAACTGAGCAAAAGATGTTCTCCTTACCAAAACATGGATTTGTCCATTCCACACTCCACAGTGGTGGTTAGTTAATAGCTCATATTAAAGTAGACACTTGGGGCATTAAGAATTGATAGATTTTCATAAGCATTTCTGTTTTTTCGAGCTTACTAATAATCATTCATTCATTCATTCATTCATTCATTTTCTACCGCTTATCCGAACTACCTCGGGTCACGGGGAGCCTGTGCCTATCTCAGGCGTCATCGGGCATCGAGGCAGGATACACCCTGGACAGAGTGCTAACCCATCACAGGGCACACACACACTCTCATTCACTCACACACTCACACACTACGGACAATTTTCCAGAGATGCCAATCAACCTACCATGCATGTCTTTGGACCGGGGGAGGAAACCGGTGAACCCGGAGGAAACCCCCGAGGCTCGGGGAGAACATGCAAACTCCACACACACAGGACGGTGGCAGGAATCGAACCCCCAACCCTGGAGGTGTGAGGCAAACGTGCTAACCACTAAGTCACAGTGCCCCCCGCCAACTAATAACTAATATATTAACCCTACTTCTAATATATTCCTAGAAATTTAAGTCGATTTCCATTCTGAAGACAAGGCAGTATGGCAGTGTACTTATTATTATTATTATTATTATTATTATTATTATTATTATTAATCATCCTAGATTATATTAAACATCCATCATACGAGGATCGGTGTATTCTTTGTTACTGTAGCAATAAGAAGCAATAACGTGTTAGCATTAATTTATGCATCTTAACAGGACTTATAAAACACACTGTGGTATAAAACAATCCAAATCCATTTGCTTACAAATGTGTACTTTTTTGTAGAAACAGCCCAAATTGTAAAGTAATTAAAGCAAACACAATAACAAGAAGTGACATTTCGCTGATAAGGAATACATGATTCAGAGTGTTATTACATCAGACTGAATGAGAGTGCATATTTTTGTTGGTGTCATCAAGTTGCTTTTAGTAAATCATGGCCTAAATGGGTATGAAATTCAAACGGAGCAGGAATTTGGTCTCAGACAGACTGAGATGATGCATACATCCCAGAACAGGTACATCGCTTGTCCCCACCCACACAGATACACATATAACACACACTGAAGACTGGTTCACACTGTCCTACTTATACATTCTGGGACTGACACCCTCATTCTCTCCTGAGTGTGTGTGTGTGTGTGTGTGTGTGTGTGTGTGTGTGTGTGTGTGTGTGTGTGTGTGTGTGTGTGTGTGTGTGTGTGTGTGTGTGTGTGTGTGTGTGTGTGTGCGTCTCTGATTAATTATAGTATGACAAGCCGGAATATCCATCTGGAGACACTTTCTCAAGCCAGAAGGAATTTAAGGAACTCTGCTTCATTTCATGATTATTACGGAGTACGGAGTATTTTGAATGTGATATCATCAATAACATTAACACCAAACGGGTCAATAAACCATTCCGTGAAAAGGAATGGAAGAGAAATTGACATTGACAGTGAATGAGTGTAAGCGTGTGTAGTGAGAGACAAAGCCAGAGGCTCAGCTTGGGAAATGCGAGCTCTGAGAGAGAAGAAGTAACTGAATTCTAGAGCAGAGATGTAGGTATATTTAGCTGTCCTCCATCCTTCCTTCCTCCCCTCTCTCTGTCTCACTTTCTCATTTCCTGTTTATATGCAATCCATGATTGTCACTTCCTGCTTCTGCATGTAAGACAATACAATATAAATCATATGTCTCTCTTAATAGATAGTTGCTTTTAGCAGTGTGTTTGGTGTGTATGCAGATACGAGTGTGTGTGACATCCCTAAATCTCTGTGCATCCGAGCATGGCACTGGTGCATGCTGGGACATTAGTCTGGAAGCCTGACTCCGAGCCAAGTCCTCACCCTTCAGGACTGAAAGAGGGGAAGAATGAGTCGGAGAGAAGAAGGCGTGTGTGTGTTTGTGTGTGTTTGTGTGAGAGAGAGATAGAGAGAATTCGAGACGTTGTGAGAGAGTCAGCTTGTAGCACTTTAACCAGTTAGGACTCTAAGGAGGATTTTCCTGCATGTGGTTTGGGGAAAAACAGAGAAAATACAGACATAAAATATTGAGGAATAAAAAAAATGTTAAAGGCTGTTGTGACAATATAAGGTCAATACAGACATGAATTAATGGACAGAGAGGCAGAAAGAGCATGTGTGTTAAATCGATCTGCCTGGAAAATACTGCAGGAGGTCCACAGGGAGAAAGGAGAGAGAGAGAGAGAGAGAGAGAGAGAGAGAGAGAGAGAGAGAGAGAGAGAGAGAGAGAGAGAGAGCCCCCAAGTCCAATTGGTGGCCAAGCACTTATGCCGAGAAGCATTTCTGTAAATCATACTCACACACACACACACACACACACACACACACACACACACACACACACACACACACACACACACACACACACTATAACTCATGCGCATATTAATCTGTGTGTACCGTCAGCATATTATGTATCGTATTGTCAAGTATCCACTAAAATAAGAGACTGTCTCAGCAGTATACACAGACACACTCAATAAGAATTAACCATTCGCTTTTATTATAGAATTGTATTACTTCTTGAATCTGATTGGTCGAAGTTTTGTTTTTTAGTAATATTAGTGTTGTATAGTATTAGTAATATATATTAGTATTACAGTATTGCCATATCTTCTTGTTTTCATAGTAACAATGCATTCCCCAAGTGCATATATTGATATTTTGACACGTTGTGTAAGGTTTGTTTAATATATATGGATATATATGGAAGGTGTCTCACTGGGAGTCAGCAAAGTTTAGGAATCTGAGGCTACAGTGTGCGGTGTACATGCTCACCTAACCTGGATTAGATGAGGAAAAGATCAGCCGATGTTTTTCTAAGCTACAGAAACAGTTACAGTGTAGTTTCAGCTTCTTGTTATCGTGTGAGCGAATGGGAGTTGAACCCGATCGATCTGATCTCCTGCTGTTCTAGCTCATCCTCCTCAAATCGTGAGATGCTTTTCTGCTCACCACGTTTGTAAAGAGTGATGATTAAAGCTATACATTTTCATGTACATTTCCGGCATTTGGAAGACGCCCTTATCCAGATCGATACACAAAAGTGCTTTTAAGTCGCATGGGCATTCATAAATAAAACAATGATGCGTTCTGTAAGGACACCCTGAAAAAGTCCCGTAATACTGTAGCACAGACATGTTTTCCAGACAGAGTATTCAGATGTTGAGGAACATCTCTTAAGTTGAACTGCTTCAAGGAGCCTGGTTATCCTTCCTACAGCATGAACCCTGGACTCCTGCTAACATAGGAATGCCTGGAACACGTTGCTGAGAAAAGGGATTGCCCTCAAGCTATCATAGCCTTCCTATCAGCTCCAATATGTCTAGGCTTTTTCTTCTAAACTCTCTGGTGTTTTTCTGCCCACAGAATTGCTGCTCGCTGGATGTTTAGAATCTCATTTTCAGAAAGACTCCAATCAGCCCATGTGACACCAACAAACAACACATTTTCTTTCATTCTGATGCTTTAATTGACTCACATCTTATCACGAGGCCTGACATCTCTTGTCCCTCCTACATAGTTTAAAAACAAATTCTATGATAGGCAGTGGTCTAAAATGCAGCACATATTGAGCTTTATGTTATAAAATGCAGCATTCTTATAAATGTTACCTTCCAAAAAAAAGGTGAATGGGGTTATTTATTATGGGGTTATATAGTTTTGCATTTATTATTCTATACAACATTCGCAGGCTATCGGTGTCTCTTGGTATGTGGCTTGAGTTTGTGCTGCTGATTAGTATGCAGAGACAGACTCTTAATTCCAGCAAGGAACTTGTGTGTGTATGTTTGTGTGTCCTGATGAATTGCCTGCCATTCAGTTCCTTAGCAACGTGGCCAGGTTGTTTGTTTGTACGTGCGTGTTCGCATAATTATGCCACAGGACCTCATCAGTGACATGAATGTTTCCATTAGCAAAATGCTACAACATGAGGACTGCATAATGAATATTATTATCATCCACATGAAATTGAAGTTGAAACAGAACAAAACTGACATCAGTTACGGTAATAATATGTCGGAACTAAAACGGTTATCTTAAATCATGCAGAATGTTTCACTGAGAAAAATTTTGAGACAAATGACAGAACGTGTTTATAATTATTGTGTGTGTGTGTGTGTGTGTGTGTGTGTGTGCGTGTGTGTGTGTGTGTTTTTCTCTCAGGGTGGGGAGCACTGTTACTACCATGGAAAGGTACGAGATATTCCAGAGTCCTTTGTGGCGTTGTCCACTTGCCATGGAATGCAGTAAGTTTTTTTCAAATACACATAAAACCAAACAACACCAACCCCTGCTACACCCTTTTTAGCTTTTTAAATATACACACTGATTGGGACCGGCCAGATGTCCCCACAAAGTCAAAACTGATATTCTGATATATCTGATATTCCTGAATGTATGGGGACATTTGATCCTCACTAATCTATAAACCAATATCTTGACCCAGTGGATATTCTCTGATTGTTTGCTTATATTTAACTCAATTTTATATTTCAATAGACTCACTTTCTAACCATCCAGCAGATCACTAGTCTAAGATCAGGTGGTGTACAGTATGTCCACCCTTATATGACTAAATGTAGAACTTCAAAT